>NC_060197.1:18331967-18636134 GCF_021184085.1 Oncorhynchus gorbuscha
TCAGGGGAATGATTGAAAATGCTTATTTTACTTTCCCCAATGCACAAGTGGTTATCTCCACCTTGATACTGTAGGAATATTTTGAAGACACAATGCGGAGGATGAGAGGTCAATAGAGTACTACCGATCAATGGAAATAGTCGTTTTTCTGTAATATCAATGGGTCAGAGGAGGAGGAATTTCAGTCCGGGACTCATAGCTACATGGCAAGTTCTCATTGGTCCAAATTGTTAATACATTGAATCTGAAATAGGATTTATTGCAAGGAATTCTAATTGGTCAACCACAGGCTAGGGCTGGGTTATAAAATGTCATCCTGTCCCTTTGTTCTGTGGAGATAATGACAGGAGAGAATCACTGAGGACAGGGGAGGGGTAGACAGATATGAAACAAACCAAACCATTATCAATTTCTATTGGTCCAATGATAAGTGATACAGGGGTGTGGATAGGCTCATTAGAACAACCTATTTTAGGCTGCTATTATTACATTGAACATTTCTGAAGGGAAGGAGACATGTCAAATTAGACAGCTGCAGGAATCTATAGTTCAGAACCATCCTATTTGGACTACAATTAAAATTGAGTGTGAAACTTTGGATATGGTACCAGTGTGCTTGACAGGTGTTGCCCCACCTTGCACAAACAATATCCCATACGAAAGAAATCTATGGCTGCTACTAAAGTAGTGGAGGCTCCTAACATCATCATACAACATGGCACACCATGTAATCCAGATACTCTGATGCTTCCTCCAGATACCACATTACTTGAACATGACTCTTGTGAGTTGGTTTTTCGATCAGCTCTCTGATGGGTTTATTTAGTCATCCGTTGGAAATCCCTGAGTTAATCTTATACACAGATGGTTCAAGCATTGTGGAGAGGGGTGTGAGGAAGGTAGGCTGGGCAGTTACTACAATGGACGATGTGATTGTGACAGCCACGTTACCTGCAGGAACATCAGCACAGGTGGCGGAATTGGTGGCTTTGACCGAAGCGTGTAAACAGGCTGAAGGAAAAACAGCTAATATCGACACAGACTCGAGGTATGCTTTCGGCATTACCCATGATTTTGGAAAAATATGGAAAAACAGAAGATTTATGACATCACTGGGAGTTCCTGTGAAGAATGGACCAGAGGTGATTACTGAATGCTCTCCAGTTACCTGAACAAGTTGCAATTTTGAAAATGAAAGCACATGGAGAAATCATATATTCCAAACATGTCCCGAGGGGGACATGACATAGTACCAGGACAATGGGTGATGGGAAAGAAGCATAGTAAGATGATCAGAATCTGATGTTGTACACCGCAGTCATCATATCAGTGATATCTAGGTGAAATGCCAAACTTGTTCCTGAAAATCAGGACATGCTTACTTAGGGAAATCTATGTGAAATATCAATTTCTCTTGAAACCAGGACATGTTATTTTCACTTTTTTGTTTTCTTCGTTACAGGTTATAAGAATCTACCGTCTGAAGCTGAAGCAAGGTCTGTACTTGAAATGATACAAAATCACCAGTGAAGTGTTCATTAGAAAAGTCCTTATCAACCAGTGGAACAGAAGAAGAATTCCTCACTACCGGCCGACTGTCAGAACATAATTTCTAATAGTTATCTATGTGGTACTGATACCAGTGTGGAAGAGCTGGTCACTTTTAAAGGACTTGATGAATGATTACCTTGCCAATAGGACGATTGAATATTAATGTCTTGTAGACAATTATTTCTGTGAGTTTCCTCCTAATACAGGATGTGGTAGGGACATCATCATTACACCTGTTAATACTTATTTTCTATAACTTTGTTTGGAAACTATTTCTTATTGTAACAGCAAGTACAATATGCCTTTTGTGTTTTATAGAAATGCAATGTGTTTAATGCAAATGATTTTATGCTTACTGCTAATGTTTTTATACTATCTATTTGTTCATGTTTTCTAAAAATACATTTTAAGTATATTTATTTTTTAAATGATCTAGGGGGGGGTGTAAGAAATACACAATGCAGAGGACGAGAGGTCAATAGAGTACTAACGATCAAATTCTCATTTTCAATGACGGCCTAGGAACAGTGGGTTAACTAACCCACTGCTCCTAGGCCGTCATTGAAAATGAGAATTTGTTCTTAACTGACTTGCCTAGTAAAATACATAAATACAAATTTGTTTAATCTCTGAAGGTGCATTATGTGTATTTTGATATTTTTGTACTCCAGGGAACAATTCCATACCCTAATTTCTAAGAATGTATATAGTTAGTTGAAATGTTACTGATAGTCTGTAGAGCACTGACAGATTGGACTATCCAAATATAGTGTTACAGTTTGAGCCAGCTTCAAATGTGTCTTTTACAAATGATTATTTCCTTAGAAGCTCCAATTGACTGTAGATTACTTAAGTGATAATGCACACAGAAGACATGGTACTGTATTTGAACAATGTCATGGCTAAAAGCCCTGAGATGTATCAATATCATGGTATACCTCTTTATTGCATTATAATCATCATGAAACAGATCTTACGTTTCACAACTTACATAACTTTCTTCCTCTGCTCACATTCACTTCCTGTGGAGCATAAGGCGATGTCTGATATTGTGTGGGGACTCGAACTAGCCATTTTCTACAACATTTTATATCTCCTTATTAACCAAATTTTGTAGCAATGCCACAGAGAGTCACCCTGCTAGGCTATTACACACACTGATCTGTACATTCCCCCCAGGCCAAGGTAAACTTTACCCCCACTACACAGCCAGCTATCAAGGGTGACATCTGCAAGGTACTGACACACAAACACCGTCAAATCAATTTTTTGATACACTGCCAAGATATTGGTTCCCAATTAATCACGCCATCCCTTCACATGGTTTGTAATAGGTAAAGATACATATCCACATATGAAGACAATGTTCCCTCCTGTCCTCTTCTCGTTCTGATATTCTGCATAGCAACAGGGACATGTGATAGACAAGCCTGACGTCTCCCATCTCAGGGGCCCCAGATGACTGAGGCCCATATGAGGGAGGAAGTGCAACTGCTAGGGATATATTCTAATATTATATATTCTAATATTCTAACAAGAGTTCAACAGTTTTAATCACATATGCATATTATACAGATAAGACATCTTAATTATCTATGTTACCGAGCTAATTCTAATTCTTCCGCCACACTACCCCATCTCCACACATACAATTATCTGTAAGGTGCCTCAGTTGAGCAGTGAATTTCATGCGCAGATTCAACAAAGAGCAGGGAAGTTTTCCAATGTATAGCAAAGAAAGGCGCCTATTTGTAGATGGTTAAAAAAAGAAGCAGAAATTGAATACCCCTTTGCGTATGGTGCAGTAATTAATTACACTTTTGATGGTGTATCAATACACCCAGTCACTACAAAGATACAAGTGCCTTTCCTAACTGCTCAGGGATTTCACCATGACGCCAATGGTGACTTTAAAACAGTTACATAGTTTAACCTCTCTGAGGTTAACCTCTCTGAGGTTAACAGCCAGTGAAAGTGCAGGGCGCCAAATTCAAAACAACAAAAATCTTATAATTAAAATTCCACAAGCATACAAGTATCTTACACCATTTTAAAGAGGACATTCTCGTTAATCCTTTACAGCCAAAGCACCACACGATTATGTTAGGTCACCACCAAGTCACAGAAAAATCCAGCCATTCTTCCAGCCAAAGAGAGGAGTCACAAAAAGCACAAATAGACATAAAATTAATCACTAACCTTTGATGATCTTCATCAGATGACACTCATAGGACTTCATGTTACACAATACATGTATGTTTTGATTACTAAATTGCATATTTATATTTAAAAAATCTAATTTTACATTGGCGTGTTACTTTCAGTAGTTATAAAACATGCATTGATTTTGCAGAGAGCCACATCAAGTTACAGCAATACTCATCATAAATGTTGATGAAAATTCAAGTGTTACACATGGAATTAGAGATATTACTTCTCCTCAATGCAACCGCTGTGTCAGATTTCAAAAAAACGTTATGGAAAAAGCAAACCATGCAATAATCTGAGTACAGCGTTCAGACAACAAAGCAGCCAAAAAGATATCCGCCATATTGGGTAGTCAACATTAGTCAGCATTATAAATATTCACTTACCTTTGATGATCTTCATCAGAATGCACTCCCAGGAATCCCAGTTCCACCATAAATGTTGGATTTGTTCGATAATGTTCATCATTTATGTCCAAATAGCCTCTTTTCTTAGGGTGTTTGGTAAACAAATCCAAACGCGCGTTTCAGGTCCAGCCGAACGTCGGACGAAAAGTTCAAAAAGTTATATTACAGGTCGTAGAAACATGCCAAACTAAGTATAGAATCTTTCGGATGTTTTTAACATACATCTTCAATATTGTTCCAACCGGAGAATTCCTATGTCTGTAGAAAAGCAATGGAATGAGAGCTAACTCTCTCGTGACCGCGCGTCCCGCGCGTCATGAGCCCGTGGCTCTCTGCCAGACCACTGACTCAAACAGCACTCATGAGCCCCTCCTTTATAGTAGAATCCTCAAACAAGTTTCTAAAGATGGTTGACATCTAGTGGAAGCCGTAGGAAGTGTAACTTGACTCCATAGACAGGTAGGCCAAGCTTCGAAAAACACAAACCTCAGATTTCCCACTTCCTGGTTGGATTTTTCTCAGGTTTTCACTTGCCATATGAGTTCTGTTATACTCACAGATATCATTCAAACAGTTTTAGAAACTTCAGAGTTTTTTCTGTCCAATACTACTAATACTATGCATATATTAGTATCTGGGACTGCCCCCATGTCACCTGAATACAAAATGTTATGTTTGGGGCAAATCCAACACAACACAACACATCACTGAGTACCACTCTTCATATTTTCAAGCATGGTGGTAGCTGCATCATGTTATGGGTATGCTTGTCATCAGCAAGGACTACAGAAGTTTATTGGCCCCGTAAGTTGCTCTGGATAAGAGTATCTGCTAAATGACAAAAATGTCAATATTTTAGGATAAAAAAATAGAGCTAAGCACAGGCAATTCCTAAAGGAAAACTTGGTTTAGTCTGCTTTCCAACAGACACTGGGAGACAAATTCACCTTTCAGCAGGACAATTACCTAAAACACAAGGCCAAATATACACTGGAGTTGCTTACCAAGATTACATTAAATGTTCCTAAATGGCCTAGTTACAGTTTTGATTTAAATTGTCTGGGAAATCTATGGTAGCACGGCTGGCAGCACAGATAGCCAGCACTGATCATATGCACGTCAATATCTCCTGGCTCAGGGTGGAGGAGAGATTTACTGCATCACTGCTTGTCTTTGTGAGAGGTATTGACATGTTGAAATCACCGAGCTGTCTGTTTAAGCAACTAGCGCACAGCTCAGACACCTATATACAGTGTCTTGCGAAAGTATTCGGCCCCCTTGAACTTTGCGACCTTTTGCCACATTTCAGGCTTCAAACATAAAGATATAAAACTGTATTTTTTTGTGAAGAATCAACAACAACTGGGACACAATCATGAAGTGGAACGACATTTATTGGATATTTCAAACTTTTTTTAACAAATCAAAAACTGAAAAATTGGGCGTGCAAAATTATTCAGCCCCCTTAAGTTAATACTTTGTAGCGCCACCTTTTGCTGCGATTACACCTGTAAGTCGCTTGGGGTATGTCTCTATCAGTTTTGCACATCGAGAGCTCAGTGAGGTTGGATGGAGAGCATTTGTGAACAGCAGTTTTCAGTTCTTTCCACAGATTCTTGATTGGATTCAGGTCTGGACTTTGACTTGGCCAATCTAAAACCTGGATATGTTTATTTTTGAACTATTCCATTGTAGATTTTGCTTTATATTTTGCATCATTGTCTTGTTGGAAGACAAATCTTCGTCCCAGTCTCAGGTCTTTTGCATTCTTCCAGAATGGTCCTGTATTTGGCTCCATCCATCTTTCCATCAATTTTAACCATCTTCCCTGTCCCTGCTGAAGAAAAGCAGGCCCAAACCATAATGCTGCCACCACCATCTTTGACAGTGGGGATGGTGTGTTCAGGGTGATGAGCTGTGTTGCTTTTACGCCAAACATAACGTTTTGCATTGTTGCCAAAAAGTTCAATTTTGGTTTCATCTGACCAGAGCACCTTCTTCCACATGTTTGGTGTGTCTCCCAGGTTTGGTGTGTCTCCCAAACTTTAAATGACACTTTTTATGGATATCTTTAAGAAATGGCTTTCTTCTTGCCACTCTTCCATAAAGGCCAGATTTGTGCAATATACGACTGATTGTTGTCCTATGGACAGAGTCTCCCACCTCAGCTGTAGATCTCTGCAGTTCATCCAGAGTGATCATGGGCCTCTTGGCTGCATCTCTGATCAGTGTTCTCCTTGTATAAGCTGAAAGTTTAGAGGGACGGCCAGGTCTTGGTGGATTTGCAGTGGTCTGATACTCCTTCCATATCAATATTATCGCTTGCACAGTGCTCCTTGGGATGTTTAAAGCTTGGGAAATCTTTTTGTATCCAAATCCGGCTTTAAACTTCTTCACAACAGTATCTCGGACCTGCCTGGTGTGTTCCTTGTTCTTCATGATGCTCTCTGCGCTTTTAACGGACCTCTGAGACTATCACAGTGCAGGTGCATTTATACGGAGACTTTACACACAGGTGGATTGTATTTATCATCATTAGTCATTTAGGTCAACATTGGATCATTCAGAGATCCTCACTGAACTTCTGGAGAGAGTTTGCTGCACTGAAAATAAAGGGGCTGAATAATTTTGCACGCCCAATTTTTCAGTTTTTGATTTGTTAAAAAAGTTTGAAATATCCAATAAATGTCGTTCCTCTTCATGATTGTATCCCACTTGTTGTTGATTCTTCACAAAAAATACAGTTTTATATCTTTATGTTTGAAGCCTGAAATGTGGCAAAAGGTCGCAAAGTTCAAGGGGGCCGAATACTTTCGCAAGGCACTGTATACCCCACAAGGGATGCCACCAGAAGTTTCTTCACAGACCCCAAGTCCAGAACAAACTATCGGAACCGCAAAGTACTACATAGAGCCATGACTACATGGAACTCTATTCTACATCATGTAACTCAGTCAAAGAGTAAAATCATATTTAAAACCCCCCAGATAAAACTACACCGGACTGTGCGTGGACTGTGAAGAGACACAGAAAGGTACATACACAGAATATGCAAACAAATGCTAACACACGCATTCTACACACATATACATTTTAATATTGTTATTTTGCTGTATTATTGATTTTGTATTGTGGATATGATATGGTAGAGTGGTGTGAAATAATATTTTGTATTATGTATTGTTTTATAGCAGCTAATGTTTTAAATAAAAATATTCTACAATACAGGTGTGCAAAACTCTAAAGAGACTTACACAGAACGACTCACAGTGCCAAAGGGGATTTTATCATATATTGACTCACGGGGTTGAATACTTATCTAATAAAGATGTACATTTTCATCAACTTTGACACCATCAATCAGTGACAAAGAAGGACAATTAAATCAATTATAATCCCACATTGTAACACCAAAAATGTTGAAAAAAAATCAAGGGGTGTGAATACTTGAAGGCGCTGTAATTTACCCCACCAACCCCAGATTGAGAAGTAGTAAAGGGGAAGTTAATTTACCTTGATTGTAATTCCCCCAAACAGTTGTTGACTTCTTGTGAAATTACTGAGATTATTGGTATTTGCGACTGACCAGCTCAAATCGGTTTTATGTAGCAAAATTTGAAATTGGGCTTTTTACATTGGATAAAAGTAGAGACTCCCAGCTGCAAAATGATATATCATACCCTGCATTTTTGAGGAACAATAGGAAAGTAATTCTGCTTGGTATTAGCCTACAATAAGGAAACATTCCAGGTAAACAGAAAAAAATATTTTATAAATATTAAATATTAAATGACACTTACCCAGACAAACTTGTCTAAATTGATGGGTCATGTGAAATTTCTGCTATGACCCCCAGCCACATCCAGTGGTGGAAAAAGTACTAAATTGTGAATTGGACAATTTTCTTGTCAAAATGTAACGAGCACTTTTAGGTGTCAGGGAGCAAAAAGTAGATTGTTTTCTTTTGGAATGTAGTAAAGTAAAAGTAAAAGTTGCCAAAAATATAAATAGTAAAGTAATGTACAGATACCATGCAAAAATACTTAATTAGTATTTTAAAGTCTTTTTACTGAAGTACTTTACACCACTGCCAAAATGCCTTTACACCAGTACATTAGCATACTTTATATACTGTTATACAGGAAAATATCACATAGCATTCCATACATAAGTTAAAGCCATGCAACCTGAGCTGAAACCTGAGTGAGGTGCACATGTACCATACATAAACAGATTCATGTGCCATATATTTATGTGGTGGACACATCTCCTGTGAAGTTGTGATTTGCAACATACGCCTAGTTTCCTGAATCAGGTCATATTTTTGGATTATTGTTAAAACAATAGTTGATTTCCATTCATCTGGTTGAAAGTGGCTCCACATGTCATTGACTACATGCCCTTGATGTACAGTTGAAGTCGGAAGTGTATATATACTTTGGTTGGAGTCAATAAAACTCGTTTTTCAACCACTCCACAAATTTCTTGGTAACAAAGTATAGTTTTGGTAAGTCGGTTAGGACATCTACTTTGTAAATGACACAAGTAATTTTTCCAACAATTGTTTACAGACAGATTATTTCACTTATAATTCATTGTATCACAATTCCAGTGGGTCAGAAGTTTACATACACTAAGTTGACTGTGCCTTTAAACAGCTTGGAAAATTCCAGAAAATGATGTCATGGCTTTAGAAGCTTCTGATAGGCTAATTGACATCATTTGAGTCAATTGGAGGTGTACCTGTGGATGTATTTCAAGGCCTACCTTCAAACCCTTTTTGATTGACATCATGGGAAAATCAAAAGAAATCATCCAAGACATCAGAAAAAAAATTGTAGACCTCCACAAGTCTGGTTCATCCCTGGGAGCAATGTCCAAATGCCTGAAGGTACCACGTTCATCAGGAAGGAGACTAGTTCTGTCTCCTAGAGATGAACGTACATTGGTGCGAAAAGTGCAAATCAATCCCTGAATAACAGCAAAGAACTCTGTGAAGATGCTGGAGGAAACAGGTACAAAAGTATCTGCATCCACAGTACAACGAGTACTATATCGACGTAACCTGAAAGGCCGCTCAGCAAGGAAAACTGTATAAAACTGTTTGGCCATAATGACCATCATTATCTTTGGAGGAAAAATGGGGAGGTTTGCAAGCCAAAGAACACCATCCCAACCATGAAGCACAGGAGGGGCAGCATCATGTTTTGGGGGTGCTTTGCTGCAGGAAGGACTGGTGCACTTTAAAAAATAGATGGCATCATGAGGAAAGAAAAGTATGTCGATTGTTTGAAGCAACCCCCCATGTCTCAAGACATCAAGTCAGGAAATTAAAGCTTGGTCGCAAATGGGTCCTCAAAATGGATAATGACCCCAAGCAGTCTTCCTAAAGTTGTGGAAAAGTGGCTTAAGGACATCAAAGTCAAGGTATTGGAGTGGCCATCACAAAGCCCTGACCTCAGCCCTATAGAAAATGTGTGGGTAGAACTGAAAAAGTGTGCACGAGCTAGGAGGCTTTACAAACCTGACTCAGTTACACCAGCTCTGTCAGGAGGAATGGGCCAATTTTCTCCCAACTTATTGTGGGAAACTTGTGGAAGGCTACCCGAAATGTTTGATCCAAGTTAAACAATTTAAAGACAATGCTACCAAACGTCTGACCCACTGGGAATGTGATGAAAGAAATAAAAGCTGAAATAAATCATTCTCTCCACTGTTCTTAAAATAAAGTGGTGATCCTAACTGACCTAAGACAGGGAATGTTAACTAGGGTTAAATGTCAGGCATTAAGAAAAACTTAGTTTTAATGTATTTGGCTAAGGTGTATGTAAACTTCGACTTCAACTGTATCACCCTCAAACACCTACCCAATGCTCATTATAATCAAACGTGACATGCAACAAGTTTTGCATGTGATACTGTTAGTGCACAGAGCGACAGGCATGTGGACAAGAATAGGAAACATATTTTTTTGCCAAAACATGTAACAAGCTCATGATTACTGTTATTTTCAGTAAAACAGTCAATGCTGTTCTGATACAGAGGCAATTAGTACAGTGATCAGTGATTGGATCTGACCCTTTTTTTACATTGTCACCTAAAATGACATACCCAAATCTAATCGCCTGCAGCTCAGGACCTGAAGCAAGGATATGCATATTCTTGATACCATTTGGAAGGAAACACTTTGAGTTTGTGCAAATGTGGAATTAATGTAGGAGTATAACACATTTAGTTCATTTATAACAAATAAAAATAATCTGAGATGCTATCTTGTTCTCATTAACTTTCATACAAAGTTAGCTAGCTTAGCTTGGCTACACTCACATGAATGAGAAAATCTCACTTGTCACTCAGTCAAAACACATAAATTATACATCAAAATGACCAGAAAACTCATCACAATTGAGATAACATGTTTATCTCTATATTTTGAAAACGAAACCATGCTTATAAGTGTTACAAACCTGAAAATAAGGAAACACAGAGAGTTGGCTTATTTTCACTGGGCTTCTCTTCCAATACATGCGGTAGAGAGGCACATGCCTTCAGCAGTTAATATTTTACAAAAGGAGAAACGTACTAATGAATCATTTGGAATTTACTATCCCAGACATTCCTGTGTGATGCAGGTCTTCAGGGGTGTTCAGGAGTCTACAGGAGTCTGCACACACGCATTGGGAACTTCCCACCCACGACCATGAATCTCAAATTTCACGGAATATAGCGGATCGGATTTCATACAGAAAGCACTCAGGCCGTTACAGAGATGACAAGGCCTTTATGTGTGCGTTTAAATACCAACTTACTGATATAGATGTACCTTACACAACAGTTTAGCAATTCATCTAAGGAGAGAAAAGAGGACAGGACAATGTTCTGTCTCCTACACTACAACTTGATTGACAAAGATGTCAAAGATTGGTTCTGAACAATGGTGAAGGAAATCTTTAGCTCCATGGACAGCTCAAAAGGTACCTAGCAGATGAATACCAGAAAATGGCCAATAGATGGGTGACAAACCACAATGGGTGACACACAGTGACAAGCTCCAGGCTCCAGCCGTCTTTTTCAGGACAGAAGGACTGTCTGGGTGTCTTCTCTGGCTAATTACATTTACATTTACATTTAAGTCATTTAGCAGATGCTCTTATCCAGAGCGACTTACAAATTGGTGCATTCACCTTATGACATCCAGTGGAACAGTCACTTTACAATAGTGCATCTAAATCTTAAAGGGGGGGGGGTGAGAGGGATTACTTATCCTATCCTAGGTATTCCTTAAAGAGGTGGGGTTTCAGGTGTCTCCGGAAGGTGGTGATTGACTCCGCTGTCCTGGTGTCGTGAGGGAGTTTGTTCCACCATTGGGGGGCCAGAGCAGCGAACAGTTTTGACTGGGCTGAGCGGGAGCTGTACTTCCTCAGTGGTAGGGAGGCGAGCAGGCCAGAGGTGGATGAACGCAGTGCCCTTGTTTGGGTGTAGGGCCTGATCAGAGCCTGGAGGTACTGAGGTGCCGTTCCCCTCACAGCTCCGTAGGCAAGCACCATGGTCTTGTAGCGGATGCGAGCTTCAACTGGAAGCCAGTGGAGAGAGCGGAGGAGCGGGGTGACGTGAGAGAACTTGGGAAGGTTAAACACCAGACGGGCTGCGGCGTTCTGGATGAGTTGTAGGGGTTTAATGGAACGGGCAGTCCTTCCCCGGGAGGAAGAGCAGCTCCTTCTTGCCGAGGTTCAGCTTGAGGTGGTGATCCGTCATCCACACTGATATGTCTGCCAGACATGCAGAGATGCGATTCGCCACCTGGTCATTAGAAGGGGGAAAGGAGAAGATTAGTTGTGTGTCGTCTGCATAGCAATGATAGGAGAGACCATGTGAGGTTATGACAGAGCCAAGTGACTTGGTGTATAGCGAGAATAGGAGAGGGCCTAGAACAGAGCCCTGGGGGACACCAGTGGTGAGAGAGCGTGGTGAGGAGACAGATTCTCGCCACGCCACCTGGTAGGAGCGACCTGTCAGGTAGGACGCAATCCAAGCGTGGGCCGCGCCGGAGATGCCCAACTCGGAGAGGGTGGAGAGGAGGATCTGATGGTTCACAGTATCGAAGGCAGCCGATAGATCTAGAAGGATGAGAGCAGAGGAGAGAGAGTTAGCTTTAGCAGTGCGGAGCGCCTCCGTGATACAGAGGAGAGCAGTCTCAGTTGAATGACTAGTCTTGAAACCTGACTGATTTGGATCAAGAAGGTCATTCAGAGAGAGATAGCGGGAGAGCTGGCCAAGGACGGCACGTTCAAGAGTTTTGGAGAGAAAAGAAAGAAGGGATACTGGTCTGTAATTGTTGACATCGGAGGGATCGAGTGTAGGTTTTTTCAGAAGTGGTGCAACTCTCACTCTCTTGAAGACGGAAGGGACGTAGCCAGCGGTCAGGGATGAGTTGATGAGCGAGGTGAGGTAAGGGAGAAGGTCTCCGGAAATGGTCTGGAGAAGAGAGGAGGGGATAGGGTCAAGCGGGCAGGTTGTTGGGCGGCCGGCCGTCACAAGACGCGAGATTTCATCTGGAGAGAGAGGGGAGAAAGAGGTCAGAGCACAGGGTAGGGCAGTGTGAGCAGAACCAGCGGTGTCGTTTGACTTAGCAAACGAGGATCGGATGTCGTCAACCTTCTTTTCAAAATGGTTGACGAAGTCATCTGCAGAGAGGGAGGAGGGGGGAGGGGGAGGAGGATTCAGGAGGGAGGAGAAGGTGGCAAAGAGCTTCCTAGGGTTAGAGGCAGATGCTTGGAATTTAGGGTGGTAGAAAGTGGCTTTAGCAGCAGAGACAGAGGAGGAAAATGTAGAGAGGAGGGAGTGAAAGGATGCCAGGTCCGCAGGGAGGCGAGTTTTCCTCCATTTCCGCTCGGCTGCCCGGAGCCCTGTTCTGTGAGCTCGCAATGAGTCATCGAGCCACGGAGCGGGAGGGGAGGACCGAGCCGGCCTGGAGGATAGGGGACATAGAGAGTCAAAGGATGCAGAGAGGGAGGAGAGGAGGGTTGAGGAGGCAGAATCAGGAGATAGGTTGGAGAAGGTTTGAGTGGAGGGAAGAGATGATAGGATGGAAGAGGAGAGAGTAGCGGGGGAGAGAGAGTGAAGGTTGGGACGGCGCAATACCATCCGAGTAGGGGCAGTGTGGGAGGTGTTGGATGAGAGCGAGAGGGAAAAGGATACAAGGTAGTGGTCGGAGACTTGGAGGGGAGTTGCAATGAGGTTAGTGGAAGAACAGCATCTAGTAAAGATGAGGTCGAGCGTATTGCCTGCCTTGTGAGTAGGGGGGGAAGGTGAGAGGGTGAGGTCAATGATAAATGATAAGGATGTTAAGCTTGAAAGGGCTGGTAACTGTGACAGCATGGAATTCAAAGGAGGCGATAGACAGATGGGTAAGGGGAGAATGAGAGAATGACCACTTGGGAGAGATGAGGATCCCGGTGCCACCACCCCGCTGACCAGAAGCTCTCGGGGTGTGCGAGAACACGTGGGCGGACAAAGAGAGAGCAGTAGGAGTAGCAGTGTTGTCTGTGGTGATCCATGTTTCCGTCAGTGCCAAGAAGTCGAGGGACTGGAGGGAGGCATAGGCTGAGATGAACTCTGCCTTGTTGACCGCAGATTGGCAGTTCCAGAGGCTACCGGAGACCTGGAACTCCACGTGGGTCGTGCGCGCTGGGACCACCAGATTAGGGTGGCCGCGGCCACGCGGTGTGGAGCGTTTGTATGGTCTGTGCAGAGAGGAGAGAACAGGGATAAACAGACACATAGTTGACGGGCTACAGAAGAGGCTACGCTAATGCAAAGGAGATTGGAATGACAAGTGGACTACACGTCTCGAATGTTCAGAAAGTTAAGCTACGTAGCAAGAATCTTATTGACTAAAATGATTAAAATGATACAGTACTGCTGAAGTAGGCTAGCTGGCAGTGGCTGCGTTGTTGACTTTGTAGGCTAGCTGGCAGTGGGTGCGTTGTTGACACTACACTAATCAAGTCGTTCCGTTGAGTGTAATAGTTTCTGCAGTGCTGCTATTCGGGGGCTAGCTGGCTAGCTAGTAGTGTTGTTTACGTTACGTTGCGTTAAAAGAACGACAATAGCTGGCTAGCTAACCTAGAAAATCGCTCTAGACTACACAGTTATCTTTGATACAAAGACAGCTATGTAGCTAGCTATGTAGCTAGCTACGATCAAACAAATCAAACCGTTGTACTGTAATGAAATGAAATGAAAATGTGATACTACCTGTGAATGCGACCGGGTTGTTGAGTCTATTCAGAAGACGTTGGCTAGCTAGCAGAGTCTCCTACGTTAAGGACGACAAATAGCTGGCTAGCTAAAATCGGTAAATTAAGATAATCACTCTAAGACTACACACTCTAAACCTAAACAACACAATTATCTTGGATACAAAGATACGAAGACAGCAAAGACAGCTATGTAGCTAGCTAACACTACACTAATCAAGTCGTTCAGTTGAGTGTAATAGTTTCTCCAAACCATAGCCCCTCTAAACCAGAGTGAAGGATCTAGCCTCTCTGGGCTCCCCAGGCCCCACTGGCTCCTGGCATCTTGATTATGGAGGGAGGATGAAGCAGTTAACACACTAACAGCTTCTCACTTAGAGGGAGGGAGAGAAAGGGAGGATTCTCAGAGGAGGAAGGTGGAGAGAGGAGGCAAAGCTGCCAGAGACAGAGATGGAAGAGAAGTGCACAGCCATCAACATTCTGACTTCTGGTATGTTGTGTGAAGTGTTATCCCACCTAACACCCCTGAAGGGCAGGGCAGCCCCACAGAGTGGCGCTGCTATAGCGAGAGAGGGAACTCTGGGATGCTAGACAGATCTCTTATAGGCAGAAATGTTTTCTTGTAGGAAGCATGGGTTCACACAAACATTTTGCCATTGTGGATAAGGGCTCAAGGATACATGGGTCTGATTTTATTAGATTTCACAGGTGAAACGTTTGTGTTTTAATACCTTAGTGTCACACAACAGAGATGGATTCACTGATAGCATTGCAACCACCGAGAGAGAGAGAGAGAGAGAGACTGCGAGAGAGAGAGAGACAGCGAGAGAGAGAGACAGCGAGAGAGAGAGAGAGAGAGAGAGAGACAGCGAGAGAGAGAATGCTAGGGAACAGCAGTTGGACTCTGTGTCAGTAGTGATGGAGAAGAGATCCCAGTCTCCCTAATTACAGTTGGTGGTGGCAGCTTTGATCCAACATGTTCCTCCATCCCACGGGACCCTGCTGCGCACAACAAAATCAGAGAGCTCCAAGTCTCCTAACCTCTTGATGGAGGTCCCCATAGAGCCGCCGGGTCAAAGCGCCAACCAGGCAGTCATGTCTTTTCTGTTAGAACGAGCTGACGTGATATTGACAAGGGCCTCATAGGCCAAAGACAACAAAGCAGTCATCAAGTCAAATGGTTTCATTAGAATTAAAACAAGGGAAGGGGAGTGATGTTTTGAAATGTCATAAATGCTTCAAATTCATTTCATCATTATGGCTTTATACATGTCATATATATGGCTTTAACATATTGTAGATGGATGTCTGTGCCAATCGGATAGGCTGATTAGGGTAATTGGTGTAACAGGTGGGACCTTAAGATGTAGGGCCGTGGTATGATCTTAATTGAATCTAATCTGATTAAGCTGTTTAATAACACAAGATACTCTCCCTGTAAGATATGAAAGAAGCATTAACCCCTTGACCCCTTGGCCTCGGCCTGTAGCAGTTATAATGTAACTAAATCAGTGTAATCTGTAATGACTTCTTCCAAAAAGTCAAGATTTCTCACCGTCTCCTCTCTCTCTCTCTCTACCTGACTCCCTCCCTCCCGGTCCATGGATAATTGATAATCCAATAAAATCTTTGCTTTAGAAGATGAACACTCCATATCCGTCACATAAAGATTAGTAGAAGGGTCACAGGACTCAAGCCCCTCTGTCTCTAGCACCGTGTGGCATCCACCCCGTAATACCCCTAATCCCCAAAACAATGGGCTCCTCGACGGATGCATGGCAGTGTGACAGATTTTATCATCCGCTCACAGGGGATCAGGGAGAGAAAGGGAGAGCCTGCCAGAAGCACAATGATGATATCAGTTGAAGTGGCTGCCCAATGCTGATACACACACACATAGCGGTAGAGATCATGACATACACATAGGCATGCACACACACATGCAGTACCTTAGCACACAGATGGCATCACCAGTACAGCTCAACTAATGAGGATGAGAAAGTAGGCAGGGGAATTTTGTATTGTGTATTATGATTGGGTGCAGACCAGAGACAAGCCCTATTGGGTATGAAGATTGGGAGTTGGGATTACAGCATTTTTCCTAGAACTCCCAACCTACTATGTCTTTCCAGGTCAGTGCTTTCGCCTGTTCACCATGAGTCCCTGGGTGTGTTTGTTATTGAAGGATCAAGGGTGACTGACTGTCCTGACTGAGATGGAAATGTCCAGGTTTAGATTAGGAGTAGAGAGTGTACCCGCATATGAGTTAAAAATAGCAGATTTGGGCACTGATAAGTAAAGTGCTATGCATGACATCAGAGCTCCAAGTCTCCTCTTCACAGTGCAGTAATGGTTTTGACTGACATCGGTTCTGAACTTGAACACTGCGCACAACAAGAAGTTAATCCTATCCCTCCAGGTAATTGGTCAACTTTTGCACATGTTTTGTTGTCTGAGTGAGGGAGATGCTTTAAATAAAGAGGACTTAATGTATTTTGAAGATAAGACGATGAGAATTATAATAAATTCCGCTTTGATGCCATACAAGCAAGCCAAACAACCGTTAGTCCAAATATGCACTGCACATTTCCATTTCATAAAACACATGTAATATACAGTGTTAACATTTATGATCACTGTACTTGATGTACATTTACAAGATGACATGGCGTCATACCCTGGGTTGTTCTGAACAGAATGAGCAACATTTCCCATCTCCTCAAAAGTACATCTGCCATTGCGAATATCCGACTCCACTCTGTGAGGCACATAGATCTGCAGGTTGAATATGGTGAGATTGTAGACTCCTACATTGATTGTGCAGTTTGTTTAGGCAGTTTTACAGCCAACTAGCTACTTTACATACTGATATTGTCTTTGGTATTATTGTGTGTAGCTACGTTTTCTTGCTAGCTAGAGAGAGCATTGCGTTGTGGATTTTGTAGTCGACTTGAGCTGCAACAGATTTCCACAACAATTTTCATGGTGCTACCAACCTTATTATAATGGCAAAATAAAACATTTGTTCTCAAAAAAGATTGTTCTCATATATGTGTGTTATTTAACACTGTAAATTAAAGGAATGAGTGGTTTTGGGTGGACTTTTACTTTGACTATCAATGTTGTCAATAGAACACGCTTTTACATTTTGCCCACCTGACCAGATTGAGATTTATGATGGTCCATTTTTGGAATCCGTAAACAACAACATTAAGTCTTTTTGATCTAGTTCCTCAGTGGCACAGCTAGGAGGGCTCACAATAGCACCTTATAGTTGAAAGCTCTTTAAGTCATAAATGTGCTTTGGAATTATGAAGGACCTTTGCACACTTTGGAGAGGTGTGTGGGCACTTGGAGACATTTTAACATTTTTATCATGTTACTGAATTTATGCAGAGTATTTTCAGATTTCATTATCAACAAACGCAATGGAAAGTACAGTAAATGTAAATGCACATAAAGTCAACAATGTAATTCAGCCTTCTGTCCAATCAACTGTTTTGGCCTCACCTTTAGTCTACTGATTTCCCCAAAATGTCCAAACTGTTCCCTTTTGCTTGCTACAATGGTTTTGCATGTGCTTTCCATATTTCTTCTGTAAGAAACGTTTCAATATAACCCTATCATATAGGCCAATTCCCATGAGTGTAAGGGGTTAAAGGGAAATTCCACCACTATTCAACCTCATTTTCATTATCTCCATTACAATACCAGTTTCTAAATATGTGAAAATGGTGCATCTCTATAGTTTGTCTGTAAGTATATAAAGTAAAAACGTTCTACCCAACGACATCATCAAAATGTAAAACATTTTAAAAACAGTAATTTTCAAACATTATGAGATTCGGGGTGACATGGGGAACAATAAAATATCCTCCCTCTTGTTAGAAACTCGTTGCAGGTTTTGGAAACCACTTTTTTTAAACAGTTATTTCTACCCTGTGATGTGAAAGAGAAGCATTTTTTAGGACCTTTCTTCTTATCTTTTTAATCACAGATCATAGAAACGCGCTGTTGTCAGGTAGACACTGGTTGAGTTTTGGAGACAATGAACATAAGGTTGAAAAGTGGTGGAATTGCCTTTTAAATAGAACATTTTACGCAGAGTTTTTGTGATGTGAGACAGCAAAAAACATTTAATGCTAGAGCTTCCTCTCAATGTCATACCATATTGAAAGCCACACCTCATCTCTGCATTCTGTTTTAGTATTTCCTTGCGTTGTCAAGCTATGGTGAAACTGTCCCACTGGGCACTGACTTCATTCCAACGTCTAGATTTGATTTACATTTGGTTGAGTTGTCAACTAACGGGAATACAATGTGAAATCAACAATAACATGCTCAATGTCATTGGACTTAGATTAAAAGTTGGGTGAAATAAAAACAGAATTCCCTTACGTTGATGACTTTTTGCAAGTCCAATCAGTTGTCAACGTTGATTCAGCCAGTTTTTGCCCAGTGGAGTGTTTGAAATCCAAAGATAAAATATGAAGCCACCTTTCTCCTCAAGGATAATGATGATCACTCCACCACCTCCAGACCAACGAGAAAGAGGAAAAACACATGTAAACAAACACATCAATGATCTCTGAATGAACAAGAGCAACAACAACAAATGGGAAGCATAACTTTGTATGCTTTTGGCATTTGGCTGGGTGAGGTACTGCCCTGCCGGGACTGTGATAGTGTTTATTTCCTACAGCTACACACCAGTAGCTGATGTAATGGAGCGAACCCTGATAATGTGCCTGTAGAGACAAGTTCACAACCAATACGTTGTTTAGGCAGCTAATTGGTCAAAATAAAATATATCCCTCTGGAATTTTATCAAATGCTATTGCTGAGAGTCAGTAGTATATTAAAGGGCATGCTACATGCAGTTAGATGTTCCCAATAGCCCCTAAGTGCAATATCTATATTTATGGGCGATACTATTCATTTGAGGTTCATTTGGCCATAGTGTTTGTGATAATGATGACTAAATATTCACTGGATATGCAGAGGGCCTTTAGTGGGGAGCTCATGCTCTATGTCATTTCCTGTCATTCCCCACATGGGCTGAGTCATTACCATCTGCACACCTGTTAGCAGCTCCACACACCCCACTGGTCTCCAAACATGTCACAATGCAAGGCATTCACAGTCCATTAGCTACCTGTGTCAGACAGTATATCCCCAATACAATATGACTGTTGAATGCAACTAAACTGTCCGTGTCCATTGAGCAGGCCGGGCCCCAACACAACACCACCTACCCAGCCAACAGGCATCTTTACATTTACATTTAAGTCATTTAGCAGACGCTCTTATCCAGAGCGACTTACAAATTGGTGCATTCACCTTATGACATCCAGTGGAACAGCCACTTTACAATAGTGCATCTAAATCTTTTAAGGTGGGGGGGGGGGGGGGTGAGAAGGATTACTTTATCCTATCCTAGGTATTCCTAAAAGAGGTGGGGTTTCAGGTGTCTCCGGAAGGTGGTGATTGACTCCGCTGTCCTGGCGTCGTGAGGGAGTTTGTTCCACCATTGGGGGGGCCAGAGCAGCGAACAGTTTTGACTGGGCTGAGCGGGAACTGTACTACCTCAGTGGTAGGGAGGCGAGCAGGCCAGAGGTGGATGAACGCAGTGCCCTTGTTTGGGTGTAGGGCCTGATCAGAGCCTGGAGGTACTGAGGTGCCGTTCCCCTCACAGCTCCGTAGGCAAGCACCATGGTCTTGTAGCGGATGCGAGCTTCAACTGGAAGCCAGTGGAGAGAGCGGAGGAGCGGGGTGACGTGAGAGAACTTGGGAAGGTTGAACACTAGACGGGCTGCGGCGTTCTGGATGAGTTGAAGGGGTTTAATGGCACAGGCAGAGAGCCCAGCCAACAGCGAGTTGCAGTAATCCAGACGGGAGATGACAAGTGCCTGGATTAGGACCTGCGCCGCTTCCTGTGTGAGGCAGGGTCGTACTCTGCGGATGTTGTAGAGCATGAACCTACAGGAACGGGCCACCGCCTTGATGTTAGTTGAGAACGACAGGGTGTTGTCCAGGATCACGCCAAGGTTCTTAGCGCTCTGGGAGGAGGACACGATGGAGTTGTCAACCGTGATGGCGAGATCATGGAACGGGCAGTCCTTCCCCGGGAGGAAGAGCAGCTCCGTCTTGCCGAGGTTCAGCTTGAGGTGGTGATCCGTCATCCACACTGATATGTCTGCCAGACATGCAGAGATGCGATTCGCCACCTGGTCATCAGAAGGGGGAAAGGAGAAGATTAATTGTGTCGTCTGCGTAGCAATGATAGGAGAGACCATGTGAGATTATGACAGAGCCAAGTGACTTGGTGTATAGCGAGAATAGGAGAGGGCCTAGAACAGAGCCCTGGGGGACACCAGTGGTGAGAGCGCGTGGTGAGGAGACAGATTCTCGCCACGCCACCTGGTAGGAGCGACCTGTCAGGTAGGACGCAATCCAAGCGTGGGCCGCGCCGGAGATGCCCAACTCGGAGAGGGTGGAGAGGAGGATCTGATGGTTCACAGTATCGAAGGCAGCCGATAGGTCTAGAAGGATGAGAGCAGAGGAGAGAGAGTTAGAGTTAGCAGTGCGGAGCGCCTCCGTGATACAGAGAAGAGCAGTCTCAGTTGAATGACTAGTCTTGAAACCTGACTGATTTGGATCAAGAAGGTCATTCAGAGAGAGATAGTGGGAGAGCTGGCCAAGGACGGCACGTTCAAGAGTTTTGGAGAGAAAAGAAAGAAGGGATACTGGTCTGTAGTTGTTGACATCGGAGGGATCGAGTGTAGGTTTTTTCAGAAGGGGTGCAACTCTCGCTCTCTTGAAGACGGAAGGGACGTAGCCAGCGGTCAGGGATGAGTTGATGAGCGAGGTGAGGTAAGAGAGAAGGTCTCCGGAAATGGTCTGGAGAAGAGAGGAGGGGATAGGGTCAAGCGGGCAGGTTGTTGGGCAGCCGGCCGTCACAAGACGCGAGATTTCATCTGGAGAGAGAGGGGAGAAAGAGGTCAGAGCACAGGGTAGGGCAGTGTGAGCAGAACCAGCGGTGTCGTTTGACTTAGCAAACGAGGATCGGATGTCGTCAACCTTCTTTTCAAAATGGTTGATGAAGTCATCTGCAGAGAGGGAGGGGGGGGGGGGGAGGAGGATTCAGGAGGGAGGAGAAGGTGGCAAAGAGCTTCCTAGGGTTAGAGGCAGATTCTTTGAATTTAGAGTGGTAGAAAGTGGCTTTAGCAGCAGAGACAGAGGAGGAAAATGTAGAGAGGAGGGAGTGAAAGGATGCCAGGTCCGCAGTGAGGCGAGTTTTCCTTCATTTCCGCTCGGCTGCCCGGAGCCCTGTTCTGTGAGCTCGCAATGAGTCGTCGAGCCACGGAGCGGGAGGGGAGGACCGAGCCGGCCTGGAGGATAGGGGACATAGAGAGTCAAAGGATGCAGAAAGGTTGCCACACACACAAAGCAACCTCCATCGCTTTTCCTTTATAAAAAGGGTTGGAAGAGGTGAGGTAAAAATCTGGTTTTATCATTTCAGCCGAGAGCAGAGCATGACTGTGAACATGCAGGCATCGCTTTGATTGCACTTTTCTGAAGTCACTGCATTTTATTTGGGTATGAAATACCTCCCCCATTCCACGTGTGTGTGTGTGTGTGTGTGTGTGTGTGTGTGTGTGTGTGTGTGTGTGTGTGTGTGTGTGTGTGTGTGTGTGTGTGTGTGTGTGTGTGTGTGTGTGTGTGTGTGTGTGTGTGTGTGTGTGTGTGTGTGTGTGTGTGTGTTCAGTCCAGCGTGTAGGTGTTTAGCCTGTGCACGTGCGCCTGCCTACATGTATACATACTGTCACTAAATGTAATGTTCTGGGTGTGTGGTGTGTGTTCCTCATTGTAGAATGAACAGTGAAATAAGGGTTCAACAGGGTGCTACCACAGCAGTACATAGACATGTATAATGCATCATACTGCATAATCATAATCTCTGGGTCTATGAATTTATAAAGTAGTGTGTATGTGTGTGTGTTTGTTTGTGTGTGTCTGTCTGTCTGTGTGTGGATTTATGAACTAAATATAAATCTATATAAATTTATGAACAGCATATAAATCACTCGAAGTGGATGATGCAGAATGAACTGAAATAGCAGACTGAGCAGGGTTCTTTTCTCCTGGTATGGTATCCATTTCCCTTCTCTCAGGTACTGCAGAGAAAAAGTGAGAGACAGCTATAGTGTAGGAGGTCATCAAACATACACTGAACAATAATAAATGCAACATCAAATCAAATCCAATTATTATTTGTCAAATGAGTCAAATACAACAGGTGTAGACCTTACAGTGAAATGCTTACTTACAAGCCCTAAACCAACAATGCGGTTTAAGAAAAATAAGTGTTAACCTTTTTGGGATAGGGGGCAGCATTTTCACTTTTGGATGAAAAGCATGCCCAGAGTGAACTGCTCCTACTCTGTCCCAGATGCTAATATATGCATATTATTATTAGTATTGGATAGAAAACACTCTAAAGTTTCTAAAACTGTTTGAATGATGTCTGTGAGTATAACATAATTCATATGGCGGCGAAAACCTCAGAAAAATCCCACCCGGAATTGGGACATCTGAGGTTTGTAGTTTTTCAAAGCTTGGCCTACATTGATATATGGATAAAGTTGCACTTCCTACGGCTTCCACTAGATGTTAACTGTCTTTAGAAGCTTGAATGAGGATTCTACTATAAAGGAGGGGCTCATGAGACCTCTTTGAGTCAGTGGTCTGGCAGAGTGCCTTGGTCTCATGACGCGCACTCCCGACAGAGTTACCTCTCGTTCCAGTGCTTTTCTTATGACAAAGGAATTCTCCAGTTGGAATATTATTGATGTTTTATGTTAAAAACATCCTAAAGATTAATTCCATACATAGTTTGACATGTTTCTAAAGGACTGTAACAGACCTTTTTGAATTTTTGTCTGGATGAAGTGCCTGCGACTCAGAAGTTGGATTACTGGGCTGAACACGCTAACAACAAGTGGCTATTTGGACATAAATGACTGACTTTATGGAACAAATCAGTCATTTATTGTCAACCTGGGATTCCTGGGAGTGCCTTCGTATGAATATAATCAAAGGAAAGTGAATATTTATGGTGTTGTTTTTTACTTCGTTGACTCCAAAATGGTGGATATTCCTCTGGCTTTTTTGGGTTCTGAGCGCCGTTCTCAGATTTAGCTTTTTCCGTATAAAAAAACACACAGCTGTTGCATTAAGGAGAAGTCTATCTTTAATTCTGTGGATAACACTTGTATCTTTTATCAATGTTTATTATGAGTATTTCTGCAAAATCACCTGATGTTTTGGAATCAAAACATTACTGCACGTAAGGCGCCAATGTAAACTGAGATTTTTGGATATAAATATGCACATTATCGAACAAAACCTCACATGTATTGTGTAACATGATGTCCGATGAGTGTCATCTGATGAAGATCTTCAAAGGTTAGTGATTCATTTTATCTATATTTCTGCTTTTTGTGAAAAATGAATGTGTGTTTTTTCGACTTGACCTAACATAATCATATGTGGTGCTTTCGCTGTAAAGCAATTTGAAATTGGACATAATGGGTAGATTAACAAGATGTTTATCTTTCATTTGCTGTATTGGACTTGTTAATGTGTGAAAGGTACATATTTCAAAAAAATATTTTTGTATTTCGTGCACTGCCTTTTCAGCGGAATGTTGGCGAGGGGTTCCGCTAGAAAGGTTAAGAAAGTATTTACTAAAATAAACTTAAGTAGTTGAGGTAATTGGGGTAATACGTACATATAGGTAGAGGTAAAGTGACTATGTAGCAGCAGCAGCGTAAAAATGGGGGTGGGGGGGTCAATGCAATTATGCATTTGATTAGCTGTTCAGGAGTCTTATGGCTTGGAGGTAGATGCTGCAAATAAGCCTTTTGGAGCTAGACGTTGCACTCTGGTACCGCTTGCCGTGCGGTAACGGAGAGAACAGTCTATGACTAGGCTGGCTGGAGTACTTGTCCATTTTTAGGGAATTTCTCTGACACTGCCTGGTATAGAGGTCCTGGACGGCAAGGAAGCTTGGAACCCAGTGATGTACTGGGCCGTACGCACTACCCTCTGTAGTGCCTTGCGGTCAAAGACAGAGCAGTTCCCAAACCAGACGGTGATGCAACCAGTCAGGATACTCTCGATGGTGCAGCTGTAGAACTTTTGGGGGATCTGAGGACCCATGACAAATCTTTTCAGTCTCCTGAAGGGGGAATAGGTGAAGCTCTCAAACTGCTGCACGACAGCCCCATCAATGAGAATGGGGGCGTGCTCGGCCCTCCTTTTCCTGTAGTCTATGATCATCTCCTTTGTTTTGATAATGTTGAGGGACAGGTTTGTTATCCTGGCACCACACTGCCAGGTCTCTCACCTCCTCCCTATATGCTGTCTCAGCAGTGTCAGTAATCAGGCCTACCACTGTTGTGTTATCGGCAAACTTGATGATGGTATTGCAGTCGTGCTTGGCCACGCAGTCATGAGTGAACAGGGAGAACAGGAGGGGACTGAGTACGCAACCCTGAGGGGCCCTGTGTTGAGGGGCCCGTCAGGAAATCCAAGATCCAGTTGTAGAGGGAGGTGTTTAGTCCCAGGGTCCTTAGCTTAGTAATGAGCTTTGAGGGCACTATGGTGTTGAACGCTGAGCTGTAGTCAATGAATAGTATTCTCAAATAGGTGTTCCTTAAGGCCATCTTTAACCACATCCACAACACCCTAGATCATTTCAAGCCTACTAGATGGTAATAGGTGATTACATTGTCCTACTGAATGGTAGGAAATTGCTATGGAAATAAAATGACACCCAAGGCCATAATTTCAACGTTTAAAAAATGCATAATTAGGCCGTAATCCACTAGAGTCCGGCCTGGAATAACAATATGCTAATATACCGAAAATATGCCAACATACTGTGTCTAAGCAAAGGCAACATCTCACAAGTTTGTTCTCATCTCGTTGAGTGAGTTCTTACTGAGTTCTTCAACTCTAACACTCTAAAGCTATATTATAGCATAATAAAATATCATATAATAAATTACCATATGTATCTCTATTCTGAGACAAAGCTGACCTGATCACGTGACACTGTGACTTCCACCACCTCCTCCTCTAGCAAGCCTGTACGTCCTCTCTGCCTGGCGTCTCTCAATCCACAGGATGCTGTTGGCGGGTCCCAGCAGCAGCTGTGCTCCAATTATAAACCCCTGACTTCTGTGGCCTGTATTAGCATTTCATTAAGCCTCCCACTCTCACCTGGCCAACTGCAGCAAAGTGGACTTTTCTTTCCAGCACATTGTAAGAGTAACAGACAGACAAAAGAGAAAAGAGGGAAGAGGAGATGGATGAGAAGAAGATGAAGTATAACAGATATGGAATTGATATGAGGTACTTAGGGCTTAAAAACTATTATCCATAGCCGTGGCGGTGATAAAATCACAGCACCCGTATCTGCTAATACGGAAGTAGTAAAGGCCCAGTACTTTTGTGAATTCTTTTTCATTCTGATTTTTCAGAGGGTGCTGCAGCACCCCTACTTCCTGCGGCTATGCTATTATCCACCAAAAATTAGGTTGGTCACACTTTCAAAGGCAAGTTAATGACTGACAACTTCAAATTAGCTTCCTTACTATCCTCCACCCTATGTGAACTTCAGTCACAGGAAGTATATAGGTCTGCTGAAGATGACTGTGGGTATCCGCCACAGGATGGTAAACTCAACACTGATCACCTCTAAAAGACAGGGAGTGGATGTGGGAAAAGCCTTATCTCCGAGAAACATGTCACAGAGAGTATCTTAGTCAAATCAAATCAAACTTTATTTGTCACATGAGCCGAATACAACAAGTGTAGACTTTACAATTAAATGCTTACTTACAAGCCTTTAACCAACAGTGCAGTTCAAGATGAGTTAATAAAATATTTACCAAGTAGACTAAAACAAAAAGTAATAATAAAAAGTAACACAATAAGAAAAACAATAACGAGGCTTTATACAGGGGGCACCAGTACCGAGTCAGTGTGCGGGGGTAAAGGTTAGTTGAGGTAATTTTTACATGTAGGTGGGGTTGAAGTGACTATACATAGATAATAAACAGCGAGTAGCAGCAGTGTACAAAAGGGAGGGGTCAATGTAAATTGACCTGTAGCGATTTTATTAATTGTTCAGCAGTCTTATGGCATGGGGGTAGAAGCTGTTGAGGAGCCTTTTGGTCCTAGACCTGGTGCTCCGGTACTGCTTGCTGTGCAGTAGCAGAGAAAACAGTCTGATTGGAGTCTCTGACAATTTTATGGGTTTTCCTCTGACACTGTCTATTGTCTCGTGTTTGGCCACCCAGTCGTGGGTGAACAGGGAATACAGGAGACGACTAAGTACACATCCCTGAGGGGCCCCAGTGTTAAGGATCAGCGTGGCAGACATGTTGTTGCCTACTCTAACCACCTGGAGGCGGCCCGTCAGGAAGTCCAGGATCCAGTCGTGTCTGGGTTTCCCTTTGTAGTCCGTAATAGTTTTCAAGCCCTGCCACATCCGACGAGCGTCAGAGCCGGTGTAGTAGAATTCAATCTGAATCCTGTATTGACGCTTTGCCTGTTTAATCATTCATCTAAGGGCATAGCGGGATTTCTTATAAGCTTCCGGATTAGTCTCCCGCTCCTTGAAAGCGGCAGCTCTACCCTTTAGCTCAAAGTGGATGTTGCCTGTAATCCATGGCTTCTGGTTGGGGTATGTACGTACGGTCACTGTGGGGACAATGTCATCAATGCACTTATTGAGGAAGCCAGTGACTGATGTGGTGAACACCTCAATGCCATCGGAAGAATCCCGGAACATATTTCAGTCTGTGGTAGCAAAACGGTCCTCTAGTTTAGCATCTGCTTCATCTGACCACTAGTTATAGACCGAGTCACTGGTGCTGCCTGCTTTAATTTTGAAATACAGGAATTAGGAGGACAGAATTGTGGTCAGATTTACCAATATGGAGGGCGAGGGAGAGTTTTATATGTGTGTCTTGTGTGTGGAGTAAAGTTGGTCTAGATTTTTTCCCTCTGGTTGCACATTTAATATGCTGACCGAAATGAGGTAAAACTGATTCAATTTTCCCTGCATTAAAGTCCCCGGCCACTTGGAGCGCTGCCTTTTGATGAGCATTTTCCTGTTTGATTGTGGCAGTATACAGCACATTGAGTGCGGCTTTAGTGCCAGCATCGGCCTGTGGTGGAATGTAGACCGCTACGAAAAACCTCTCTAGGTATATAGCGTGTTATATAGCGTGTTATTAATGTCGTCGTTCAGCCACGACTCAGTGAAACATAAGAAATGACAGTTTTTAATGCCCCTTTGGTAGATATACGTGATTTCAGTTCGTCCCATTTATTTTCCAGCGATTTAGCTAACAGAACGGATGGCAAAGGCAGATTAGCCACTCTTCGTCTGATCCTCACAAGACACCCCGATCTCTTTCTGCGAAATCTCTATTTCTTTCTCCAGCGAAAGATGGGGATGAGTATATCCTTCCCGTCCGACTCGATCGCTGTTCTGATGTCCAGAAGCTCTTTTCGGTCATAAGAGATACTAACAGCAACACTATGTATCAAATAAGTTACAATAAAACATCAGCCATCCTCTCCGTCGCCATCGTGGTGTCCTGTAAAATTACTCTAACAAACTGTATTTCCTGGCCCCAGAACCAAAATATTGATGTTTTGTTCCCCAATGTTTTGTTCCACTTAGTTATCACTTTTGTCTTATGGCAAGGTGCTCCATCATGCTGGAAAAGGTTCGTCACCAAACTGTTCCTGGATGGTTGGGAGAAGTTGCTCTCGGAAGATGTGTTGGTACCATTCTTTATTACATTTACATTTACATTTAAGTCATTTAGCAGACGCTCTTATCCAGAGCGACTTACAAATTGGTGCATTCACCTTATGACATCCAGTGGAACAGTCACTTTACAATAGTGCATCTAAATCTTAAAGGGGGGTGAGAGGGATTACTTATCCTATCCTAGGTATTCCTTAAAGAGGTGGGGTTTCAGGTGTCTCCAGAAGGTGGTGATTGACTCCACTGTCCTGGCGTCGTGAGGGAGTTTGTTCCACCATTGGGGGCCAGAGCAGCGAACAGTTTTGACTGGGCTGAGCGGGAGCTGTACTTCCTCAGTGGTAGGGAGGCGAGCAGGCCAGAGGTGGATGAACGCAGTGCCCTTGTTTGGGTGTAGGGCCTGATCAGAGCCTGGAGGTACTGAGGTGCCGTTCCCCTCACAGCTCCATAGGCAAGCACCATGGTCTTGTAGCGGATGCGAGCTTCAACTGGAAGCCAGTGGAGAGAACGGAGGAGCGGGGTGACGTGAGAGAACTTGGGAAGGTTGAACACCAGACGGGCTGCGGCGTTCTGGATGAGTTGAAGGGGTTTAATGGCACAGGCAGAGAGCCCAGCCAACAGCGAGTTGCAGTAATCCAGACGGGAGATGACAAGTGCCTGGATTAGGACCTGCGCCGCTTCCTGTGTGAGGCAGGGTCGTACTCTGCGGATGTTGTAGAGCATGAACCTACAGGAACGGGCCACCGCCTTGATGTTGGTTGAGAATGACAGGGTGTTGTCCAGGATCACGCCAAGGTTCTTGGCGCTCTGGGAGGAGGACACAATGGAGTTGTCAACCGTGATGGCGAGATCATGGAACGGGCAGTCCTTCCCCGGGAGGAAGAGCAGCTCCGTCTTGCCGAGGTTCAGCTTGAGGTGGTGATCCGTCATCCACACTGATATGTCTGCCAGACATGCAGAGATGCGATTCACCACCTGGTCATCAGAAGGGGGAAAGGAGAAGATTAGTTGTGTGTCGTCTGCATAGCAATGATAGGAGAGACCATGTGAGGTTATGACAGAGCCAAGTGACTTGGTGTATAGCGAGAATAGGAGAGGGCCTAGAACAGAGCCCTGGGGGACACCAGTGGTGAGAGCGCGTGGTGAGGAGACAGATTCTCGCCACGCCACCTGGTAGGAGCGACCTGTCAGGTAGGACGCAATCCAAGCGTGGGCCGCGCCGGGGATGCCCAACTCGGAGAGGGTGGAGAGGAGGATCTGATGGTTCACAGTATTGAAGGCAGCCGATAGATCTAGAAGGATGAGAGCAGAGGAGAGAGAGTTAGCTTTAGCAGTGCGGAGCGCCTCCGTGATACAGAGGAGAGCAGTCTCAGTTGAATGACTAGTCTTGAAACCTGACTGATTTGGATCAAGAAGGTCATTCAGAGAGAGATAGCGGGAGAGCTGGCCAAGGACGGCACGTTCAAGAGTTTTGGAGAGAAAAGAAAGAAGGGATACTGGTCTGTAATTGTTGACATCGGAGGGATCGAGTGTAGGTTTTTTCAGAAGGGGTGCAACTCTCGCTCTCTTGAAGACGGAAGGGACGTAGCCAGCGGTCAGGGATGAGTTGATGAGCGAGGTGAGGTAAGGGAGAAGGTCTCCGGAAATGGTCTGGAGAAGAGAGGAGGGGATAGGGTCAAGCGGGCAGGTTGTTGGGCGGCCGGCCGTCACAAGACGCGAGATTTCATCTGGAGAGAGAGGGAGAAAGAGGTCAGAGCACAGGGTAGGGCAGTGTGAGCAGAACCAGCGGTGTCGTTTGACTTAGCAAACGAGGATCGGATGTCGTCAACCTTCTTTTCAAAATGGTTGACGAAGTCATCTGCAGAGAGGGAGGAGGGGGGAGGAGGATTCAGGAGGGAGGAGAAGGTGGCAAAGAGCTTCCTAGGGTTAGAGGCAGATGCTTGGAATTTAGCGTGGTAGAAAGTGGCTTTAGCAGCAGAGACAGAGGAGGAAAATGTAGAGAGGAGGGAGTGAAAGGATGCCAGGTCCGCAGGGAGGCGAGTTTTCCTCCATTTCCGCTCGGCTGCCCGGAGCCCTGTTCTGTGAGCTCACAAGCTCATGGCTGTGTTCTTATGCAAAATTGTGAGTGAGCCCACTCCCTTGGCTGAGAAGCAACCCCACACATGAATGGTCTCAGGATGCTTTACTGTTGGCATGACACAGGACTGATGGTAGAGCTCTGTGCTGGTGGTACCCCGATCCTGCAGCTGAATCAACTTTAGGAAACGGTCCTGGCACTTGCTGGACTTTCTTGGGCGCCCCAAAGCTTTCTTCATAACAATTGAACCGCTCTCCTTGAAGTTCTTGATGATCCGATAAATGGTTGATTTAGGTGCAATCTTACTGGCAGCAATATTCTTGCCTGTGAAGCCCTTTTTGTGCAAAGCAATGATGACGGCATGTCTAGTAGAATTGCGGGTAACCACGTTTGACAGAGGAAGTACAATGATTCCAAGCACCACCCTCCTTTTGAAGCTTCCAGTCTGTTATTCGAACTCAATCAGCATTACAGAGTGATCTCCAGCCTTGTCCTCATAAACACTCACACCTGTGTTAATGAGAGAATCACTGACATGATGTCAGCTGGTCCTTTTATGGCAGGGCTAAAATTCATTGGAAACGTTTTGGGGGGGATTCAGTTCATTTGCATGGCAAAGAGGGACTTTGCAATGAATTGCAATTCATCTGATCACTCTTCATAACATTCTGGAGTATATGCAAGATGCCATCATACAAACTGAGTTAGCAGACTTTGTGACAAGTAAGCGGGATAATTGTCATCAGCAATCGCTGAATAGCATAGCACTACAGTCAAATTATATCACTAAAAATATTCATATTCATGAAATCACAAGTGCAATATTGCAAAACACAGCTTAACCTTTTGTTAATCCACCTGTCGTCTCAGATTTTGAAATTATGCTTTACAGTGAAAGCAAACCAAGCGTTTGTGTAAATTTATTGATCGCATGACAAAACATTAAGTACACTTAGCATCAGGTAGCTTGGTCACGAAAATCAGAAAAGCAATAAAATTAATCGTTTACCTTTGATGATCTTCTGATGTTTTCACTCACGAGCCTCCCAGTTACACAACAAATGTTCCTTTTGTTCCATAAAGATTATTTTTCATCTCCAAAATACCTCAATTTCTTTGGTGCATTATGTTCAGAAATCCACAGGAAAGTTTGGTCATGACAAAACAGACAAATTCCAAATAATATCCGTAATGTCCACAGATAAATGTCAAACGTTTTTTTAATAATCAATCCTTTTTGTTTTCAATTGTTTTTAAAATATATAATCGATAATATATCAACCGCAAATGTCTTTCACAGTAGGAGAGGGAAAAACAATAGCCGTCCAAACTCTGTTGCGAGAGCGAAACTCATGTTACCACCTGACGCGATGTTATCTTTCTGGCTCATTTTTCTAAATTACAAACAGTAACCAGCCAAGTAGAAGAATTACACAAGTCAGAAATAGAGATATTAAATTAATCCCTTACCTTTGATGATCCTCATATGGTTGCACTCAGAAGATATTCATTTACTCAATAAATGTTCCTTTTGTTTGATAAAGACTCTTTATCTCCAAAAAACTAATTTTCTTCAGTAATCCACAGGCTCAAAAGCAGTCAAAACAGGCAGACAAAAAAATCTAAATTGTATCCGTAAAGTTCATAGAAACATGTGAAACAATGTTTATATTCAATCGTCAGGTTGTTTTTAGCCTAAATAATTGATAATATTTAAACCGGACAATAACGTCATCAATATAAAAGGTAAACAAGAAAGGCACTCTCTCTGGTCGCGCGCATGAAAAAGCTCTGTAACACGGCAGAGTCCACTCATTCAGACTGCTCTTACTCCCTCATTTTTCAGAATGCAAGCCTGAAACAATTTCTGAAGACTGCTGACATCTAGTGGAAGGCATAGGAACTGAAATTTGAGTCCTAAGTCAATAGAAACTGTAATGGCATTGAATAGAAAACTACAAAACCAACAACAACAAAACCGACTTCCTGAATGGATTTTTCTTCGGTTTTAGTCTGCCAAATCAGGTCTGTGATACTCACAGACACTATTTTAACAGTTTCAGAAAATGTAGAGTGTTTTCTATCCAAATATATCCAAATCTAAATCAATCTATATGCGTATCACATCTTCTGGGCCCGAGTAGCAGGCAGTTTAATTTGGGCGTGCTTTTCATCTAAAATTCCAAATGCTGCCCCCTAGAGAAGTTAAACAGGTCAACATTCACAAGGCCGCAGGGCCAGATGGATTACCAGGACGTGTACTCAGAACTGGCAAGTGTCTTCACTGACATTTTCAACCTCTTCCTGATAAGACTACTGAGTCTGTAATACCAACATGTTTCAAACAGACTACCATAGTCCCTGTGCCCAAGAACACTTATGTAACCTGCCTAAATGACTACCGACCCGTAGCACTCATGACTGTAGCAATGAAGTGTGTTGAAAGGCTGGTCATGGCTCACATCAACACCATTATCCCAGACCCACTCCAATGTGCATACCACCCCAACAGATCCACAAGTGATGCAATCTCTATTGCACTCAACACTGCCCTTTCCCACCTGGACTTAAGTATATTTTGTTTGAATCTTTTCACTTTTGTTTTAAATAGCCAAATCTGTATAGATTAAGTCTGGATAACATCTATTTGTTTCCTGCCTGTGAATTTATGGCAAATCAACTTTCTCAAGTTAGCAATGCTAGCTAGCTGGTGTATTTTGATTTGAATACATCAGCCTATTTTTGTTGTTTCTATGGTCTCCTGACACAATGAGGAGGACTACAATGCATGGCGCGCTGACAGTGACGATTTCATCGCTAAGGAGGTTTCTTCCAAAGTTATGAGCAGGCTGTCATCAATATCCTGAGTGAGTGGAGAGCTCCAAAACAAACTTAATCTCTTTCTGCAAGACCAGAGAGAGTCAACGGCTACAGAGAAGTCACAGTCAGATGGCAGGGATGGCGAGGTGCCGGTGAGACCCCTTGAATGGAGAGTGAACTGTGCTGCCTGCCTCCTGCTCACCGCCCCCATTGACCACATCCTCGCTTTGCTTACCTCCTGACTGTCGTTCCATCTTTCAGGGGCTTGAAACTACAAAATGTTCAACTCTGTCTGAAAATCGTACCACAGACATATCTGTTTTATTTAATTCTTGTCTGTTTTGCTTTTTCAAGCGCTTTGAGATTCTTTCTGTAATGGAAATCACTATAGTGGGTGCATGGTATTGTATTTCTGACTCATTAACATATTTTGAGGAGTGCCTTGAAGTGGCTACATTTATTGCACCCGGGAGTGAGAGCATTGTACCAATTTAAAACGTTTTAGATGTAAGGACCTGTGCGGTTCTGGTACTGGTTCCAACCGACATTTTCACTTATAAATTGATCTGTTGATACCGTAGATTGAAATGACTTGCATTCAGTGATAGCCCTACAGTAGTTCCCACAGACACAGTAGTATTCTGAGCCTGTGTGATGTGATATCTGAAACCACTTGAAGCTGGGATGTCCCTCCTACCATTTCATTCGCTCTTCTGTCTGTCCAACTCCTGACTGAACTGAACCCTACATCACAGCCACTGACAAAGCACATGACTGCAATCGTCAGTGGTGGAAAAGTACTCAATTGTCATACTTGAGTAAAGGTGAACTTAATAGAAAATTATTCAAATAAAAGTGAAAGTCACCTAGTAAAATACTACTTGAGTAAAAGTCAAAGTATTTGGATTGAAATATACTTATGTTTCAAAGGTAAAAGTATACATAATTTCAAATTCCTTACATTAAGCAAAATAGACAGCACCATTTTATTTTGGTGCCAAGGGCACACTCCAACACTAAAACATAGTATACAGACAAAGCATGTGTGTTTAGTCAGTCTGTCAGACCAGAGGCTGTAGGGATGAACAGGGATATTATCTTGATCAGTGCGTGAATTAGACCCATTTCCTGTCCTGCTAAGCATTCCAAATATAACGAGTACTTTTGAGTGTCAGGGAAAATGTCTGGAATTAAAAGTATACCATTTTATTTAGGAATATAGTAAAGTAAATGCTGTAAAAATATATATGTATAAATAATAAACACATACCCCAAAAATGACCTAAGAAGTACTTAAAATAATTTTTACTTAAGTACTTTACACCACTGTTTGTCACTGTTTTTGGTCATCTTGTGAATTGGTCAGCTGAATTTCGGGAAATTTCAGAAATCTATCTAGTGGAAGTAACCAATCTAATAAGTCATTTTGATGTACTCTTGTTAATGTGTTATTTATATGTCAAACAAGGAAACCTAACTCCTTACACATGTTACACATGTTATAACCTTTATGGTTTTATAGTCAATCGTGCTTACGTAGCTACATTATTCTATTAGCTCTGTAAAACAATGCTAGTTGCATCAGAGAACTATTAGCTACCCTGGCCTTATGACTCCCAAGTGGCGCAGTGGTCTATGGCACTGCATCTCAGTGGTAGCGGCGTCACTACAGACAACCATAGTGCAGCGCACAATTGGCCCAGCGTTGTCCGAGTTTGGCCGGTGTAGGCCATCATTGTAAATAATAATTTGTTCTTAACCGGTTAAGACTCTAGGGGCAGTATTTCATTTTTGGATAAAAAGACGTGCCCGTTTTTAGCGCAATATTTTGTCACGAAAAGATGCTCGACTATGCTTGGAATTGATAGTTTTGGAAAGAAGACACTCTGACGTTTCCAGAACTGCAAAGATTTTTACTGTGAGTGCCTTAGAACAAAACCTACAGGCAAAACCAAGATGTTTGAGCGACCAGGAAATCAACAGGATTTCTGATGGCACGTTTTCCATGATCGCCTTATATGGCTGTGAATGCGACAGGAATGAACGGACACTTCCTATCGTTTCCCCAAGGTGTCTGCAGCATTGTGACGTATTTGTAGGCATATCATTGGAAGATTGACCATAAGAGACTACATTTACCAGGGGTCCCGCACGGTGTCTGCGTGGAAATTGGTGCGCAAAAGTCACCTACCAGTATTTTTCCATCCGAATCTGAGAACAATGCAGGCTTCCAGGAATGGCATTTCAATGAAGAGATATATGACAAAACACCTTGAGGATGGATTCAAACAACGTTTTCCATGTTTCAGTCGATATTATGGAGTTAATTCGGAAAAAAGTTTGACGTGTAGGTGACTGAATTTTCGGTTAGTTTCGGTAGCCAAATGCATAGTAACAAAACGGAACGTTGTGTCCTACACAAGCATCTTTCAGGAAAAACTGGACATCTGCTATGTAACTGAGAGTCTCCTCATTGAAACATCTGAAGTTCTTCAAAGGTAAATTATTTTATTTGATCCCTTTGCTGGTTTTTGTGAATATGTTGCGTGCTAAATACTAACGCTAAATGCTAAGCTAGCTATCACCACTCTTACACAAATTATTGATTTTCTCTGGTTCTAAAGCATATTTTGAAAATCTGAGACGACAGGATTGTTAAGAAAAGGATAAGCTTGAGGATAGGCATATTTATTTCATTTCATTTGCGATTTTTAGAAATCGCTAACGTTGCGTTATGGTAATGAGCTTGAGGCTATGATTACGCTACCGAATACGGTGTGGGTAGGACTAACAGGTTAAATTACTTGCCTAGTTAAATAATAAAAAAATATGACCATGGTTTGTTTATTTGGTCTATTCAGCATAGCTCTGTTCTGCCCTGCCTTGCCCCCTTGTGGAGCTCATAAGTTAGTTTCTTACTGTTATAACTCAAATCTGTGATTTTGTCAATGCAATAAACTATTTTTTATAGCAATGTTTATTATGTTACTTCTTTGTAGTATTGTTTTATTGCTATATCCTTATATTGTATTCTAATGAATAAGTCCTCTTTATTCTGTACTTTCAGAAACCACAAACATTATTTTCCAATATCATAACTGGAGCTGGACATCTTCGGAGCAGGAGAATGAGGACAACTTTTGTATGCTAACGTACACTCCTTAACAGTTCAAATCCTGTCTTCACATCGCACATGACAAAGAACTTGACTCCAAACCTGTGCCTTTTGGAGGGAATATATTGACGGAACACCAGCCTACCTTTCCATAATATCAGGGACTCATCAATGCATAGGTCCTTGTACGGCACAAATACCCGACCAATTGCTGATGTCAGGCTGATAAGAACATTTCTTATTTTGTATAACAGGTCACTTAGGATGGCAGTAGCATTGTTGATGAAATGTAGGCATCGCAGCAGAACTAGGAAGCGGTCTTGGGAAAAGAGGGTGGCAAAGAAGGGAGTTGCAAACATAGGATCTGTGCTCCAGTATTGTTTTAGGGAGTTCTTCTTTACTATTCACATGAGAAGGACTGTTACCAGGAAGGTATACATTTCACTAATTGTGGTTGTCACACATTTAGCGAGTTTCCCCCTCACTCCTGGCTCTCTCTTCTCCTGTAGCTCCAAGGCATAGCGATTGGTCTCCTCTACTATTTTTCCCATCAGCTCCTCTGTCAGAAACAACTTGAAGCACTCTGCCTCAGTTGGAAATGGCAAGGGGTGTTGCACTCCAAACTGGGACTCGTCAAAGCAAACAGCAGGGCCAGGAGGGGTGAAATGACTGGTGGCCTTTCAGCTACCACATAACTCATGTACTTCATTCACTGTCGGTCTGCCTCCATCACCTCCAGCATCTTCAAAGGGACCTGGTACTTCGTCAGTGGACAAGGGAAATTAAGATTCAGGGTTCTCAATGGCTACAAGGTTGGGGGGCAACTCCTCACTGTCACTGTCAGAATCTGATTCATTGATTCACAGACTCATTGTCAGAATTAAAAGAAACCTCCAGAATTTCCACATTTGTGAGTGTCTCCTTTTGAAAGACATTGCTTATGCTACAGTTTAGCTCACTAGCTACATACATAAACAACAACACTTAATGGCGCAGAGTGGGAGTGTCACGTTCTGACCTTTATTTCCTGTGTTTTGTATTTAGTTAGTATGGTCAGGGCGTGAGTTGGGTGGGCAGTCTATGTTTGTTTTTCTATGATTTGGGTATTTCTATGTTTCGGCCTAGTATGGTTCTCAATCAGAGGCAGGTGTCATTAGTTGTCTCTGATTGAGAATCATACTTAGGTAGCCTGGGTTTCACTGTGTGTTTGTGGGTGATTGTTCCTGTCTCTGTCTTTGCACCAGATAGGACTGTTCTGAGTTTTCACAGTTCTTGTTTTTGTAGTCAGTTGTTCATGTGTACCTTAACGTATTAAAAAGAACCATGGACACTTACCACGCCGCGTATTGGTCCTTTGATCCGTTTCGCCTCTCCTCTTCGGAAGAAGAGGAGGAAATTCATTACAGGGAGGTTACGTGGTTGACTGCTGGCACGCGACACTTGTATCAATAAATGACTATCAGAAAATGTTTTGTGAGGCAATTATTTGTGTATTTACGGTTTTATTCACGTTTTCAATTCTAGGTGACAAATCATGCATTACGATTCTTGCACAGATTGTAATGGGCACATATTATGTGTGTAAAATACTTTTTTGAAGGTTGTACTGATTATGATGAGCTAAGCTAATTCCAGCTGTGTAGCCATGTATGTTGACATACAATGCATTCTGGGTTTCACGTCTGTTTGACCAAAGATATTATAACAAAATGAGGTGAGTAAGAGTTCACACATTTTTTGAGGACTTCCGGAAATTAATGGTAGGATGTGAACGACGGTAGATGACACACCCCTTCAACATGCATACTATAAACAGACCAAACTCATCTGTCTTCTCTTATCTTCGGTTTCTGTGAGGAAAAAAATGCATGGCTGTGCGCTGAAACTAATCATCGGATTACTTTCAATTTCTATAATGTGTTTTACCTAGTTATTACGAGCAATGGTGAGCTCACCTGTGATGTGATTAATTATACATAGTAATTGCTATTAGCTAATTCATATTGTAGTTTATGTCAGCCGAGAGTTAGAAAATATGACTGCTTGTGTTGGGTCAATCTTTCCTCAGCGCTAGGACAAATGTAGCCTACATTTTTCCGGTTAGGATGATTGTGTTATGCTATATAGACTTCTGTGAATATCTGAACATTGCATCCAAAACTAAACTGCTGACATTCTGGACATAACTTTGTAAGGACTGTGTTTGTGTAAGTTGTTTCTGAAAAAAGTGTGGCCAGCTCAAACGCTGATTGTTGCATCATTCGAAACTGCCGTTCTAAACGAGCATTCTAAATGAGTGTTCTAATCACACGGGTGTGATCGTTCTACAGTGGTCCCTGAAGCATACGATCACACCCGTGTGATTAGAACACTCATTTAGAATGCTCGTTTAGAACGGCAGTGTGATGGTACGTGTGAAAGGGTTAATATGACTATTTATGTAGCGACCACCGTATGTTGTCGAATTTCATCCCGCTACCGGGTTCCGTGCGCAGAGAGGTTAAAGGAGAAATGGCAGGTCGTGGGCGACCCCACTTCTTGTGTAGTGTTTTCACTTTGAACAAGAACAAGGGGGTTGAGTCCAGAACTGCCTTGGGCTGCCCTTCTGGGCTAGGTATGTATTTGTGCTAATCCCGCTATTCGAATGACCCTGCTTCCACGGAGCTGGAGAGGAAGTGAAAGTCACTTGCAACCTAACATTACAGCCACCAGAAACAAACAGAGCAGACGAAGCCAACAAGTGTCATTCTTTGTTCTTGGATCTGAATGAAGTTGACGCCGAAAGAGATACAAAAGAGAGAAAAAGACATACAGAAGAGAGAAAAAGACTGCTCATGACCAATCCATAAACAGGATACATTTTCAAAAGGTGGAGTTTATGCGGAAATGGCCATCGTTCTCATGGACTAGTAACATTAGGTAAGTGATAAATGGCACCGATAGAAAGGCCAGCGGTGCTTCTAGCCCCTAGGCAACTTCCTCTGCTCTGGTGCCCAGTCCAGGCACAGCGCCAGTCCTGCTCCATGGCCGGAGCCTTCCTCTGCGTCGGTGCCCAGTCCAGGCACAGCGTCCAGTCCCGCTCCATGGCCGGAGCCTTCCTCTGCTCCAGTGCCCAGTCCGGGTACGGCTTTCAGCCCAGCTTCAGGGTCAGAACGGGGGCTACATCCCGCACCAGAGCCATCCGGGTTCAGGTTTTGCGGTCGGAGTCTGCACCTTTGGGGGGGGGGGGTACTGTCATGCCCTGACCATAGAGAGCCCTTGGGGTTCTCTACGGTGCAATAGGTCAGAGCATGACTAGGGGATGTTCTAGTCTTGAATTTCTATGTTGGTGTGAGTATGGTTCCAAATTGGAGGCAGCTGATGATCGTTGCCTCTAATTGGGGATCATACTTAGTGTGGTCCTTTTCCAGCTTGCTTTTGAGGGATATTGTTTTTTTGTGTGCTATGTGCGCTATGAACTGCACGTTTGTTTATTCTTTGTTGTTTTTTGAAGGTTCACTTTAATAAATACGTGGAACTCTACTCATTCTGCGCCTTGGTACGCTCATTATGTATACGGCGAACCTGACAGAATATCCCACCACTACAGGAACCAAGCAGCGTACCATGGAGGTAAGGGAGAGCTGTACATGGGAGGAAATAATGGGTGGATGCGAGACCCGCTACCGGGTTCCGTGCGCAAAGAGGTTAAAGAAGAAATGGCAGTTCGTGGGCGACCCCACTTCTTGTATAGTGTTTTCACTTTGAACGAAAACAAGGGGGTTGAGTCCAGAACTGCCTTGGGCTGCCCTTCTGGGCTAGGTATGTATTTGTGCTAATCCCGCTATTCGAATGACCCTGCTTCCCCGGAGCTGGAGAGAAGGTGAAAGTCATTTGCAACCTAACATTACAGCCGCCAGAAACAAACAGAGCAGACGAAGCCAACAAGTGTCATTCTCTGTTCTTGGAGAATAGGAGGACAGCGATGACATGGCATTCCGCGGCCACAGAAACCCCAAGATTTTTTGTGGGGGGAGCACGAGGGGTTGTCGGTGCGTGTGGGGCTGTCCATGACAAAGGGCTGTCCCTGAAGAGCGTGTCATCAGTCCGGTGAAACCTGTTCCGGCTCCACGCACCAGGCCTCCATTGCGCCTTCCCAGCCCGGTACGCCCTGTATCGGCTCCCCGCACTCATCCACCTGTTTGTTTCTGGCAATCACCACCTTCCGGAGAGACCTGAAACCCCACCTCTTTAAGGAATACCTAGGATAGGATAAAGTAATCCTTCTCACCCCCCCCCCCCCCTTAAAAGATTTAGATGCACTATTGTAAAGTGGCTGTTCCACTGGATGTCATAAGGTGAATGCACCAATTTGTAAGTCGCTCTGGATAAGAGCGTCTGCTAAATGACTTAAATGTAAATGTAAATGTACTGCCGGGAACCTCCAGCGACGATCATATTTAGTGTGGTCCTTTTCCCACCTGCGTTTGTGGGAAATTGTTTTTTTTTATGGTTTAGTGCTATGTGCGCTATGAACTGCATGTTCGTTTATTTTTTTATTTTTTTTTAAGGTTCACTTTAATACATATGTGGAACTCTACTCACGCTGCGCCTTGGTCCGCTCATTATGTGTACCACGAGCGTGACAATGTTTTGGAGTGACCATCACAAAGCCCTGCCCCACCCTATAGAAACTTTGTGGGCAGAACTGAAAAAGCATGTGCGAGCAAGGAGGCCTACAAACCTGACTCAGTTACAGCAGCTCTGTCAGGAGGAATCGGACAGAATTCACCCAATTTGGGAGGTTTGTGGAGGGCTACCCGAAATGTTTGACTCAGGTTAAACAATTTAAAGGCAATGCTACCAAATACTAATTGAGTGCATGTAAACTTCTGACACACTGGGAATGAGATGAAAGAAATCAAATCTGAAAGAAATCATTGTCTGTGAAATTCACTGCTCGACTGAGGGATCTTACAGATAAGTGTACAGTGGGGCAAAAAAGTATTTAGTCAGCCACTAATTATGCAAGTTCTCCCACTTAAAATGATGAGAGAGGCCTGTAATTTTCATCATAGGTATCACTTTCATCACTTCAACTATGACAGACAAAATGAGGAAAAAAATTCCAGAAAATCACATTGTAGGATTTTTAATGAATTTATTTGCAAATTATGGTGGAAAATAAGTATTTGGTCACCTACAAACAAGCAAGATTTCTGGCTCTCACAGACCTGTAACTTCTTCTTTAACCAGTTGAAGCTAGGGGGTGCTATTTCATTATTGGATAAAAAAAGTGCACATTTTAAGCGCAATATTTTGTCACAAAAAGATGCTTGACTATGCATATAATTGCCAGCTTTGGTAAGAAAACACTCTGACGTTTTCAAAACTGCAAAGATATTATCTGTGGGTGCCCCAGAACTGATCTTACAGGCGAAACCAAGATGCAACCTCAAACAGGAAATGAGCAGGATTTTTGAGGCTCTGTTTTCCATTGTCTCCTTATATGGCTGTGAAAGCGCCACGAATTAGCCTGCCCTTTCTACCATTTCTCTAAGTTGTCTGCAGCATTGTGACGTATATGTAGGCATATCATTGGAAGATTGGCCATAAGAGACTACATTTACCAGGGGTCCGCCCAGTGTCCTTTGTTGAAATTGTTGCGTAATCTCCAAGCTGCTCGCATTCATCCATGTGATTGAGACAGAGAGGAGACTTCCAGGAATGATATATCATGAAGAGATATGTGAAAAACACCTTGAGGATTGATTCTAAACAACGTTTACCATGTTTCAGACGATATTATGGAGTTAATGTGGAAGAAAGTTTGGCATTTGGATGAATTAATTTTCATTTTTTTTTGGTAGCCAAACATGACGCAGAAAACGGACCAATTTCATCTGCACAACTAATCTTTCAGGAAAACTGAACATTTTCTATCTAACTGAGAGTCTCCTCATTGAAAACATCCGAAGTTCTTCAAAGGTAAATGATTTATAGAATATTTTTGCTGGTTTTTGTGAAATGTTGCCTGCTAATGCTAACGCAAAATGCTAATGCTAAATGCTAACGCAAAATGCTAACGCTAAACCCTAAATGCTAGTTTGCTATGGTTGAGAAGCATATTTTGGAAATCTGAGATGACAGTGTTGTTAACAAAAGGCTAAGCTTGAGAGCAAATAGATTAATTTCATTTCATTTGCGATTTTCATGAATAGTTAACGTTGCGTTATGGTAATGAGCTTGAGGCTGTATTCACGATCCCGGATCCGGGATGGCTCGACGCAAGAAGTTAAGAGGCTCCTCTCGTTACCTGTCTTAACCTCTTGCTCCTACCTGACACGCAGGCGTCCCATCTAGACATCTGGAAATGCAAATGCGCTACGCTAAATGCTAATAGTACTAGTTAAAACTCAAACGTTCATTAAAATACACATGCAGGGTATTGAATTAAAGCTACACTCGTTGTGAATCTAGGCAACAGATTTTTAAAATGCTTTTCGGCGAAAGCATGAGAAGCTATTATCTGATAGCATGTAACACCCCAAAAGACCCGCAGGGGGCGTAAACAAAATAATTAGCATAGTCGTCACTACACAAACCGCACAAATAAAATATAAAACATTCATTACCTTTGACCATCTTCTTTGTTGGCACTCCTAGATGTCCCATAATCACTATTGGGTCTTTTTTTCGATTAAATCGGTCCATATATAGCCTAGATATCAATCTATGAAGACTGTGTGATAAACAAAAAAAATAGCATCATATAACATAACGTCATTTTTTTAAATAAAAAAAGTCGACGATAAACTTTCACAAAACACTTCGAAATACTTTTGTAATGCAGCTTTAGGTATTAGTACACGTTAATAATCGATCAAATGAATCACGAGGCGATGTATATTCTTTAGCTGTCCATCTGGAAATAATGTCCGGGTAAATCTCAACCAAAATATCCGGTCGGAGACCTGAACAAATGGCTTGTCTCTTCTTCGTTTGACCAAGAAACAAAGCCTAGGCAAATGACAAGACTGTTGACATCGTGTGGAAGCTGTAGGTATTGCAACCTCAGCCCCATTTATTGTGGTTCGCCTTTATCAATGGGTTGAAGTGGCGGATGGATATATATTTCCATTTTCAGTGATCCGATTTTCCTGCGTTTTTCGATGAAACGCACGTTCTGTTATAGTCACAGACGTGATTTAACCAGTTTTATAAACGTCTGAGTGTTTTCTATCCACACATACTAATCATATGCATATACTATATTCCTGGCATGAGCAGCAGGGCGCTGAAATGTTGCGTGATTTTTAACAGAATGTTCGAAAAAGTAGGGGGTAGGAGTAACAGGTTAATGGCACCTGTTTGAACTTGTTATCAGTATAAAAGACAGTTGTCCACAACCTCAAACAGTCACACTCCAAACTCCACTATGGCCAAGACCAAAGAGCTGTCAAAGGACACCAGAAACAAATTGTAGACCTGCACCAGGCTGGGAAGACTGAATCTGCAATAGGTAAGCAGCTTGGTTTGAAGAAATCAACTGTGGGAGCAATTATTAGGAAATGGAAGACATACAAGACCACTGATAATCTCCCTCAATCTGGGTCTCCACACAAGATCTCACCCCATGGGATCAAAATTATCACAAGAACGGTGAGAAAAAACCCCAGAACCACACGGGGGGAGGGGGGGAATCTCGTGAATGACCTGCAGAGAGCTGGGACCAAAGTAACAAAGCCTACCATCAGTAACACACTACGCCGCCAGGGACACAAATCCTGCAGTGCCAGACGTGTCCCCCTGCTTAATTAAGCCAGTATGTGTTCAGGCCCGTCTGAAGTTTGCTGGAGAGCATTTGGATGATCCAGAAGAAGATTGGGAGAATGTCATATGAAACCAAAATATAACTTTTTGGTAAAACTTAACTCGTCGTGTTTGGAGGACAAAGAATGCTGAGTTGCATCCAAAGAACACCATACTTACTGTGAAGCATGGGGGTGGAAACATCATGCTTTGGGGCTGTTTTTCTGCAAAGGGACCAGGACGACTGATCCGTGTAAAGGAAAGAATGAATGGGGCCATATATCGTGAGAGTTTGAGTGGAAACCTCCTTCCATCAGCAAGGGCATTGAAGATTAAACTTTCAGCATAACAATGATCCCAAACACACCGCCCGGGCAACGAAGGAGTGGCTTCGTAAGAAGCATTTCAAGGTCCTGGAGTGGCCTAGCCAATCTTCAGATCTCAACCCCATAGAAAATCTTTGGGGGGAGTTGAAAGTCTGTGTTGCCCAGCTACAGCCCCAAAACATCACTGCTCTAGAGGAGATCTGCATGGAGGAATGGGCCAAAATACAAGCAACAGTGTGTGAAACCTTGTGAAGACTTACAGAAAACGTTTGACCTCTGTCATTGCCATCAAAGGGTATATAACAAAGTATTGAGATAAACTTTTGTTATTGACCAAATACTTATTTTCCACCACAATTTTTCTCATTTTGTATGTCATAGTTGAAGTGTACCTATGATGAAAATTACAGGACACTCTCAGCGTTTTAAGTGGGAGAACTTGCACAATTGGTGGCTGACTGAATACTTTTCTGCCCCACTGTACATGTGGGGTACAGAGATGAGGTAGTCATTAAAAAAATCTCAATTGAATCTATTTTAAATAAAGGCTGTAACAGAACACAATGTGGAAAAACTAAAGGGGTGTGAATACATTCTGAAGGCACTCTATATATTTTATCATAGGAAAAAACATTACCTAGCAGCCGACCTGCTAGCACCAATCCCATGCAATTACAGTTAAATACTGTGAAGTACATTGCTAGCCATCCATCAATGATTTTAATTCATTAATTCCTTCATCTATTTATTACCATTACCATAAAAAGATTAGTTTCAATTTGTATTAGTTGTATATACAGGATACATATGGTATACATCAACCAATGAAATGCTTACTTGCATGTTCCTTCTAGACTATGCAACAACAATGCAACAAATTTACAAATATGAAGATAAAGTAAATGGATCAGTAGAATACAATAAACATTTTAGCATAAGTATAATAAAGGATGCACAATTTATAGTTCAATATTTATACATGTTTTGGGATGGTGGGATTGGGTGGTAAGTGTTTAAATTTGGCAGTATTTAGCAATACGTCTGGTACCAGCAGTTGTGATGTGTATGTAGCTTGTGTGTGTGAATGTATCTATAGGTTTCATATAGGAGGCTGTTTAACCCAGAAACGACGCCTGGCCACACGAGGATGGCCCATTCCTCAAACAGGGCATCCTTTGTGAAGGCCAGTCGAGAGAAATGAGAGAATGGGATATAGGCTGTCCCCAGGGAAAGAGAGAAGAGAGAGGGGGAAGAGGAATGAGAGGGGAGTCCGTGTGAGTATTTCCCTGAATCGTAAGCATCCTGGTTTTGCGGTTTGCTTGTTCATTCTCTTAACAGTGTGTTTTGTTCAGCTAAGTCATGTTCTGACTTCTAGATATGATTTCAAATCCCATTGGGAAACGGGCTAAAAACATGAGGGATATTCAGGGTTATTTGGAGTTAAAATATAGAACCAAGATTGGTGTTGGTAGATTATAGTTCAACGTGAAGAATTCTGTTTTCAGGTCATTTTTGATTGGCCAGATTTAGTAACTGCTTTTCTGTTTTCACAAATCCACCCTAGGTCTGTGTGTTAGACAAAACAGTGGTTTCCCAAACTGCAATTGGTACATATTTATCCAGATTTTTGTAGAGAGGCCTTCTGTGGCATAACCCCATTTGAAGACAGGAGACTGGGGAACATCACAAACAACCTCTGTTCATATTCATACCAACATACATTTTTTATATTTCAAAAAGAGTTTAAATAAAGGCAATCAGTCTGTCAAACATCACACTTATTCCAAAAGCCAGAGCCACATTCTCAATGTTCATTGTGGGTTAAGTTATGGGTTAAGTTTAATTTGATTTTGAATGACTTAGAATTCACATTTTCATTATTAATGCCGTGACTCAAACTGTAATATGTCCAGTACATGTGAGTTAAATGTCATGTGGATGACTTGGATGATGTCTGTTGACACAGACTCAGAGCAGGAAGCAGGAAACCAATCCTGGTGTCATGAGATAAGTCACTGAACAGGTGACATCTCCACTACGACAGAGAACCACCACAACCTAGCCACTAATAAGGTATTGGAATTCCTCAGACATTAATTTTGCACTTGGCTTCCCTTGACCATTCCCTTGATTCTATCTGATCTGCTACGCCAGGCCAAGCCAGTTATTCGTGGAATGGATTACTAATCTATTGTACCACGGGGCTGTTACCCCACCAAGCTCAGTCTCACTGCAGAATCAGACATCCAAACCCTTGTTCATAAATGTAAAATTTCATTAGGCATTAATTCCGAAGGGTTAAGGTTTGGAATAGGGTTAAAACAAAAAACACTCCACTCCAAAACCACACCGCTGCCTTATGTGCATAGTCATTGATCAATGGTCACTGTTTACATACTGTTTTACCCTCTTCTGTGTACGTACTGTATTCTAGTCAAGGATCATCCTATATAACTACTGGTGTACACACCTTTCATATTAATATACTGTCCATACAGTATTCATGAAGTGTAAGTGGGAGAATGTGTGTGTGTGTGTGTGTGTGTGTGTGTGTGTGTGTGTGTGTGTGTGTGTGTGTGTGTGTGTGTGTGTGTGTGTGTGTGTGTGTGTGTGTGTGTGTGTGTGTGTGTGTGTGTGTGTGTGTGTGTGTGTGTTATTCCTTTCAATCACTGAAATAGGTTGACTTGACCATGGCGTGGAGATTTATCTGTGGCCCAGTCAATATACCGGATATGTTTAATTAACTATAATTCATTATATCGCCCACTTCAAAATGTATAGGCTGCTGTGTACTATCTGTGTCCTCTCTCTCACTTGCTTGTTCGTTACTCTCAGATTTCAAACAAATGGCTGTGCACCGTGCTCCACACAGAGGACATGACATACATCTTAGTGTGTAGCCTTTTGTCACCTAATTATTCCTTTGGAGAGGCAATTAGCAGCGGTGCAGCCTGGGCAGTGTGACTATAAAACAACCATACAAACACACATACACAGATAGGCAGGCAGACACACACAGATGCATACGCGCGCACACACACACATATAAACACGCAGAAATACAAATACACACACTTGAATGTTGCACGCACACACCATCACTCAGGAGTCTAGGTCCATGGGGAACAATGCAGATAAAAATAATGACCAAATACTCCATATTGAGACACTTTAATTTAATCACATAAATGTTCTTATTTTAGGAGAAGAAAATGACGTAAATCTAAACAACCCAATGCTGTATGTCATGCAGCTTTGGTTTGAATGCAGACGGGTGGATGGCCTGTCCTTCTACAAACACACATGATAAAATCTCACTGTTACAAGTCTGGGTGTTTCTCACACACACACACACACACACACACACACACACACACACACACACACACACACACACACACACACACACACACACACACACACACACACACACACACACACACACACACACACACACACACACACACACACACACACACACACACACACACACACACACACGATCAACTCTCGGCAAACAACCTTGAGTTTCAGTACTGTGACAGCGTTCTTCATTAAAAATTAAACATTGAGCTACCCGGGTCACCTATTCCCCAGGCAAACTTGTTTTCCAAAATCTCAATAAAAAGGTTCAGGGCCATTACAATATAGTTTTATGACAATGCTCTGCTATATGCTATGGTAAAGCAAAAACTGCCAATTTTTTTAACTTAATGTACATCCAATGTGTTTAATGGTTAATATACCCTACTCTGGATCTGTGTTAACAAAGTTATGTATATGGTCCTAAGGTTGCTAATACCAGAACAGAAAGTTCCCCCCCTCCCACACACAACACACACACAGACCTGGTTGATTAGGGGCTAGTGTTTTATGGATGCAGGGAAGAGCACAGATAGAGAATTTGAATTCCTGGCAGGACTATCTATAAAGGTTATTAAGCAGTTGGTGATGCATCCATTTGCCATCCACGTATCCATGCTCTGACATTTATCAAGAATGTCCGGTTAAATGTCACAGGAAGAGGTAGCATATGGCCCTCTTCCTAATTAAGACCTGAAAGTCACCCAAAACTCCTTATTTTAACTCTCTCTCACTCTGTATTTTGTCTCTGTGTGCATGTGTCCTCTGTTCCCTTTGGCCCAGCTAGAGCTACAGTCAGAGAGTGCATATTAAGAAAACTTTGGTTTAAGAATTGATACAGAGAAAAAGATAAAGCACAGACAAATGGGGAAGGATTTAGCTCATCCATCTTTAGATACAAGACTCATTATTTGCAGATTTTAACCTATAGGAGCTATCCCAGCCTTCTCAGTGAGACCCACAAATCAGGCATGGGGAATACAGTAGTCCTCAGATTCAGCTGGAAACCTGGAGCACAGTAGGCTATGGTCTCTCGCGGTCTTACTATTTTCCTGATCAGATAAGGTACGATTCTCGCTTGATAAAACTGATTTTATCATTTTTTTGTGAGAATTTTTTTGTTGAAAATAACAAGATAACGAATGTAAAATATACTGTGTCCTTAAAATGGATATAGGTTATGAACTTTTGTGAAACAGCACAGTTAAAAATATATGGCAATTATAGCTTGAGAGGATCTGCAGAAGCTAACCAGCTAACTAGCTAGTAGTCAGTTAGACACTGCTAGTAGTCTTCACGTTAACTCGGACACCAGCCAGTCTCAGCTCGGTCAATACCTGCCAGTCTGCACAGCACGATATCAACCCAGATCATATCGGACTGCTTTTTCTCTACCACATCTCTGGATTCCTACTGCAAGCTCTGAAACTTTACACCGGATCATTGCAGCTAGCTAGTTGCAATCTAAGTGGCTACTCCTGGCTAACGTCTCTGTCCCGAAGCAAGCACCAGTTAGCCTTGAGCTAGCCTCGAGGTAGGCCCATCTCTCGGCTAGCTGAGAGGTCCACCAGGAAATTCTTGGGCTATAATACCTCTGTTGCCAATTGGCCTGGACCCTTTACTGCCGACACGGAGCCCCGCCAATCCATCATGACTGGTCTGCCGACGTAATCATCTGAGGTGGTTTCAACAGGCTCTTCCGTTGCGACGTCGCAGAAGGCCCATCTGCTAGCCCCGGCCCGCTAACTGTCTGAATTGCCATGTCTCCAGCTCGACTAGCATAGTAGGGACTACTGAACGGCTCCCTGACTCACCTATTGCTACTCATTGGACCCTATGATCACTCGGCTACACATGCCTCTCCCTAATGGCAATATGCCTTATCTATTGTTCTTATAGATAGTTATAATTGTCTTATTTCACTGTAGAGCCCCCAGTCCTGCCCAATATGCCTTAGATAGCCCTTTTGTCCCACCCCCCACACATGCGGTGACCTCACCTGGCTTAACTGGATTAGCACACTCTGCCAACCCTGATGTCCTAGCCATGTCTGAATCCTGGCTTAGGGAGGCCACCAAAAATCCTAACATTTCCATATTCAAAAAATTTAGAAACAGAAACAGATATACCCCTTGGTTTACTCCGGGTTGGCAGAGTGTGCTAAGGCAGTGAATAAAACAAACTTGTGGAGGAGGCTTCTAATGTTAACATGCATGAAACCAAGGCATTTTCGGTTACAGAAGTCAACAAATAAGAGCGCCTGGGGAATGGGAGAGGAGCTAGGCACTGCTGGGCCTGGATTAACCTTTACATCACCAGAGGATTAGAGTAGGATAAGGGTATGGCTAAAGGCTATAAGAACTGGTCATCTAGTACGTTCGGAACAGAGAGTAAAAGGAGCAGGTTTCTGGGCACGATAGAATAGATTCAAGGCATAATGTACAGACAAAGGTATGGTAGAATGTGAATACAGTGGAGGTAAACCTAGGCATGGAGTGACGATGAGAGAGATATTGTCTCTAGAAACATCATTTAAACCAGGTGACGTCACCGCATGTGTGGGAAGTGGAACTGAAGGGTTAGCTAAGGCATATTGAGCAGGGCTAGAGGCTCTACAGTGAAATAAGACAATAATCACTAACCAGAACAGCAATGGACAAGGCAGATTGACATTAGGGAGAGGCATGCGTAGCCAAGTGATCATAGGGGTCCAGTGAGTAGTTAAGCTGGCTGGAGACACGGCGATTCAGACAGCTAGCGGGCCGGGGATAGCAAGCTAGCAAAGGGCCTTAGAGGGGGCCGCAATGGAAGAAGTCTTTTGTAGCCTCTTGCGGTTCCGTCGGCAGACCAGCCGTGATGGATTAGTAGAGTCCCGTGTAGTTAAGGTGCCCAGTCCAATTGGCAAAATAGGAATAGTGGCACAAGAAAATTGGCCGATGGACCTGTTCAGCTAACTGTCCGATATGATCTAGACAGCTGGCGGGCCGCGGCTAGCAGGGGGTATTCAGGGGACGTAGCAACGGAGGGGACTGTTGGAAAAAGAAGCCTCGGGCAGATTACGTTGGTAGTCCAGTCGTGATGGATTAGCAGGGCTTCGTATGGTAAAAGGGGTCCAGGCCAATTGGCAATAGGTATTTTAGCCCAAGGAGTGGCTGATGGACCTCTTCAGCTACCCGGGAGATGGGCCTAGCATGGGCTAGCTCCAGGCTAATTGGTGCTTGCATTGGGACAGATACATTAGCCTGGAGTAGCCACTCGGATTGCATCTAGCTAGCTGCGATGATCCAGGTGAAAAGGTTCAGAGCTTGCGATAGGAATCCGAGGATATGAAGAGAAAAATGAGTCCGGTATGCTCTGGTTTGAATTGCGTTGTGCAAACTGGCGAGAGATTTCCGAGCTAGAGGTTAGCTGTTGACCGCTAGCAGTGGTTAGCTGACTACTAGCTTGTAGCTAGTTAGCTGGCTAGCTTCTGTTGGGGGATTCCAGTTCGAAAGTAAAGAAGAATAGTTAATAGAAAATAGCAGAACCATACCATATTGGGTGAGGAGGGTTACAGTAGAGTAAGTTGAGGTTTAGGAAAAATATAAAAAGATTTGTGAAGATAAAAGATATAAAAGATATACACGGGATCAAGATACTTGCACATCATCATCTGCACATCTATCACTCCAGTGTTAATGCTAAATTGAAATTGTTTCACCTCTATGGCCTATTTATTTCCTTAACTCCCTAATCTCCTACATTTGCACACACTGCACATAGATTGTTCTATTGTGTTTATGACTGTATGTTTGTTTATTTGTAACTCTGTGTTGTTGTTTTTGGCGCACTGCTTTGCTTTATCTTGGCCAGGTCGCAGTTGTAAATGACAACTCGCTCTCAACTGGCCTACCTGGTTAAATAAAGGTGAAATAAAATATATAAATAAAAGAGGGGGAAAGAAAGACCTAGGGGGGTTAACAACCCACGCCTTGTTGTAAATCAATCGGGAAGATTCTGGCCTGCGCTCTCAAGATTCACCAAAGGAATGTACTTTGTTTCAACAGACTTTTTCCCACTGAAACTAACAATTTCTAAAGTGAATACTGGAACAATATGTATTTATTTAACTAGGCAAGTCAGTTAAGAACAAATACTTAATTACAATGAAGGCCTACCGGAGAACAGTGTGTTAACTGCCTTGTTCAGAGGCAGAACCACAGATTTGACCTTGTCAGCTCGGGGATTCAAGCCACTAACCTTTCATTTATTGGACCAATGCTCTAACCACTAGGCTACCTGCTAACATAGAACTTGGGGAATTATAAGAAGAGATCTACAGAACTCTGTCATTTTGTGACGTCATTAAAAAATGTTATAAAGGAAATAACTTGTAACTTGGAAAGTATACCCACTACATTCCCATACATATGAACAATTATGAGTGTTTTTGTAAGAGAAGGATGTGATTTGAGAAGCTATAAGAGACAATTGTAGTCACCGCCCCTGAGAATGATCAGAGAACAGGTCAGCCTGCCAGAACCGTCCCTTTCCTGCAAACTGTATAAACGATGGGTCAAGAAATTAACATATCAGATCAGAAACACGTGAAGCTCCAGCTGCACATTTAAAGTGGTTTGAACTTTAAACGAGGTAGAGACGATAAACTCATCATTAGCTGTCCGAAGTACAGTATCTTCGAAAGTTAATTTAAGTAGGACCATCATGTTACCCTGCTCAAACCATCTAAATGGCTTTCTAGCCTATCTTCAAAGAAGCAACTTCAAGAGTGAATGGAAGGACAATAAACAATGTACTTCTATTCAGGACTACAAAAGTCCAGCAAATTGTGTTGAAATTTGGTTCATTCATCGAGGCGTCGATACATTACTGGCACCGGCTGGTCAAAAGAAATTGGAAGTGCCAAATGATTATAGAAGAAGTCATACACGCCATAACAAGTGCATAGTGTAGCTTTTTGGTATTCTATAGAAACCATTATCAAACCATTTTAAGGTTTAAGACTAGCTGCCACTCCAATATGTCCCCTATAGAAATTGGCAGGGCACAATAACAACATATGGGCTAAATTGTTGTAGTCTTCTTGCAAGCCACGCATTCTTACATGTTACTGAGCCAGAAACAACAATACCATGCACCCAGTGGTGGTCAAAAAGTTTTTGCCAGTCCAACAATACGGTATTGAATTCTGTGGGGTGAATTACAGTACCATTCGAAATACAGAAATTCTCCCACTGCTGCAGTAAACCATTTTAGAGTATTTAACTGTTGATAATACCCCAAATTACTGTATAATTTACAGTTTTCCATTACAATGCAAGACATGGTGTAAGGGTACTGCTACGCCATGTATTATTTTGGTGAATATGTTGCATTAATTTGCAGTGGGCAGGTCCAGTGGTCTTTGTATGGTACCCCCAGCAAGAGAGATCCAGAAGATCTCAAAACAGAGCCTTTGTGTGTGTGTGTGTGTGTGTGTGTGTGTGTGTGTGTGTGTGTGTGTGTGTGTGTGTGTGTGTGTGTGTGTGTGTGTGTGTGTGTGTGTGTGTGTGTGTGTGTGTGTGTGTGTGTGTGTGTGTGTGTGATCCATTCTCTTACGTCTCCTGCTACTCTGTGTGTGTGCGCACCCCCTTGTCCCCCAACATCTCTTCCGTTACAGCCTCAGAGCCATCTAGGGGCCAGCCTTTGCCTCAGGGCTGGCCTGGTGTAAGATAAATAATTGATTACATTTTTTATGCTCTCACAGAAAGGTGATAATGTCTTTCTGTGCCTGTCTCTTCCCTGAGGAGCTAAGAAAGCCAACACAGGTACAAGATCAATTCCTCAAAGCTATAACGACACAAGGCGAGACCCAGCCTAGTGGTTAGAGCATTGGACTAGTAACCGAAAGGTTGCAAGTTCAAATCCCCGAGCTGACAAGGTACAAAATTTGTCGTTCTGCCCTTGAACAGGCAGTTAACCCACTGTTCCTAGGCCGCCATTGAAAATAAGAATTTGTTCTTAACTGACTTGCCTAGTTAAATAAAGGTAAAATAAAATAAAAAATAAAGATACAGACGCGGGAGCCAGATGGTTTGAGCTCTGATATTTATTATTGTCTAAGGAGTAGACAAAAGGCAGGTCGCGGACGGGCAAGAGTCCATAACCAGGACAGAGCCAAACACGGTACAGGGCGGCAGGCAGAATGGTCAGGCAGGTGGGCTCAGAGTCAGGACAGGCAAAGGGTCAGAACCAGGAGGGTGAGGAGAGAAACTTCTCATAACCATCACTACTGTACACAAACAATGTGGGTGGATTCTCTCTCCCTGTATGGCTAATAAAAATGACCTTTCAACACCAGACAATGGTTTAATGGGGGTTTCAGGGCTAAGATTGCCAGTTGAATGTACTGATTGTACTGCTGCTTTAAATTACTCCTTAGAACTAGGATCATCACAGTATGCAGTTATACGTTTTCCATTCTCTTTGATATGCTTTTTCATTCATATATCCGGCTCCTCCCTTTATCCCAGAGCTTTCACCAAAATATTTCTCAGTAACGTTTGATAAATTAAGCTTGTTGCTATACTAAAATCTGACATCTAGTTGATTGCCGTACTCAACATAATTGACTTCAACAGCTCACATTCAAAAGCCCAACTCAAATCCCCTCAACAAGGTACGCTTGAGTTCAGTTGACAACAAATGTTATTGCACTTGACTTACCACATAAGCCATCAAATTACAAGTCAATGAGGTATCGAGTCAAAGCTCTTGAAAATGTTGTGGTTAGAGTCAAGACCATACAGCATTTAAAATACCACAATATTTCCACATACAGTACTGTAAATACTGTATGACCAGTTTGTCTGGCCCTCCTCACCTGAGTTTATTATGTGATAATGCTATTTATTTCAGTAGCTATTGTATTGCAAATTGATTTGGTGATCCCCTACTAAAAATCCCTGTTGCAGAAGACACTTAGTAAATGTATTCCTCAATGCTTCCTGACCTGCACTCAATCTGATGATGTCAGAGTTCTATTCATGGCCTCATCTACATTGCATTCATCATGGCTCGGTATCCGTTAGTGACTGGAGCTGTTGGTCCAGTAGCACAGCCAGGTCAGCATGACATTCAGCACCGGGAGAAGACGTGCACCACCAACAATGATGCAAATACATCACCAGGGGGCATTACTGGACACACACAAACACTAACACATGCAGAAACACGTGCCAACCAAAGTTAAAACTTTTGCTTTTTTATATTAGTTTGTATTTCTATTAGCTTTTCAATCATTATTAAACTAAATAATGAGGATTTATATTCTCCTAATCGAGGTTTAGGCTACTCACGTTCCAGTGAGCAACTTGTACAGCACCAAATACCCTAGCTTCAGACTCCAAATTATCCATACACCTCTGAAGACTCTAGCCCAGGGCTTTCCAACCCTATTCCTGGACAGCTACCATCCTGTAGGTTTTCAATCCATCCCCAGTTGTAACTTACCTGATTCAGCTAATTATTAGAGTCAGGTGTGTTAGAGCTCTGACCTTGCCTCCATAAAGAAAATGAGAATTAAAAACAGCCCCTGGTTCGACCGGGTTCTGGCAGAGTTAATCCACCTCAAAAACATCATTTGGCGAAAGGCTTGGCATAGAAATACTCAGGCTGACTGGCCATCGTTCGGGCAAATGAGAAATAAGTGCACTCAGGTTATCCGGAAGGCCAAAGCTAGTTACTTTAAGTAGCAGTTCTATCTCTGTGGGTCTAACCCCAATAAGTTATGGAAAATGGTGAAAGACCTGGAGAATAAACCCTCCTCCTGACAGCTGCCCAAGTCCCTTAATATTTATGATGTGGTTGTTACTGACAAGGAGCGTTTAGCTGAGCCCTTTAATCACCACTTCATTAAGTCAGGATTCTTATTTGACTCAGCAATGCTTTCTTTCCCGTCCAACACTTCCTCATCTCCCAGCCCTTCTAATGTGACTAGCACTGATGCTCCTCCCTCTTTTCCCCCTGCCCCGCTACACAACTTCTCCCTGCAGGTGGTCACTGAGTTTGAGATGCTAAAGGAGCTCCTTAAATTTGACCCCAAAAAAACATCTGGGTCTGATGGTTTGGATCTTTTCTTCTTTAAGGTGGCAGCCCCTATCATTGCTGAGTCTCTGTCTCCTCTCTGGAGAGGTTCCCAGTGCTTGGAAGGCAGCAAAGATGCATCCTTTATTTAAAGGGGAGATCAAGCTGATCCTAACTGTTATAGGCCAATTTCTATCTTGCCCTGTTTATCAAAAGTGGCTTCCTGAGTAGTTCAGCATTCTAAGGCACTGCATTGCAGTGCTAGAGGTGTCACTACAGACCTGCGTTCAATCACGGGCTGTATCACAACCCGCCGTGATCGGGAGTCGCATAGGGTGGTGCACAATTGCCCCAGCATTGTCCGTGTTAGGGAAGGGTTTGACCAGGGGGGCTTTACAAGTAGGCAGTCATTGTAAATAATAATTTGTTCTTAACTGACTTGCCTCATAAAAATAAAGGTTACATTTAAAAACGTGTAAATAATTAAGTGACTAGCTTTCTTGATCTATAGTATTCTCTCTGGTATGCAATCTGGGGTCCGCTCAGGTTATGGATGTGTCACTGCAAACTTAAATGTCCTAAATGATATCACCACTGCCATTGATTCTAACCAATGTTGTGCTGATATTTTTATTGACTTGGTCAAAGCTTTTGATATGGTAGACCTTTCCATTCTCGTGGGTTAGCTGAGGAGTATTGGTATCTCTGAGGGGTCTTTGGCCTGCTTTGCTAACTACCCCTCTAAAAGAGTACAATGTGTAAAGTTAGAACATCTGCTGCCTCAGACACTGCTTGTCACCAAGGGAGTACCCCAAGGCTCGATCCTAGGCCCCTCACTCGTCTCAACAACATACACTACATCACCAAAAGTATGTGGACACCTGCTCATTGAACATTTCATTCCAAAATCATGGGCATTAATATGGAGTTGATCCCCCCCTCCCACCTTTGCTGCTATTAAAGCCTCCACTAGTTGGCAAAGTATTTCCACTAGATGTTGGAACATTGATGTGGGGACTTGCTTCCAGTTGGTAGAGCATGGTGCTTGTAACGCCAGGATTGTGGTTTCGATTTCCATTGGGGTCCAGTACGAAAATGTTTGCACTCACTACTAAAGTCGCTCTGGATAAGAGCATCTGCTAAATGACTCAAATGTAAACATGTAAGAGCATTAGTGAGGTCAGGCACTGATGTTGGGCGATTAGGCCTGACATGCAGTTGGTGTTCCAATTCATCCCAAAAGTGTTAGATGGGGTTGAGGTCAGGGCTCTGTGCAGGCAAGTCAACTTCTTCCACACCGATCTCGACAAACCATTTCTGTATGGACCTCACAGGGCTCCGGGCAGGGCTCCGGGCAGCCGAGCGGAAATGGAGGAAAACTCGCCTCCCTGCGGACCTGGCATCCTTTCACTCCCTCCTCTCTACATTTTCCTCCTCTGTTTCTGCTGCTAAAGCCACTTTCTACCACTCTAAATTCCAAGCATCTGCCTCTAACCCTAGGAAGCTCTTTGCCACCTTTTCCTCCCTCCTGAATCCTCCTCCCCCTCCCCCTTCCCCCCTCTCTGCAGATGACTTCGTCAACCATTTTGAAAAGAAGGTCGACGACATCCGATCCTTGTTTGCTAAGTCAAACGACACCACTGGTTCTGCTCACACTGCCCTACCCTGTGCTCTGACCTCTTTCTCCCCTCTCTCTCCAGATGAAATCTTGCGTCTTGTGATGGCCGGCCGCCCAACAACCTGCCCGCTTGACCCTATCCCCTCCTCTCTTCTCCAGACCATTTCCAGAGACCTTCTCCCTTACCTCACCTCGCTCATCAACTTATCCCTGACCGCTGGCTACGTCCCTTCCGTCTTCAAGAGAGCGAGAGTTGCACCCCTTCTGAGAAAACCTACACTCGATCCCTCCGATGTCAACAACTACAGACCAGTATCCCTTCTTTCTTCTCTCTCCAAAACTCTTGAACGTGCCGTCCTTGGCCAGCTCTCCCGCTATCTCTCTCAGAATGACCTTCTTGATCCAAATCAGTCAGGTTTCAAGACTAGTAGTTCAACTGAGACTGCTCTTCTCTGTATCACGGAGGCGCTCCGCACCGCTAAAGCTAACTCTCTCTCCTCTGCTCTCATCCTTCTAGACCTATCGGCTGCCTTCGATACTGTGAACCATCAGATCCTCCTCTCCACCCTCTCCGAGTTGGGCATCTCCGGCGCGGCCCACGCTTGCATTGCGTCCTACCTGACAGGTCGCTCCTACCAGGTGGCGTGGCGAGAATCTGTCTCCTCACCACGCGCTCTCACCACTGGTGTCCCCCAGGGCTCTGTTCTAGGCCCTCTCCTATTCTCGCTATACACCAAGTCACTTGGCTCTGTCGTAACCTCACATGGTCTCTCCTATCATTGCTATGCAGACGACACACAATTAATCTTCTCCTTTCCCCCTTCTGATGACCAGGTGGCGAATCGCATCTCTGCATGTCTGGCAGACATATCAGTGTGGATGACGGATCACCACCTCAAGCTGAACCTCGGCAAGACGGAGCTGCTCTTCCTCCCAGGGAAGGACTGCCCGTTCCATGATCTCGCCATCACGGTTGACAACTCCATTGTGTCCTCCTCCCAGAGCGCTAAGAACCTTGGCGTGATCCTGGACAACACCCTGTCGTTCTCAACTAACATCAAGGCTTTGGCCCGTTCCTGTAGGTTCATGCTCTACAACATCCGCAGAGTACAAACCTGCCTCACACAGGAAGCGGTGCAGGTCCTAATCCAGGCACTTGTCATCTCCCGTCTGGATTACTGCAACTCGCTGTTGGCTGGGCTCCCTGCCTGTGCCATTAAACCCCTACAACTCATCCAGAACGCCGCAGCCCGTCTGGTGTTCAACCTTCCCAAGTTCTCTCACGTCACCCCGCTCCTCCGCTCTCTCCACTGGCTTCCAGTTGAAGCTCGCATCCGCTACAAGACCATGGTGCTTGCCTACGGAGCTGTGAGGGGAACGTCACCTCAGTACCTCCAGGCTCTGATCAGGCCCTACACCCAAAAAAGGGCACTGCGTTCATCCACCTCTGGCCTGCTCGCCTCCCTACCACTGAGGAAGTACAGTTCCCGCTCAGCCCAGTCAAAACTGTTCGCTGCTCTGGCCCCCCAATGGTGGAACAAACTCCCTCACGACACCAGGACAGCGGAGTCAATCACCACCTTCCGGAGACACCTGAAACCCCACCTCTTTAAGGAATACCTAGGATAGGATAAAGTAATCCTTCTCACCCCCCTTAAAAGATTTAGATGCACTATTGTAAAGTGGCTGCTCCACTGGATGTCATAAGGTGAACGCACCAATTTGTAAGTCGCTCTGGATAAGAGCGTCTGCTAAATGACTTAAATGTAATGTAATGTAACTTTGTGCACGGTGGCGTTGTTATGCTGAAACAGTAAAGGTCCTTCCCCAAACTGTTTCGACAATGCTGGAAGCACAGACTCATCTAGAATCTCATTGTAAGTTGTAGCATTACGATTTCACGTCACTGGAACTAAGGGGCCGATCCCGAACCTTGAAAAACAGCCCCAGACCATTAATCCTCCTCCACCGAACTTTACAGTTGGCACTATGCATTAGGGCAGGAAGCATTCTCCTGGCATACGCCAAACCATTTGTCCGTCGGAAAGACAGATGGTGAATCATCATTCCAGAGAATGTGTTTCCACTGCTCCAGAGTCCAATGAAGGCAAGACTTACACCACTCCAGCCAACGCTTGGCGTTGTGCATGGTGATCTTGTGTGCGCCTGCTCGGCCATGGAACCCCATTTCATGATGCGTCAGACGAACAGTTCTTATGCTGATGTTTCTTCCAAAGGCAGTTTGGTACTCGGTTATGAGTGTTGCACCAAGGACAGATGATTTTAATGCACTACGCACTTCATCACTCGGCAGTCCCTTTCTGTGAGCTTGTGCGGCCTACCACTTTGACTCGGAGCTGTTGTTGCTCCTATACATTTCCACTTCACAATAACAGCACTTACTTTTGACTGGGGCAGCTCTAGTAGGGAAGAAATTTGGCAAACTGATTTGTTGGGAAGCTGGTATTCTATGACGGTGCGACATTGAAAGTCCTTGAACTCTTCAGTAAAGCCATTTTACTTCCAATGTTTGTCTATGTGCTCGACTTTATACACCTGTCAGTAACAGGTGAGGCTGAAATAGCTGAATCCACTAATTTGAAGGGGAGTCCACATACTTTTGTATATGTAGTGTAGTTCAGGTAGTAGGAAGCTGTATCATTAATTTAAATGCAGACGATACAAGCTTATACCCATTTATCTTAATAACAAGCTACTTAACAAATGGCATGGTTTCACTCTTTGTGCAATAATAGTGTTTAACATGATTTTTGAAAGACTACCTCATCTCTGTAACCCACACATACACTTGTCAATAAGGTTCCTCAGTTTAGCATCATTTCACACACAGATTCACCCACCAAGATCAGTGAGGCTTTCCAATGCCTCGCAAAGAATGGCACCCATTGGTAGATGGGTAAAAATAAAAGCGGACGTTGAATATCCCTTTGAGCATGGTAAAGTTAATAATTACACTTTGAGAGGGTGTTTCTATACACCCAGTCGCAAAACAAATACAGGCGTTATGCCTATCTCCGTTGACAGAGAGGAAGTAAACTAACTGCTCAGGAATTTCATCATGAGGCCAATGGTGACTTTAAAACAGTTCAAATTTAAATGGGGATGGATTATAGTTATTCCACATTACTAACCTAATTGACAGAGTGAAAAGAAGGAAGCCTGTACAGAATTTTTTTTTCACAAAACATGCATCCTGTTTTTAACAAGACCCTGAAGTAATAATGCAAAAAATGTGACCAAACAATTAACTTTTGGTCCTGAATACAAAGTGTTGTGTTCGGTGCAAATCCTGAGTATCACTTTCCATATTTTCAAGCATAGTCGTGGCTGCATCATGTTATGGGTATGCTTGTGTTGAGAAGCTTGGTGACATTGTTGGATGGAGATTAAGAGTGAAAAGTGATAGTTGAGCATTTTTTGGGATATTATTCAGTTCAAGTGAGTTTTTTTTTCCAATTACAGGAGACTGAGAAGGTATATTATAAATTGTTTTAGAACTTGGTTTTATAAGTTTATTTGTGTCAAGTTAGTGCAATTTATTTCCATTTGCCTTGCTAGCTAGCTACCTACCAGAGCGAATGTGCAGTTTTCTGTGCTGAAATGGTAGACTTGAAGAACCCCTTTCATTCTCTGGGGTACATGGAAAAGGTGCGAGTTAAAGGTGAGGCTCGACCTCGGCCTGAGATCAGTTTCATGAAGAAGGATGAAAAGGTGAGGGTGTTCAATACCACCTGGTATCAAAAGTATAGCTGGTTAACAGCCGCCTGTATTTCTGGCTTTGCCTGCGTTTTTTGGGCTTGCAAGAATTTGCTTTTAGAGGGCAAGACAAGATAGAAAGTTATGCCGACAAGGGCAACTACAAGGAGCTTGCAGAGGTAATTGCACATTACAATGCTTTACTTGCTGAACATATCGAACTTTGAACTGTCTTTTCTGAGATGTCGAAAACAATTGCAAATTATTTGATAGCTTCCATCGCATCATCCATTAAAAGATTAAAGATAATTTGAATGCGCTGCACATTTTTTAAATTGATTTAGCAAAGATGATAACACAATCAGTTAGGCTCTCCACCCAAAACAGAAATGAATTACTTGAAAATCATACAATGTGATTTTATGGAGTTTTACAGACCTCTACATGCTTTGTAAATAGGAAAACCTGCAAAATACTTGTTCTCCCCAGTGTATTTATATTCCAGTCTGTCATTGATTGTTCTCTATATTCTTAAGTATTTTATTTTTCGGATTTGCGTGTATTATTTTATATTGTAAGGTATTACTGCACTGTTGGAGCATTTCGCTACACCATCTGCAAAATATGTGTACATGACCAGTAAAATTAGATAAAGAACTTGGCTAACAAACGTTAGCTAGCTAGCTACCTCTGCAACCATTACAGATTCTACAGTGCTAGCTAGTAGCTCTAACTAGCCAACTAGCTAGATTTCTTTGTTGACAAATAATGGGACAAATAATGGGACCGCTTACCTTGTTACGGAGTCGCATTTGTTACGGAGTTGGAGTATGGTTATAAACATGACCAATTCCCATTTCCATGGCTTGGTACTATGGCTAGACATTCCAGGAGTTGGTCTTTTTTTTAAATGACCAACCTCACTTCAGGTTTTGTTCATTTGATTGGATTACTTACCTTTCAATAACTCGCTCTTCCCTTTTATTCCCATCAAAACAAACTCTGTGATATAAGTGCATTGCTCCAGCAGAGAATTAAAAGAAAGTAAGACATCTCACTGGCACATTTTTTCTGGTTAATATACAAATAGAGCAGACCCAGCTGCTATCACATTGCCATCTATGGGAGAACCATCCCTCAAGTAGACCAGAACTGTGACAATTGTTTTTTATTATAAAACAGCCTTAAAACAGGTTAATTTTTCCACCATCTTTGTCAACCAGACTTTTTAGTTGGGCCTTTAATCAATATTGCCTTTGTGTTTTATGTTCTTGGATGACATTTGAGCTCTCTTATTGCCATGCTTGTTTGTTCATTTTATTGTTTTAAGTGTGTTGCTATTTTAAATGCACTTCAAACAAAGTTTGAACTGAAGTAGAGTTTTATATTGGATCTTTCATTTATGATTGTATGAATATGGACTTCATTAACTTAAAGTCTATCATTCCTATGAAGACGTTTAAAAACTGCATGAACAAGGTTATAGGCCTACTAAATAAATGTTTGGGGGGAGTAATATGAGGACAATAGACAAGGTGTCAGGGGCTGTTAGCATGCTTAAAGGTCCTTTACCTTCCAGAGCCGACTAATCAATTGTATTCTGACTTCTCAATACTGAGCTTCTACTTCTTATCATTCATTTTGGGCCTAGGTGTCCCGCTAGCGGCATAATTCTGAGAACATCCGGTGAAATTGGAGTGTGCCAAATTCAAATGACAAAATCGTAATATTAAACATTCATGAACATACAAGGGTCTTACATAATTTAAAAGCTTCACTTCTTGCTAATCCAACTGCGTTGTCAGATTTTAAAAAGGCTTTACGGCAAAAGCATACCATGCGAATATGTGAAAATATATTTTTTTCAACCAGCTCAGGCTTCACAAATCACAAATGGCGATTAAATGAATAATTTACCTTTTGAAGATCTTCTTCTGTTTGCAATCCCAAGGGTCCCAGCTACACAATGAATGTTGATTTTGTTCGATAAAGTGCTTCTTTACATCTTCTTTATATCCTTATTTATATCCAAAAAAGTCTGTTTAGTTGGCGCCATTGATTTCAGTAATCCACTCCTACAACATGAAAACAAAGGAATCCAAAAAGCTACCGGTAAACTTCTTCCAAACAAGTCAAACAATGTTTCTATTCAATCCTCATGTACCCTAATATGTAAATAAAGAAAACATTTTTTTTAAAGCATTCAAATAAAATAATTTACCTTTGAAGGACTTTGGATGTTTTCAATGAGGAGACTCTCAGTTAGATAGCAAATGTTCAGTTTTTCCAAAAATATTATTTGTGTAGTTGAAATCATTCCGTTTTGTTCATCACGTTTGGCTAAGAAAAAAAAACGAAAATTCAGTCATTACAACGCCAAACTTTTTTCCAAATTAACTCCATAATATCGACAGAAACATGGCAAACGTTGTTTAGAATCAATCCTCAAGGTGTTTTTCACACATCTATTCAATGATAAGTCATTCGTGGCAGTTTGGTTTCTCCTCTGAACCACATGGTAAAATGCACGCAGCTGGAGATGCGCAATAATTGCAACGGAGGACACCAAGCGGGGCACCTGGTAAATGTAGTCTCTTATGGTCAATCTTCCAATGATATGCCTGCAAATACGTCACAATGCTGCAGACACCTTGGGGAAACGACAGAAAGTGTAGGCTCATTCCTTGCGCATTTACAGCCATATAAGGAGACATTGGAACAAAGTGCATTCAAAATCTGGGGCATTTCCTGTTTGAAATTTCATCTTGGTTTCGCCTGTAGCATCAGTTCTGTGGCACTCACAGATAATATCTTTGCAGATTTGGAAACGTCAGTGTTTTCTTTCCAAAGCTGGCAATTATATGCATAGTCGAGCATTTTTTCATGGCAAAATATCTTGTTTAAAACGGGAACGTTTTTTTATCCAAAAATTAAAAGAGTGCCCCCTATATCGAAGAAGTTAATGCAACCACGGTGTCAGATTTATAAAAAAAACTTTACGGAAAAATCATATCCTGAGAACGGCGCTCAGAGCCCAAAACAGCCAGAGAAATATTTGCCATTTTGGAGTCTACAGAAGTTAGAAATAACACCAGAAATATTCACTTACCTTTGATGATCTTCATCAGAAGGCACTCCCAGGAATCCCAGTTCGACAATAAATGACTGGTTTGTTCGAAAATGTTCCATAAAGTCCATCATTTATGTCCAAATAGCCACTTGTTGTTAGCGTGTTCAGACAAAAACTCGAAAAATCATACAATGTATGGAATCAATCGTTAGGATGTTTTTAACTTCTTGGTGACAGGGGGCAGTATTTTCACAACCGGATGAAATGCATGCCCAAAATCAACTGCCTGCTACTTATCCCCAGAAGATAAGATATGCATATTATTAGTAGATTTGGATAGAAAACACTCTGAAGTTTCTAAAACTGTTTGAATCATGTCTGTGAGTATAACATAACTTATTTAGCAGGCGAAACCCCTTCTTGCAGTTCCTATCGCTTCCACTGGATGTCAGCAGTCTTTAGAAATTGGTTGAGGTTATTTCTTTGTGTAATGAAGAAGTACGGCCATCTTGAACGAGGGTCACTTGAAGTGTACTGTTAGATAGAGGCGCATGACCAGAAAGCATGCTACAGTTTGTTTTCCTCCTGTATTGAACACAGATCATCACGTCTTCAATTTGATCGATTATTTACGTAAAAAATACCTAAAGATGTGTTACAAAAGTAACTTGAAATGTTTTGGCAATGTTTACAGGTAACCTTTGAGATATTTTGTAGTCACGTTGCGCAAGTTGGAACCGGTGTTTTTCTGGATCAAACACTCCAAATAAATTGACATCGAACAAAATGACCATTTGTGATGTTTATGGGACATATTGGAGTGCCAGCAAAAGAAGCTTGTCAAAGGTAAGGCATTAATTATATGTTTATTTCTGTGTCACGCCTGCAGTTTTGTGTCGTGCCTGCAGGGTTGAAATATGGTTTCTCTCTTTGTTTACGATGGTGCTGTCCTCAGATAATAGTATCGTTTGCCTTTGCCGACAAGTGTAGCTTTAATTTGCTATCTTGCATGTGTGATTTAATCTGCATTTTCCCTGGATTGTGGTGGGACGCATATCCCAGAGAGGTTTTAACCTTTTGTGACAAGGGGGCAGTATTTTCATTTTTGGAAAAAAAAATATTTTGTCAGGACAAGATACATAGAATATGCATATAATTGACAGCTTAGGATAGAAAACACTGTAAAGTTTCCTTTAAACTGTAAAAATATTGTCTGTGAGTATAACAGAACTGATGTTGCAGGCAAAATCCTGAGAACAATCCAATCCGGAAGTGCCTCATGTTTTGAAAGCGCTACGTTCCAATGCGTCCCTATTGAGCAGTGAATGGGCTATCAACCAAATTACTCTTTCTCTGTATTTCCGAAGGTGTCTACAGCATTGTGACGTAGTTTTACGCATTTATGTTGAAGAATAACCGTAGGCGGCTACATTGCGCAAGAGGTCACCTGATGCTCCCAGAGAGATTCTCGCCTAAAATACAGGGGTAGCATTACTCGAATCGGTCCTACTTTTCCCGATGGATATATTATCGAATAGATATTTGAAAAACACCTTGAGGATTGATTATAAACAACGTTTGCCATGTTTCTGTCGATATTATGGAACTAATTTGGAATATTTTTGCCGTTTTCGTGACTGCAATTTCCAGGCGATTTCTCAGCCAAACTTGAAGAACAAACGAAGCTATTTCGCCTACAAAAATAATATTTGGGGAAAAAAGGAACATTGGCTATCTAACTGGGAGTCTCGTAAGTGAAAACATCCGAAGCTCATCAAAGGTAAACGATTTAATTTGATTGTTTTTCTGATTTCCGTGACCAAGTTACCTGCTGCTAGCTGGACAAAATGCTATGCTAGGCTATCAATAAACTTACACAAATGCTTGTCTTGCTTTGGCTGTAAAGCATATTTTGAAAATCTGAGATGACAGGGTGATTAACAAAAGGCTAAGCTGTGTCTCAATATATTTAATTTGTGATTTTCATGAATAGGAATATTTTCTAGTAATATTTATGTCCATTGCGTTATGCTAATTAGTGTCAGATGATGACAACAGTCCCGTTCACGGGATGGGGTGTCCCTGGAGGTTAACAAAAAACATCAATAATGTTCCAACCGGAGAATTCCTATGTCTGAAGAAAAGCACTGGAATGAGAGATAACTCTGTGGGGAGTGCGCATCATGAGACCATGACACTCTGCTAGACCACAGTTTCAGAAAGTTCACAGTGTTTTCTCTCCAATACTAATAATAATATGCATATATTAGCATCTGGGACAGAGTAGGAGGCAGTTCACTCTGGGCACACTATTCATCCAAAATTGAAAATGCTGCCCCCTATCCCAAAAAGGTTAATTACCTCTAGTTATGGACACTTTTGCCAGCAATAAAGCTCCAATGGCCTTTTCCTTGGACAGTGAACATCTGGCAATATCTACATTTTCAACCCCTTGATCTGCTCGCTCTCTGAAAGTAAAGATAATAGCTTATTTTTTGTAGATATGAAACAATTACTGAGTTTCGACCGTTCAGTCTAAAGCAGCAGATGTCATTCTCAGGATACATCAATACAGCACAGACAGCTTAACACCAGACTGGTATTGTGGTTGTTCATTAGGTGAAATATGCAATGATACCTTCACCATCTACACACTGCAAAGACAACCCTAACTCTTCATGAAAGACATATGGTGTTCTTTCAACCTTCTGTAAAAAAAAGCTTGTCACACCCTGACCATAGTTTGCTTTGTATGTTTCTATGTTTTGGTTGGTCAGGGTGTGATCTGAGTGGGCATTCTATGTTGGATGTCTTGTTTGTCTAGTTCTATGTCTGGCCTGATATGGTTCTCAATCAGAGTCAGGTGTTAGTCATTGTCTCTGATTGGGAACCATATTTAGGTAGCCTGGGTTTCACTGTGTGTTTGTGGGTGATTGTTCCTGTCTCTGTGTTTTGCACCAGATAGGACTGGCTTAGGTTTTCGCACGTTTGTTGTTTTGTTAGTTTATTCGTGTACAGTTTTTTAAATTAAAGTACAATGAATAACAACCACGATGCATTTTGGTCCGCCTCCACTTCACCTAAAGAAAACCGTTAAAGCTAACCATTACACTGTCATGAAATATGATTATATATTATTATTATTATTATTATTTTTTTTTTAACCTTTATTTAACCAGGCAAGTCAGTTAAGAACATATTCTTATTTTCAATGACGGCCTGGGAACAGTGGGTTAACTGCCTGTTCAGGGGCAGAACGACAGATTTGTACCTTGTCACCTCGGGGTTTTGAACTCGCAACCTTCCAGTTACTAGTCCAACGCTCTAACCACTAGGCTACGCTGCCGCCCTGCTTATGAGTTGCAATGAAAGAAAGTTAGATTAATTCAACTGGAAGCAGGTGAACAGGCGTTCGTGGCTAAATGCTTTTGGTTAGCATGAGAAAAATCATGCAATTATTAATTATTGGTATGTGCTATGTCTGTATTTAATATAGTAGAATGTTATGAACCGACACTGAATCATTAGAGCGATGTAAAAGGTGGATGGAAGAACGCCCAGTGCTGCTTACCTGAGATGCCATCATCACACAGTCCTTCTTTGTAGGTGTCCGTTATGACTTCCTTTGTGTCAGAAAAAAGTTGCTTTCAGAACAAATATTTTTCATTGAAAATAAAAAAAAGTTTTGCTCTCAACAAAAACAGACAAATGTACCTCCATAGCATATAACAAATATCCTGTGAATAAGCACACCTTCATACAATTGTGCTGCTGTATGGAGAACTCTTGACGCACAACCGATATCCTGCCAGCACGCCCACAAACAAGCCACTCAGGTGCAGAATGATGACACATGGAAGAGGGAAAGGAACAACAACAATTTGTTGCAAGTTGGGGAGGGGGGCTAATAGCTGAACAATAGACAATACAAACTTTACTAAAAAATAGTCTAATAGCTGAGCTAGGTGTGAAAAACACCCCTCCTATCACAGACCAGATTTGCCCTAACGACCAAAGGGTAGCTTGCTCAATGTAATAAAGTAAGGACTTTTCAAATAAGTTACCTTACACGTTGTTGACTAACAATTTGTTAGCTACGCTGTCCTTACGAACCACATAGCTTAACATTACTGCAGTATGTACCGGTATGTTAGCTAGCTATCTAACGTTAGTAGTTATACATCAAACTTGCCAGTATGTTAACTACCCTACCCAACGTTTATTGACTTGATTATTCCCATCATTCTTAGCTTAGCTAAATGGTATAGTCGTTGTGCGTTTTCAGTGGACATTTGGGTGCTTTCATAAATTCGCTCTGGCTATCTATAGGCTGGACAATAAAACGAGTCAAAATTCACCCAAGGCTGATGTCCGACTTAAAGAACATTGGCTAAGAAGGAACACTAGCACGAGCCCATAGTAAATGAATGGAATCAAACGTTCGCAGAGCCTGTTTTGACTGGAGTGATGCTTAGAATTCCATTTTGCCTAAATGGCACAAAAAATGTATCCTTTTTATTTTACCACTACAATCTGTTCGTCGGACGAAAACTGGAAACCTAACAACTTGTGTAGAAAGTAAACATCCGCACCTCGATGGTGTCAACTGTGCTTATGTCTGCATAATGAGAAAGTCGGGAAAAAATAAAAATGACTATGACTATTTCTGGTCTAGCGATCGATGACATACGAGCTCGCTGCCCAGACTTACATAATTACAAAGAGGAGATTCTCCTGATTAAAATAGTGCTCGACTTGAAAAAAATCTAAATATACACAGTGAGATATTTGGCAAAATAGACCAGCATGCCTCTCCATAGGAACAAATAGCGGGAAACTCAGCTTTCTAAGAGCAAAAAGTATTTTGGGGCTAGCATTTGATGACAACCGAGCTAGCTGCCCAGGCTTACATAATTAGAAAGAGGAGATTCTCATGGTTAAAATTTCGTCTGACTTGAAAAAATCTAAATATACACATTGCGAGATATTTGGCGAAATACAGACATGCCTATATTTCCCGTATTGGAAACAATGGGTAGACTGCAGATTTCCAATGTATATTTTTTTGTTTGTTTACATTTTAACTATAAAACAACTTGAGCAGGTCTCATTGTCAACAAAAATGAAGCAGGCATTTTGACATTGAACAATAAACTGGGGATAGAACGTTCTGAATGCGAGTTGGTGCATGAGTGCTCATAAGAAATAAATGGAGCTGGCAGGGTATGTTGGCCTCTTTGGGTATAGCAACCCCACCCCCCTCTCCCTGCCTCCCCCTTGCCTCCTTCAACTAGGCTGCTGTGGTCAGAGGTCGTACATTCCTGAGAAGACCCTGCCACATGGCCACAGAGTAGAGAGAGGACAAAGGACTTTCATAGAGGACAAAGGAAATCCTTCTACCTCACAGAACTTGAGGTATGAACAAATTTCATGTTCCAGAGAAAGTCTAAAAGATTGGGGTAGAATCCAGCTATGAACTGGTCCGTTTGTCACAACTTGGGAAGCTCATGGGAGATGGTGTGGCCACATTACAATAACGCTGTTTATATAATAGCCCCAGATATAAGGTTTACATCTAATTGTTGTATAAGATGAATGAGTGAGTATGGTTTACACAATTTAACAATGTGATTTTGGACTGTTTAATGAAGGAAAACTCAAAGGGAATTGGATTTGAACTAAATCAGAGGACTGCCCCTGAGCCCAGTTAGGGTCAGACATCCTGGGACAAATTATCACCAGACCATGTTTCTCTCAATCACAGGAGTACACAGGTTGTAGACCATTGCTGACTCTTTTAACCATGCCACGTGGTTAAACTCTTAGACTATCGATACAGACAGAATTAGAACAAGTCTTTGATATTAATTACTAGTCTGCAGCTAGGAATTCGGTATCATTGAACGCGAAGAACGACAACTGCTGAAACATCCATTCTATAACGAATGTCACTCTGAACAATCTCCTCTAACCACAACTGAGGGACAATTCTACAAAAGACACAAACTTTTCACCAGCGATCAAGACGACACACTAAGCGTAAATATATATATATTGATTGATTGCAATTGTTCCCGAATGAGTGAGCGTTCATGTGTAAAGGATTAGAATTTCAATTGTTATAATTATTAACTCTGTAGTGACTTCTTAGTCGACCCCCACTTCCCTTTTGTCTAACAAGCCGCCATGCCGGTTTAGCCCAATAGGGCACATCCTCCTATCACCACATTTACCTTGTTTGTTTGTTTGTTTGTTTGTTTATAAATAAATGATTTAAGACAATTGATGTATGGATGACTCATAGTGAAGACTGGGTTCGTGCAGATAACCAACAATTTACGACATTTGTAACGACACTAACGTGAGGTACAGTAAACAATTCATTAATTCGAATACTAATTGTTCAGAAAAAATATCTGAAAAGTTATTTTAGGAAATTATAACTTTAATCTGAATATTTTCCCTTGGTGCCCCTACTTCCTAGTTAATTAGTTACGTGACCTCTTCTAAATCTAACTGCCTGTAGCTCAGGCACAGAACCAAGGATATGCATATTCTTGGCACCATTTGAAAGAAAACACTGAAGTTTGTGTAAATGTGAATTGAATGTAGGAGAATATAACACAGTAGATCTGGTTTAGATAATACAATGAAAAAATCATACTTAAAATGAACAAGATAAAATGAACATTCAGATAGGATGATGGGGACAATTTCAGTGAAAAACATAAGAGGGCAACAGTACTTGTGCAAAGTTTCAGAATAATAACTTCCAAAATGAGTGTGCTTCATGACATTTATCATGAAGTTACCCAGGTGTCCCACACAAGTAGCCCAAATGTACCCAAGTGGCCAAATTGGTGAAGTTATACGTTTTGAATGGAATAACTATATACAAAATACCAAAATGGTATTCTAGCACACCCCCCCCCCTAAAAAATTGAGAAAAAACAAATATATATATTTACAAAATAACACTTTCAATATTTGGAAGACCCTCAGTCCTCTACACAATATTGTTCTGCTGATGCCAGGTGCCATAGCAGTCTCTTTCTGCTGTAAAGCAGAGGGTATCCAAGCATGTGGTGCAGGTGATGGGGGACTTAATTTAGTGAAGAACACAGCGACGCCTCCATGCTTTGCCCTTTTCGCCCCGAGGCACATCCGTGCCTGCAGAAATAAATTTGGGCAGATGAACACTTGTGGCAGGAGCTGGATGAACCAGCTTCAGTGCTGGATGGACACCAGTGTCACTGTGAAAGAAAATGTTCAGTTAGAATAGTTTCACATATGAGCCCTGAATCAACAGGTATAATAAACAGATATATATAGAGTACAGGGAACATAAGGTTGAATATATTATTCTAGACTTGCTAGATCGACTTGTATCGTCTCATTTATATTATGCCATTTCAGCTAGATCTACTGTCTCTACTATATTATGACAGACCAGCTAGATCTACTGTTTTTATTATATTACAACAGACCAGCTGTATCTACCGTCTCCATTTCCATTTTCCATAGTTGTGGGCCTGCCCTCCCCTCAACAGCCTCAAATAGGCTATTTCATTTCACTAATAATATTTCACATTATTAATTTCAAACAACGACATTAGCATGAGAAGAACTTACTAGCCCAAAATGATGTCCTCTCCATTTAAAAAATATTCCTCCATTTGGGAATCGCTAAATATATCGTCCTCGATCAATTTCTTCTAAAACTATGTGTACATCTGTATATCTAGACTTATATTTAGCTTTCCCTGACTTAGTCGTCATACTGATTGATATATAAACAGCTGAATATGCGCTTTACCAAAACAATGCTGTGTGCAACATGCGTGGCTCCTTCCGGTATGAATCATCAATGGCGAATGAACCTCTTTACGCTGGAGTTTCCTACATGGATTGGTCTTCCAACACATAAACATTACCTATTGCCGTTTACCTTAGCTCATTGCCTATCTACCTAGCTAGATTTCAAGATGATCAGTGGTCATTGGGTTAAAATACAGTCAATCAACGAAACAGCGGTCATATCATTGGTTTCTTTCAGTCAATACGTCCTGCGAAATGACCCATCAGGTTTGGTTGTGTTACAAACAAACCAGTTGATTGCAATGAAACCAAACATGACTGGAAAAGTCCCGTTTTGTGTGTGTATTTACCTCGAATGTGTCGTCGAAAATGGAAAGAGACGGAATTCACGACACAAGCGGTTCACAAAATGTGTTATGCTATAAAAATGGATTTTATCAAACAAAATGACCATTCATTGTGAATCAATGAGCATGGGGATTGCAAACAGAGGAAGATCGTCAAAGGTAAACTATTTATTTTATTGCAGTTTTTGATTTTGTTACGCCTGTGCTTGTTGAAATAGTTGTTTTTTATGGGGCTATATCCTCATATAATCACATCGTATTCTTTCGCAGTAAATCCTTTTTTAAATCTGACAACGTAGTTGGATTAGCAAGATTTTAGGCTTTCGAGAACATGTGAGACACTTGTATTTTCATTCATGTTTAATAAGACTATTTATGTAGCGATCATCGTATGTTGTCGAATTTCATCCCTCTACCGGGTTCGGTGCGCAGAGAGGTTAATCAGTTGATCGCGTAATAACTAATTACAGAGAATCTTTGATAAAAACAATAAGTCTTCAGTTAATGATAGTAAAGACACAACAGTGGTCTCATTTGGAAGTAGCTAGCAAGCTAGCCAATGTTAGCTTGGGTGATTGACTGCCGTTGTAAGACCAGAAAGCTCAAATCGACCATATTCCTCGGCCCAAATGTCCAGTATGCGCTCTGAGAACCCAAACGGTCTGAATTTATAAACTAACAATCTGACAACGATCTGAATTTATGAGCATCACATTGTACAGTGCCATATCTTCTGGCTCATGCTAACGGAAACTCCGAGGGTTTTTAATTTTTCATGGAATAGAAACACAATATTAATCAAATTAATTAAACAAGAACCAGTCAAAAGTTTGGACACACCTACTCATTCCAGGATTTTTCTTTATTTTTTACTATTTTCTACATTGTAGAATAATATTGAAGACATCACAACGATGAAATAACACCGGTCTCCCCCGCATTCTATCGTACAGACATGGCATGCTCTCCCTTATGTAAGGAATTAGGCACTTTCCCCTGTTTACTACAGTATGTATTGTAGACTGCACAGTAGCCTAATAAATAAATAAACACATTTAATTAATAAAATAATTATATAAAATACTCTTTCAAATTGCAGATGTTGATTTAGGTATGGATCCATAACAAATTAATATGGGAATAAATATCACTGATTTACAGAAATAATGGAACAAAGTTTTCTAATGAAGGCAAATAATTCAGAATCCTCCAATCCTGTAGCCTGCTCCTGACCATCACATTGTGTAGCGCTATATTTTCCATTCCATCCTAATGGAAACCCTGAGGGTTTTGTTTTTTGTTTTTCTCTGAATAGAAACACCAGTAAGCCAAATTTCTTAAAATCAACCCCATATACTAAAAGTTTTCAAATTCTCTGGTAATGCCAATATGGAATACTATCAAACACTTCTCAAAGATGACAATTTAATAACGTGCCACAGAATTCTGCAGCAGCATGCAAGGTATGCCGCAGTATGACACAACTTTTAAAGGAGAAACCACTGTACGTAATCACTGAATTTGTATCGTGAGAAAGCCAAACAAAAAAATGCATAGGGCAATCAAGTTTGACAAGTCCAAAAATCCAGAGGAAGATGGTGAATCGATCCCAGAACGAGCCAGAGAACTGTTAGTGCAGGTGAAGAGGTGTGAGGGAAAACTGTTCATGATGGGGCATCTGGGAGAGGGGGGCAGTGCATCCACTGACGAAGTGCTCGGAGCAGGTACAATTTGCAGTTTAACGAACAAGCAAACGTATAACCCCTGGCTTGTCATGCAGAATTCAGTTGGGCTGTACAACATGCAATAGGAAGGGAGCTTGGGTCTATAAACGACTGGAGGAAATGAACAGTAAATTATCATCCTATGCATCAGATGCAAAAAATAAAAATGACAAAGAGCCCTCAGAAAAAAGGCTTTTGAACATCACTGAACCAAGGCGCATTTAGTGGCAGCAAGCCTTGTAGACAAGGCTAAAGAGGACACCCAGGATAACACAAAAAAGTAAATATAAATAGACACTACAGCCAGAGTTTTCAGAACAGCCTTATAAGGAGGCTAAACATCACAGGCACTTGCTCATGGCTTTGAGCAAGAAGTTGACTCTCAGGAGTTAAATGGAATTTACATGGGGAGAGTCATTGTGGGAGGTTTTGAAAATGAAGTTCCTTTACCTTCACAGCCAGAACAACTTTGTAATCTGTTTTATTGAGCTTGCCATGCGAAATGGAAGCAATAGAATAGTGTAAAAAGTGTAAACAACCGCCCATCTAGTATTCCAGGCAGGCAAAAACAAATGCTCAAAGTATTCAAAAGATTCCAACTACGAGTTGAACCCAGGTCTGCTGGCTTGGTGTTTATAGAACAGATTGCATGGGGATTTGTGACAAGGACGTCATCGTGGCAATACAGATTTGCCAATTAACCTTGATGTGACTGTAATTACTAAGTCACTTTAGTAAAATGAATTAATTTCCCAAAAGGACAGATGAAACAATGATCTCCCCCTCATCCTGAAGAGAGACAATATGGCTGTTAGTAATTAGTGGCTGTTTCCATCATAGAAATAGAATTACTAGAACGGATAATTCAGTCTCAACGTCAACAGTGAAGAGGCGACTCCGGGATGCTGGCCTGCTAGGCAGAGTTCCTCTGTCCAGGGTCTGTGTTCTCTTGCCATTCTTAATCTTTTATTTTTATTGGCCAGTCTGAGACATGGCTTTTTCTTTGCAACTCTGCTTAGAAGGCTAGCATCCCGGAGTCGCCTCCTCACTGTTGACGTTGAGACTGGTGTTTTGCGGGTACTATTTAATGAAGCTGCCAGTTGAGGCATATGTTTCTCAAACTAGACACTCTAATGTACTTGTCCGAGTAGTACACAGCGTTGTATGAGATCTTCAGTTTCTTGGCAATTTCTCACATGGAATAGCCTTCCGTTCTCAGAACAAGAATAGACTGATGAGTTTTAGAAGATAATTCTTTGTTTCTGGCCATTTTGAGCCTGTTATTCGAATCCACAAATGCTGATGCTCCAGATACTCAAAAGAAGGCCGATTTTTATTGCTTTTTTAATCAGCACGACAGTTTTCAGCTGTGCAAAAGGGTTTTCTAATGATCAATTGGCCTTTGAAAATGATAAACTTGGATTAGCTAGCACAATGTGCCATTGGAACACAGGAGTGGAGGTTTCTGATAATGGGCCTCTCTAAGCCTATGTAGATATTCCATAAAATCTGCCGTTTCCAGCTACAGTAGTAATTTACAACATGAACTATGTCTACACAATATTTCTGATCAATTTGATGGTATTTTAATGGACAAAAAATAAGTATATTTCTAAGTGACCCCAAACATTTGATCGGTAGTGTAACTGCGGAGACGCGGGTTATGAGTCAACCCACGCATCACTAATGTGGATGTGTATTTGAGTATGTGTTTTTGTGTGTAAATGTATGTGATTGAGACCAAACGTGTATGCGTGTGTGTGACACGTGTAACCCCCCGCCGCCCCACCTGTGTGTGTGTGTGTGTGTGTGTGTGTGTGTGTGTGTGTGTGTGTGTGTGTGTGTGTGTGTGTGTGTGTGTGTGTGTGTGTGTGTGTGTGTGTGTGTGTGTGTGTAAGAGCTGTTAATGATCGTAGCTCCACCTTGGTACGATGACAGAAAATCAACATCCACCACAGCTCTCTCTCTCTCTCTCTCTCTCTCTCTTAGCCTGGATATCAATTTGATCTGACAGGCAGTAAATGGAATTACAGAATGCTGAAATATTATTATATTCGCTTTATTGAAATATATTACAGGGTGTCTAAGCGCGAGGCCTGCTAAATTAAAGTTTACTTGGTGGTATTGACAATGATGAAGAAGAATGGGCAAGAATCACATTATGGCTTGGTTGTTAGAGGAGCGGTCACGGTGACAGGTTTGTGTATGCATGTGTGATTGTGCGCACAGGAAATGTTCCAGTGTTGAAACAACACTGAGAGTGTTACGTGTAGCACTGTTCCAGTGTCTTTACAGTTCCACACTTTTCAGTGTTAAGTCTTATTTGTATATTTCCCAGTGTGCCTTGCCTTTCGAGTAAATTGTAGCGTTTACCATCCATGACTGTAGTGACAGACATGGGTGTTGCATTCATTCATTTTCAATTCTCTAGCCTTTACCAAGTGAGATCCTAAGTGGATATGTTATGACTAAAATGTAATTATTTATGACAATACAATTATTTTAAGGGCCTAGTTTTACCCTGACCTCGTTTTACAGTGGCCTGAAACGAATGGTTTACAGGCCACATCAGGACTCCAGTCAAATGCTGGCTTGCAAAGGGATCTTTAATTCGTATTCAAATCCAGACAGATATCCAACATTCAGATTTACTGCCAGGGTTGGGAAGGCTAAGACATCAGACTACACAAAGCAACTAAACTGGAACAGTTGTGTCAGGACCCGGTTACAAGCCCGGGTCTCCGGAGTGAGAAACAGTCACTTAACCAACTGAGCCACAAATAGTCGGCAGAACCCAGAAGATGAGGCAGACACAGCAGTACTTGAGATGGTGTATTTAATGAAGTAAAAAGTGAAGTCCTTCAGGAAAACATGTAACTCCACAACCTCAAAAGGAATTCCACAAGAACAAAGGTAATCCTCCAAGACAAAAAAAGGTAAATCCACAAGGTGGTAGGTATAGCATAAAAAGCCTCAAAAGATACTCAAAAATAAATAAACAAGAACAAAAAACAGAATTCCGCAAGAGAGTCCACCGGGATCAACAATAGTTCACAGAATACTAGGGCTGGGTGCTAACATACAAACACAGAGCAAATAACTGGGGAAAACGAAGGGTTTAAATACAATCAGGGGAAACGAGGCACAGGTTCAAATAATAATGGGGATCAAGGGAAAACAAAAGGTCAAAAAGCACAATGGGGGCATCTAGTGACCAAAAACCGGAACAACCCTGGCCAAATCCTGACAAGTTGGTTAATCCAGAAGTCAAACCTTGCGTAATTAACATCTGGGTCTGTATGTGTTAGAAATTGATAGTTTGGGTGGTTTGCGAAGTCTCCACCCTCGCAAAAGGAAACTCTCAGAAAAGCCCCACTTCCCCCCTTTCTCAAATTCTGAGCATTTTAAACAGGAACAAATATTATTGGTGATGTTTCTGTCACTCAAAAGGCTATTTTACATGGGAAGCAGGATGACTGTGCAGGACCTTTTAACACATACACTGTGGGATCTTTTACACCGCTGTGTATTAATTTAACTCTTTCAGAGTTAATTGAAATCCTGAATCAACACTAGAAATGTTACACTGAAAAATCAACTCCAGTTAAAACTGGTCAATTTGCTGTGTGTGTGTCATCACTTGTGGTGACAGGCAAGGGCCAGCCTTTGAATTTTTATTTTTTAAATGTAACCTTTATTTAATTAGGCAAATCAGTAAAGAACAAATTCTTATTTACAATGACAGCCTATCCCGGCCAAACCTGGATGACACTGCCCCAATTGTGTGCAGCCCTATCCCAATCATCGAACCAGGGACTGTAGTGACGCCTCCTGCACTAAGATACAGTGCCTTAGACCGCTGCGCCACTCGTGATCCCAGCAATGGTTGCAGGAGAAGAATGGAGGAGAACTGGTCTCATAAAATGTTGACAAAACGTATCGTCTTTGTCACAAAAGTTGTCAATGTATGCGTCCCATATGGCCCTGGTCAAAAGTAGTGCACTGTACAAATAATGGGGTGTCATTTGGGACACAGATCATGCCTATGACTGTACATGGCCAAGGGCTCTTGTGGAGGAGAGTGAAGGCTTCATGTTGCATCATACACATCTTAAATTTAAGCCTACTAGAAAGTGTGTGCCCTCAGGCCTGGAGAGTCCAGAACAGACTATGGGAGGCGCACAGTACTACATAGAGCAATGACTAGATGGAACTCTATTCCAAATCAGGTAGCTGATATAAGCAGTAGAATCAGATACGTATATAAAAAAGGGTGCAAATACTCCTTATGGAATAGTGGGGACTGTGAAGAGACACACAAAAAGGCACAGGCATGTGCACACAAGCGCTAGCACACGCACGTACAGTGTGATATTGTTGTATGGTGGTATTATACATTTTGTATTGATGACATGTAGTGGTGTAATAATGTTAGATGTATTGTTTTTATCTTTTGTTTTATATGTAATGTAAGTGCTTTAATGTGTTTGGACCCCAGGAAGAGCGAATGGGGATCCCAGTTTTACAAATACAAACACACATACAGTGCATTCAGAAAGTATTCTGACCCTTTCCCTTTTTTCACATTATGTTACGTTACAGCCTTATTCCAAAATGGATTAAATAAATACAAATTCTCCTCAAGCTCTACACAATACCCCATATTGACAAAGTGAAAATAAGTTTATACATTTTTTGAGATGGAGCAAAGTACAAGAGATCCTTGATGAAAACATTAGCACAATTACTGTATTAGAACTAATGGTGTTTAGGCAAGTCAGAAAATAACAAATTCTTCTTGACAATGACGGACTAGGAACAGTTGGTTAACTGCCTTGTTCAGGGGCAGAACAACAGATTTTTTTACCTTGTCAGCTCAGGGATTCCATCTAGCAACCTTTCGGTTACTAGTCCGCACTCATTTACATTTTAGTCTTATCCAGAGCCACTTACAGGATCAATTATAGTTATGTGCCTTGCTCAAGGACACATTGCCAGACCTGCCCCGGTCTTGCTCTGGGTGACTAAAGGTTAGGACGTCAAATTTCCTCAGCCTCCACTCTTCTGGGAAGGCTTTCCACTAGATGTTGGAACATTGCTGCGGAGACTTGCTTCCATTGAGCCACAAGAGCATTAGTGAGGTCAGGCACGTGGTGTTGGGCAATTAGGTCTGGCCTGCAGTCGGCGTTCCAATTCATCCCAAAGGTGTTTGATGGGGTTGAGGTCAGGGCTCTGTGCAGGCCAGTCAAGTTCTTCCACACCGATCTCAAAAAAACCTTCCTGTATGGACCTCGCTTTTTGCACAGAGGCATTGTCATGCTGAAACAGGAAATGGCCTTCCTCAAACTGTTGCCACAAAGTTTGAAGCACAATCGTCTAGATTAGAATGTCACTGTATGATGTAGCGATAATATTTCCCTTCCCTGGAACTAAGGGGCACAGCCTGAACCATGAAACAGCCCCAGACCATTATTCCTCCTCCACCAAACTTTATAGTTGGCACTATGCATTCTGGCAGGTAGCGTGTTCCTGGCATCCGCCAAACACAATGTAATGGGCATTTTTATGTTTGTGCTTTTCTTATAACTAATTTTTGTGTTCTATTCATGTGCTTCTCTATAAACCCATTTCTGTGTTCATGCAAGTGGCTGACTGAACGAATCCTTACTATCAGTAGCTGCAATTTGGCAGTACACCCAGGCAATTTGGCTGAATGCCTGGACCTTGTTTTTAAGAATGAAAGATATCTCAGTTTCAAGGTCTCAGCTTAGAGAGAAGAAGCCTCATGAGGTATAGGTCTGTCTCATGTTATGAACCACTATTGGTCGGTCACATGAATTAAACAAAATGGTAATGATTAATTAATTATGCTAAATCATGCAAATATAACTTGTCTGTGTATAGCTGTATATAAGACAACTGCTGGGAATGCCCAGGCAGAGCTCCTGATTGACATGTGTACTATGGTCTATTGAGTTAGTTGGAACCTCTCAAGCATGCTGACATATAAAGAATGATTCATTTAAGATTGACTTCGAGTGTCCCTGTGTAAGAAGTTCCACGACAACAGATTTGTCCGTCGGACTGCCAGATGGTGAATTGTGGTTCATCACTCCAGAGAACACTTTTCCACTGCACCAGAGTCCAATGACGGTGAGTTTTACACCCGTCCAGCCGACGCTTGGCATTGCACATCGTGATCTTAAGCTTGTGTGTGGCTGCTTGAAACCTATTTCATGAAGCTCCCGACAAACAGTACTTGTGCTGAAGTTGATTATACAGGCAGTTTGGAACTCTGTAGTGAGTGTTGCAACCGAGGACAGACGCGTTACGCGCTTCAGCACACTTCAGCACAATGTTTGTTTATGGAGATTGCATGGCTGTGTGTTCGATTTTATACACCGGTTAGCAACGGGTGTGGCTGAAATAGCTGAATCCATTAACGTTAACTTCTCTATATAGTGTTGGGTTCTGAGGATATGAAATATACTTATTCATGTCACTGAGAGAGTGTTTAGGTTTAGAGGGTCTACACCAGAAGTTAATGGCTATCTGTAGGAGGAAAATATATGGGGGGCAATTAAGCTTGGAATGTACTGAGTGTAGGGAAAGCAATCACATGTGGCAGGCATTGATAAGGGGAGAGAGCAATGGATTAGTGATGAAGGGGGGGTTGAGATCAGGTCACGCTAACAGAGAAATAAAAGTTTATGGCCCGTATCACTTAGTGTCCTGCCTAGCAGTAAAGATACAATGTTTGTACAGATATGTAGGAGGAGACTCAGCCTAGGAGTAAGGGTTAAATATCAGTGCTTGTGTGAAAAGGTTTTTGTCTAATGCAGCTGTATTGATCCTCGAAGAATAAACTTGGTTAAGCTTTCACAGTGTCCGTTGAGTTTTTATAGTGAAAATTAGAACCTAACAATAGTGTATATCCACTACTTTTCAATATGTGATGTGCATCGTTCACATAGAAATGCTTTCTAGGATCTACAGTACTTCTACATTATGGCTCTTATACTGGTCTATACGGGTCTGAACCTATAATCAACAACATCAACCACCAGTACACAGCACTAGCGCATAACTATACGGCTTATTAGGTTTAGCTACCAATCCTTATAACCATGGTGTTGAGGCTAAAAGCAAAGCAGTTAACTTGTTATGGCTCCGTTACCGGGAGCGATATGACAACAACCAGTGATAGTACAGGGCGCCATATTCAAAAGAACAAAAATCTCATAATTAAAATTCCTCGAACATACATGTATCTTATATCGTTTTCAAGGTAGTCTTGTTGTTAATTCCACCACAATGTCCGATTTCAAATAGGATTTACGGGGAAAGCACCAGAAACGATTATGTTAGCTCACCACAACGCACTAAAATACACAGCCAATTTTACCAGCCAAAGAGAGAGAGAGAAAAAGCACATATAGAGATAAAATGAATCATAAATGTACAAGTTATACACATGGAATTATAGATATACCTCTCCTTAATGCAACCGCTGTGTCAGATTTTTTTTAAATCATGGAAAAAGACACCCATGCAATAATCTGAAACGGCGCTCAGAACAAAAGATAAATTAGCCGCCATGTTGGAGTCAACAGAAACCAGAAAATACAGATAAATATAAATACCAGATAAATGTTTCCTTATCTTCGATGAACTTCATCAGAATGCAGTCCTAGGAATCCCAGGTCCCCAATAAATGCTTGATTTGTTCAATAATGTCCGTTATTTATGTCCAATTAGGTACTTTGGTTAGTGCGTTTGGTAAACAATTCCAAAGTCACAAAGCGTGTCCACTATAACGTGACGAAATGTCAAAAAGTTCCGTAACAGTCAGTAGAAACATGTCAAACGATATATTGAGTCAATCTTAAGAATGTTATGAACATACATCTTGAATAACTTTCCAACCGGAGAATTACATTGACTTCAAATGAGCGATGGAACGGAGATGCCCCTCATGTGAACGTGCATACTCATGGCAGTGGTTACTCATTCTTGTCTCCTTCGGCCCCCCTTCACATTAGCGTCATCAGACAAAGTTCTATTGACTGTTGAAATCTAGTGGAAGCAGTAGGAAGTGAAAACTCAACCTTATCTCGCTGTAATTTCAATGGGAGCTTGTTTGAAAATCTACCAGCCTCAGAAAAATCCAACCAGGAAGGTTTTTGCCTGCCATATGAGTTATGTTATACTCACAGACATAATTCAAACAGTTTAAGAAACTTCAGAGTGTTTTCTATCCAATACTAATAATACTAGCAACTATATTAGCAACTATGACTGAAGAGCAGGCCATTTACTCTGGGCACCTTTTCATCCAAGCTACTCAATACTGCCCCTGCAGCCATATACAGTTAAGCAAAGCGTGCTTCTATTTCAGGAAACATCTTCATTGTCCTCTGAATTAGCGAGTTGTCGAAATTGACACAGTTGTTGCATGGAGTAAAATTGGGCAGGGTCATGCTTTTATTCAATTTCAATCAGGGGGAGGGTTTAATATTTTTTAGTTAGTCCAGGGGAGGGTCATGTAATTTGAAAAGGGTTAAATGTCATATTGCTCAAGCTTTGAGAATGAGTATATTATATTTCAATGTGTGCCCGATGGTGCCCCTCATCCTTGATTCTCTGCTGAGCCTAGTGTGGTCTCAATCAAATGATCCATTGCCTATACTTAAAGCAATAAGGCCCGAGGGGGTCTGGAATATGGCCAATATACCACAGCTAAGGGCTGTTCTTATGCACGACGCAACGCAGAGCGCTTGGTTACAGCCCTAAGCCGTGGTATATTGGCAATATACTACAAACATCCGGGGTGCCTTATTGCTATTATAAACTGGTTACCAAAGTAATTAGAGTAGTAAAAATAAATGTTTTGTCATACCTGTGGTATATGGTCTGAAATACCACGGCTGTCAGCCAATCAGCATTCAGGGCTCCAACTACCCAGTTTATAATATAAGCTAGCCAGACAGAAGCCACTCCGAAGTAAAATGCACATGACAGCTCGCTTGGAGTTTGCCAAAATGCACCTAAAGGACTCTCATACCATGAGAAACAAGATTTCTGGTCTGATGAAACCAAGACTGAACTCTTTGTCCTGAATGCCAAGCATCACATCTGGAGGAAACCTAACACCATTCCTATGGTTAAGCATGGTAGTGGCAGCATCATGCTGTGGGGATGATTTTCGGCGGCAGGCAGACTACTCAGGATCAAGGGAAAGATGAACAGAGCAAAGTACAGAGAGGTCCCTGATGAAAACCTGCTCCAGAGCGCTCAGGACGTCAGACTGGGGCGACCCTAAGCACACAGCCAAGACAATGCAGAAGTGGTTTCAAGACAAGTTTCTGAATGTCCTTGGGTGGCCCAGCCAGAGCCTGGCCTTGAACCCGGTCGAACATCTCTGGAGAGACCTGAAAATAGCTGTGCAGCGACGCTCCCCATCCAACCTGACAGAGATTCAGAGGATCTGCAGAGAAGAATGGGAGAAACTCCCCAAATACAAATGTGCCAAGCTTGTAGCATCATTCCCAAGAAGACTCAAGGTAGTAATCACTCCCGAAGGTGCGAACAAAGGGTTAAATGGTCTGAATACTGGCTGTCCATTTTTTTATGTTTTTTTATACATTTGCAAAAGATGTATAAACACCTGTTTTTGCTTTGTCATTATACTATACTGTACTAATCAATTTTAGAATGAGGCTGTAACATTTTTTATGTATTTTTTATTTTACCTTTATTTAACCATGTAGGCTAGTTGAGAACAAGTTCTCATTTGCAACTGCGACCTGACCAAGATAAAGCATAGCAGTGTGAACAGACAACACAGAGTTACACATGGAGTAAACAATTAACAAGTCAAATAACACAGTAGAAAAAAAGGGGAGTCTATATACAATGTGTGCAAAAGGCATGAGGAGGTAGGCGAATAATTGCAATTTTGCAGATTAACACTGGAGTGATAAATGATCAGATGGTCATGTACAGGTAGAGTATATTGGTGTTCAAAAGAGCAGAAAAGTAAATAAATAAAAACAGTATGGGGATGAAGTAGGTGAAAATGGGTGGGCTATTTACCAATAGACTATGTGCAGCTGCAGCGATCGGTTATCTGCTCAGATAGCTGATGTTTGAAGTTGGTGAGGGAGATAAAGGTCTCCAACTTCAGCGATTTTTTCAATTCGTTCCAGTCACAGGCAGCAGAGTACTGGAACGAAAGGCGGCCAAATGAGGTGTTGGCTTTAGGGATGATCAGTGAGATACACCTGCTGGAACGTGTGCTACGGATGGGTGTTGCCATCGTGACCAGTGAACTGAGATAAGGCGGAGCTTTACCTAGCATGGACTTGTAGATGAGCTGGAGCCAGTGGGTCTGGCGACGAATATGTAGAGAGGGCCAGCCGACTAGAGCATACAGGTCGCAGTGGTGGGTGGTATAAGGTGCTTTAGTGACAAAACGGATGGCACTGTGATAAACTGCATCCAGCTTGCTGAGTAGAGTGTTGGAAGCCATTTTGTAGATGACATCGCCGAAGTCCAGGATCGGTAGGATAGTCAGTTTTACTAGGGTAAGCTTGGCGGCGTAAGTGAAGGAGGCTTTGTTGCGTAATAGAAAGCCAACTCTAGATTTGATTTTCGATTGGAGATGTTTGATATGAGTCTGGAAGGAGAGTTTGCAGTCTAGCCAGACACCTAGGTACTTATAGATGTCCACATATTCAAGGTCGGAACCATCCAGGGTGGTGATGCTAGTCGGGCATGTTGTCTGCGTAGAGGTGGATCAGGGAATCGCCCGCAGCAAGAGCAACATCATTGATATATACAGAGAAAAGAGTCGGCCCGAGAATTGAACCATGTGGCACCCCCATAGAGACTGCCAGAGGACAGGACAGCATGCCGTCCGATTTGACACACTGAACTCTGTCTGCAAAGTAATTGGTGAACCAGGCAAGGCAGTCATCCGAAAAACCGGGGCTACTGAGTCGGCCGATAAGTATATGGTGATTGACAGAGTCGAAAGCCTTGGCAAGGTCGATGAAGACGGCTGCACAGTACTGTCTTTTATCGATGGCGGTTATGATATCGTTTAGTACCTTGAGTGTGGCTGAGGTACACCCGTGACCGGCTCGGAAACCAGATTGCACAGCGCAGAAGGTACGGTGGGATTCGAGATGGTCAGTGACCTGTTTGTTGACTTGGCTTTCGAAGACCTTAGATAGGCAGGGCAGGATGGATATAGGTCTGTAACAGTTTGGGTCCAGGGTGTCTCCCCCCTTTGAAGAGGGGGATGACTGTGGCAGCTTTCCAATCCTTGCGGACCTCAGATGATATGAAAGAAAGGTTGAACAGGCTGGTAATAGGGGTTGCGACAATGGCGGCGGATAGTTTCAGAAATAGAGGGTCCAGATTGTCAAGCCCAGCTGATTTGTACGGGTCCAGGTTTTGCAGCTCTTTCAGAACATCTGCTATCTTGATTTGGGTAAAGGAGAACTTGGAGAGGCTTGGGCGAGGAGCTGCGGGGGGGGGGGGCAGAGCTGTTGGCCGAGGTTGGAGTAGCCAGGCGGAAAGCCGTTGAGAAATGCTTATTGAAGTTTTCGATAATCATGGATTTATCGGTGGTGACCGTGTTACCTAGCCTGAGTGCAATGGGCAGCTGGGAGGAGGTTCTCTTGTTCTCCATGGACTTCACAGTGTCCCAGAACTTTTTGGAGTTGGAGCTACAGGATGCATACTTCTGCCTGAAGAAGCTGGCCTTAGCTTTCCTGACTGACTGCGTGTATTGGTTCCTGACTTCCCTGAACAGTTGCATATCGCGGGGACTATTCGATGCTATTGCAGTCCGCCACAGGATGTTTTTGTGCTGGTCGAGGGCAGTCAGGTCTGGAGTTCTCTGGAGTTCTGTTCTTAGTTCTGCATTTTTTGAACGGAGCATGCTTATCTAAAATGGTGAGGAAGTTACTTTTAAAGAATGACCAGGCATCCTCAACTGACGGGATGAGGTCAATGTCCTTCCAGGATACCCGGGCCAGGTCGATTAGAAAGGCCTGCTCACAGAAGTGTTTTAGGGAGCGTTTGACAGTGATGAGGGGTGGTCGTTTGACTGTGGCTCCGTAGCTGATACAGGCAATGAGGCAGTGATCGCTGAGATCCTGGTTGAAGACAGCGGAGGTGTATTTGGAGGGCCAGTTGGTCAGGATGACGTCTATGAGGGTGACCTTGTTTACAGAGTTAGGGTTGTAACTGGTGGGTTCCTTGTAGATTTGTGTGAGATTGAGGGCATCTAGCTTAGATTGTAGGACTGCCGGGGTGTTAACCTGTTACTCCTACCCCCTACTTTTTCAAACATTCTGTTAAAAATCGCGCAACATTTCAGCGCCCTGCTGCTCATGCCAGGAATATAGTATATGCATATGATTAGTATGTGTGGATAGAAAACACTCAGACGTTTATAAAACTGGTTAAATCACGGCTGTGACTATAACAGAATGTGCGTTTCATCGAAAAGTGCAGGAAAATCTGATCACTGAAAATGGAAAAATATATCCATGCGTGACTTGAACCAATTGATAAAGGTGAACCACATTTAATGGGGCTGAGGTTGCAATACCTACAGCTTCCACACGATGTCTAGAGTCTTGTCATTTGCCTACTATTTGTTTCTTGGTCAAACAGACGCAAGGCAGCACAGTTCTTCCGGTCTCCGACCGGATATTTTGGTTGAGATTTACCCGGACATTATTTCCAGACGGACAGCTAAAGAATATACATCGCCTCGTGATCAATTTGGTCGCTTATTAACGTGTACTAATACCTAAAGTTGCATTACAAAAGTATTTCGAAGTGTTTTGTGAAAGTTTATCGTCAACTTTTTTAATTTAAAAAAAATGACGTTACGTTATAAGACTCTATTTTTTTCCGTTTATCAAACAGTCTTCATAGATCGATATCTAGGCTATATATGGACCGATTTAATCGAAAAAAAGACCCAATAGTGATTATGGGACATCTAGGAGAGCCAACAAAGAAGATGGTCAAAGGTAATGAATGTTTTATATTTTATTTGTGCGGTTTGTGTAGCGACGACTATGCTAATTATTTTGTTTACGTCCCCTGCGGGTCTTTTGGGGTGTTACATGCTATCAGATAATAGCTTCTCATGCTTTCGCCGAAAAGCATTTTAAAAATCTGACTCTTTGCCTGGATTCACAACGAGTGTAGCTTTAATTCAATACCCTGCATGTGTATTTTAATGAACATTTGAGTTTTAACTAGTACTATTAGCATTTAGCGTAGCGCATTTGCATTTCCAGATGTCTAGATGGGACGCCTGCGTGTCAGGTAGGAGCAAGAGGTTAAATAATGTGACTTTAATAACATACCTTACATATCACATGTACGTATAGTATATACTGTATTTTAAACCATCTACTGCACCTTGCCTATGCCGCTCAGCCATCGCTCATCCATATACTTATATGTACATATTCTCATTCACCCCTTTAGATTTCCGTGTATTCGGTAGTTGTTGGATATTATTGCACTATTGGAACTAGAAGAACAAGCATTTCACTACACTCACATTAACATCTGCTAACCATGTGTATGTGACCAACAAAATTTGATTCGATTTAACTACGCAAATCAGGTAAGAACACATTCTTATTTGCAATGAAGGCCTACCCCAGATGACGCAGGGCCAATTGTGCGCAGACCTATGGCACTCACAATCACGGTCAGATGTGATACAGCCGGAACTCGAACCAGGGACTGTAGTAAAGCCTCTTTCACCGAGATGCAGTGCCTTAGAACGCAGTGCCACTCGGGAACCACAACAAATATATATATATACACACATATATATATATACATACATACATACATACATACATACATACATACATACATACATACATACATACATACATACATACATACATACATACATACATACATACATACATACATACATACATACATACATACATACATACATACATACATACATACATACATACATACGTATGTAAAAAAACATCTGGTTTGGGCATTCTTGGACTATCATTTGTTTTTCAACAGGACGATAACCCAACACACCTCCAGGCTCTGTAAGGGCTATTTTACCAAGTAGGAGAGTGATGTTGTGCTGCATCAGATGACCTGGCCTCCACAAATTGAGATGGTTTGGGATGAGTCGGACAGCAGAGTGAAGGAAAAGCAGGCAACAAGTGGTCAGCATATGTGGGACTGTTGGAAATGCATTCCAAGTGAAGATGGTTGAGAGAATGCCAAGCCTGTGCAAAGCTGTCATCAAGGCAAAGGTTGGCTATTTGAAAATCGTTTTGTTTAGCACTTTTTTGGTAACTACAGGATTCCATGTGTTATTTCATAGTTGTAATTAATTCACTATTATTGTACAATGTAGAAAATAGTACAAATAAAGAAAAAGAAAAACCCTTGAATGAGTATGTGTTCTAAAATTGTTGACTGGTAGTGTATCTCCACACAGACTCCCTTTAATGGCTCTATTATCAGTAATGTAGGGGACAGGGAGGGACAAAGAGAGAGAGAATAAACATTGTCCTGCTAATCATTATTAGTAATTGAGCATTGCTTTTTCTTATTATCTATCTGTGTCAATATTGATTTGATTAATTATTTTGTTTGTGTTTAAGACATTCCAGAGCAACAGATACAGAGAGACGCAAATCGAATAGAGAGAGATACAGAGGGACAGACAGTGAAAGAGAGAGTGAGAGAGAACAAGCGAGATTGAACAAGCGAGAGAGAGAGAGAGAGAGTTGGACATGATGGTGTTCTATGATGGCATTCTCCTCCCTGTTCATAGCATCGCTGGCAGTAAGAGTTTTACTGTCGGTCTCCACTGTGCGATGGTCATAATGTTTAATGTTTAATGTGCTGTCTGTCTGTCTGTCTGTCTGTCTGTCTGTCTGTCTGTCTGTCTGTCTGTCTGTCTGTCTGTCTGTCTGTCTGTCTGTCTGTCTGTCTGTCTGTCTGTCTGTCTGTCTGTCTGTCTGTCTGTCTGTCTGTCTGTCTGTGTGTGTGTGTGTGTGTCTGTCTGTGTGTGTGTGTGTGTGTGTGTGTGTGTGTGTGTGTGTGTGTGTGTGTGTGTGTGTGTGTGTGTGTGTGTGTGTGTGTGTGTGTGTGTGTGTGTACGTGTGTGTACGTGTGTGTGTGAGAGTGGATCCATCACAGACACTAGAGGATCCCATCAGCTTTCTATAGGCTAAACCTGGGGCATTCAACTCTTACACTACGAGGTCCAGAGCCTGCAGGTCATCTCTTCTACCTGATAATTCTTTGCACACACCTGGTCTCCCAGGTCTAAATCAGAAGCTGATTAGAAGGGAACAATGAATAAAGGCTGTGGAACTGGCTTTCAGGTCCAGAGTGGAGTTTGAGGAGACCAGACCTGCTATACTGAACAAAAATACAGTATATATGCAACATGCAACAATTTCAATGATTATACTGAGTTATAGTTCATATAAGGAAATCTGTCAATTGAAATGAATGAATTAGGCCCTAATCTACGGATTTCACATGACTGAGCAGGGGTGCAGCCATGGTGGGCCTGGGAGGACATAGGCCCACCCACTTGGGAGCCAGGCCTAGCCAATCAGAATGGGGAGCCAGTGCCAGCCAGATGACTCCTCAGTTTCATCAGCTGTCATAAATCATTCATTGAGAGCATTCTGTCCTACTGCTTGACCTGCTGGTTTGGGAATATCAAGGTTGCACAGAACAATAGGTTGTGCAAGATAGTCAGAACTTGTGGGAAAATCATGTGGCAGCAACAATAGGAACTGTTAACTCTACCTGGGCAGAACCCTCCAAAAGGCGTCGACTCTTCCCGTCCATTCCACCCCGAATTCCAGCTCCTTCCCTCATGCCGCAGGTACAGACTACCTAAGTTTTTTTTTAAATAGGGCCAAGTGCTCTATTCCGAATGCAATGTTGGACAAATTGCACTTTGCACTTACCCTGCCTTTTATTTTTAATGTGATATGTTTTATGACTGCTGCAAAATGAATTGCCTCTTTGAGGACATTAATGTTTTCGAAATCTGAATCTGAAATAACTTCAAACATAGCCTATAGGCCTAGGACCCCTGGAACACAGTTGGAGAGCACATAGCCTACAGAGCCTAGTGAAATGTGTTCTTATACGCCCAGTCAGAGTGTTGACTGGCCACTATTTAAAAGAGGATCCCAACTCCCTCATGCTGCTATATTTATTGCTCAATTCTTAAAAATAAAAACAGAAAATCAATTTTTGAATAAAGCCCTGAAGTGGTATCGATATATTTATGACATTTTTTGCATATGAGCTGTCTGATTTTATGGCACTACTCAATGACATTGACCCCTATCTCAAATTCACGATTGAACATGACACTCAACGTGTTCATTACCTCAATGTGGATTGAGAAATCAAACGAAACCCTGTTTACAACTCTGTATAGAAAGGAAACAGACAGAAATACTCTATTGCAGGGGAACAGCTTCCATCCTGAGCCATTAAAAAGAGGACTTCCAAGAAGCCAATTTTTCAGACTGCGCCGTATATGCCACTCCACAGAGGATTATCTAGAAAAAGCAGCGGAGATGCGCATTAGGTTTCTAAGAAGAGGCTATTTGCCACATTGTGTGGATGAAGCTCTTAATTTGATATTGGGAAAAATACGAGATGAACTGTAACAAAAAAGACCCGCTAAAGCTAAAGATCACTTTGTAATGTTCACAACTACATATACTTTGAACTCGCGAAAAGTGGAAGGTGTGGTCAAGAAACACTGGCATATTTTATCATTGGACCCAGCTTTGCTGGCTGAATTAAAAAATCCACCACTTATTGTGTATAAGAGAGGACGCAATTTACGCGATAAATTGGTTCATGCCAACTGCCAGCCACAAAAGAAAATCAGCCAGGCTCTTTTACGCCCTCTACCAAATGGTAGCTATAAATGCAGAGGATGCGCACAGTGCAACAATATGAAGTGTGATATCTCTGCCACCCACACACAGGAAAATGGTTCCAAATAAATGACATTACTACGTGTTCCACCACCCATGTTATTTACATGATTTAATGTCCATGTGGGCTCTGCTATGTCGGTAAAACCTCTTGTTCTCTCAAAAAGAGAATTAGTGAACATAAAAGTTAAATCAGGAGAAACGTCAGGGATTCAGTCGCAGTATGATGACCTGAAGCATGACATTTCTACCTTTAGATTTTGTGGTTTAGATAAAGTTAAGATATCAGACAGGGGAGGTGATAATAATAGTCTGAGTAAAATAATGTTTTGGGATTTTCACCCTCCAGAAATAATTTCTTAAAGGACTTAATGATGAAATGGTTATGTATGTTATTGTCAGGATTTGGCCAGGGTTGTTCCGGTTTTTGGTCACTAGATGCCCCCATTGTGCCTTTTGACCTTTTGTTTTCCCTTGATCCCCATTATTATTTGCACCTGTGCCTCGTTTCCCCTGATTGTATTTAAACCCTTTGTTTTACTCAGTTCTTGGCTCTGTGTTTGTATGTTAGCACCCAGCCCTAGTACTCTGTGAGCTCTTGTTGATCCCGGTGGACTCTCTTGTGGAGTTCTGTTTTTTGTTCTTGTTTGTTTTTGAGTATCTTTTGAGGCTTTTTGTGCTGTGCCTTCCACCTTGTGGATTTGCCTTTTTGTCTTGGAGGATTGCCTTTGTTCTTGTGGAATTCCTTTTGATGTTGTAGAGTTACATATTTTCCTGAAGAACTTCACTTTTTACTTCATTAAATACACCGTCTCAAGTACTGCTGTGTCTGCCTCATCTTCTGGGTTCTGCTGACTATTCGTGGCTCAGTTGGTTTAGTGACTGTTTCTCAATCCGGAGACCTGGGGTCGTAACCGGGTCCTGACAGTTATGTTGTGAATTTGAATTTGAACATGAATTATGTCCCTATTTAAGCTTACTCTGTTTTTCGTACGATGTACCCAATGATTAATGAAAACTTGCTATGTCCTTATTGTGGTTTTACAGACGTGTTTCATATGTCTTATTTATACACTTTTGTAATATTTCTGAAATGCATATTGTTATATTTGGTAGCACTTATTTGTTTTTCCTTTGCCTCCAACCCCCTTCAATGTGTGGAACGGATGTGGGTGGGGCTTAGTCTACATAAAGGTGAAAATGTAAAAAAAATCACAAAAGCTCTGACGAAGGCCGTGAGGCCGATACGTAAGCTTATTACAGATCAGTGATACTTTCAAGAGCAGTGTGCGGTTTCCTTTTTCCTTCATCTATTTTAGAATATTAAATAGGTAGACCTTTTGTTATACCTAATATAGCAATTCATATTATTTTACCAAAATGAATTAGTGTTACTGTAAAAGATGTTGAGTTAAAAATAACCCAAATTGGGTAATTTTGACAACCCAGAGCTAGGTCAATATTGGCCAAACACAGCATTCGGTTAATTCAACCCAGCGGGTTTGGATTGAGTTTCTAACCCAGCACCTTGAGTTGAGCGCTTGACCCGACTGGTAGGTAAATTAGACTATATTGCTGGGTTAAAACAACTCGGTGTGTTGGGTTGTGACATAAACCCAGCACATTGGGTTGGGGGATTGACCCAGCAGATAGATACATTATGTCATCCTTCGGGTCATTTTCAGTGTCATCCTAATTCCAATTTTGTTTGCATATTTTTGCCTTCCCTACCATCCCACCCCTCCCTTTCATACACAAACACAATCAAGATGCAATGTTGAATTTCAAATAATGAATGTATATTTTGCCTGCATTTCAGAACCGTCAGAGAATGTACAAGAGTATATATATTTTTTAAAATATGACCTTGAAACGAAGCCCTATTGTCTAAATAAGTACACTCCTCAAATAGAGGGAACACTTTAACAACACAATGTAACTCCAAGTCAATCACACTTCTATGAAATCAAACTGTCCACTTAGGAGGCAACACTGATTGACAATAAATTTCACATGCTGTTGTGCAAATGGAATAGAAAACAGGTGGAAATTATAGGCAATTAGCAAGACACCCCCAATAAAGGAGTGGTTCTGCAGGTGGTGACCACAGACCACTTCTCAGTTCCTATGCTTCCTGGCTGATGTTTTGGTCACTTTTGAATGCTGGCGGTGCTTTGACTCTAGTGGTAGCATGAGACGGAGTCTTACAACCCACACAAGTGGCCCAGGCAGTGCAGCTCATCCAGGATGGCACATCAGTGTGGGAGCTGTGGCAAGAAGGTTTGCTGTGTCTTTCAGCATAGTGTCCAGAGCATGGAGGCGCTACCAGGAGACAGGCCAGTACATCAGGAGACGTGGAGGAGGCCGTAGGAGGGCAACAACCCAGCAGCAGGACCGCTACCTCCGCCTTTGTGCAAGGAGGAGCAGGAGGAGCACTGCCAGAGCCCTGCAAAATGACCTCCAGCAGGCCACAAATGTGCATGTGTCTGCTCAAACGGTCAGAAACAGACTCCATGAGGGTGGTATGAGGGCCTGACGTCCACAGGTGGGGGTTGTGCTTACAGCCCAACACCGTGCAGGACGTTTGGCATTTGCCAGAGAACACCAAATTCGCCACTGGCGCCCTGTGCTCTTCACAGATGAAAGCAGGTTCACACTGAGCACATGTGACAGACGTGACAGAATCTGGAGATGCCGTGGAGAACTTTCTGCTGCCTGCAACATCCTCCAGCATGACCGGTTTGGCGGTGGGTCAGACATGGTGTTGGGTGGCATTTCTTTGGGGGGCCGCACAGCCCTCCATGTGCTCGCCAGAGGTAGCCTGACTGCCATTAGGTACCGAGATGAGATCCTCAGACCCCTTGTGAGACCATATGCTGGTGCGGTTGGCCCTGGATTCCTCCTAATGCAAGACAATGTTAGACCTCTTGTGGCTGGAGTGTGTCAGCAGTTCCTGCAAGAGGAAGGCATTGATGCTAAGGACTGGCCTGCCGGTTCCCCAGACCTGAATCCAATTGAGCACATCTGTGACATCTCATGTCTCACTCCATCCACCAACGCCACTTTGCACCACAGACTGTCCAGGAGTTGGCGGATGCTTTAGTCCAGGTCTGGGAGGAGATCCATCAGGAGACCATCCGCCACCTCATCAGGAGCATGCCTAGGCGTTGTAGGGAGGTTCTACAGGCACGTGGAGGCCAGACACACTACTGAGCCTCATTTTGACTTGTTTTTAGGACTTTACATCAAAGTTGGATCAGCCTGTAGTGTGGTTTTCCACTTTAATTTTGAATGTGACTCATGGGTTGATAGATTTGATTTCCATTGATAATGTGTGTGATTTTGTTGTCAGCACATTCAACTATGTAAAGAAAAAAGTATTTAATAAGAATATTTAATTCATTCAGATCTAGGAAGTGTTATTTTAGTGTTCCCTTTATTTTCTTGAGCAGTGTATTATTTCACAAGATTACATGAAATAGGATTTATTATTAGACTGTATTTAAGTTATTTCATGAATTAAACTTGATGTGCACACTCAGATAGACCGATCTGTGTTTTTCTCAAATTGCAATCTGAGAAAAACACAGATCGGTCTATCAGACAGTACAGGAGCTAATCAATAGATATTCACATTCACTGACACACTTCAGCTATCTTAGGTGACAGAACACACACACACCATGCTGTTTTGCCATACAATAATGGTCTACATTTGGGTCGAGTTAAAACATTGTTACACGGAACAAATGTAAAATATTACATCTGAAGGTCACTCTACTAAGAACATGGACTAATGACTCATTACCTAATATTTCATTCTTTATTTTATTCATAAAGCACTTTTCACACTCCCCAAAATGTGACATTTGTATTTAAAATGAATTGTTGTGATAGAATGAAAGTGTACCAGAAAGCATTTCAGTAGATGAACTAAAGGCAAAAGAGTCACATACAGGAACAAAAAAGCAGGAACAAATGCAAGTCAATTTAACAGAGCTATAAATAGTGTCTTAGGCATATTATAATTGGAATGAGACATTCATGGCTCATCCATCTATTTTTGATTATTTCTATTTTTTAAATTTAAACTTTAACTTTATTTAACTAGGCAAGTCAGATGAGAACAAATTCTTATTCACAATGACGGCCTAGGAACAGTGGGTTAACTGCCTTGTTCAGGAGTAGAACGACATAATTTTACCTTGTCAGCTGGCCATTGGTCGATTAATTTACAGGAACACATCAGCCGGAAGGCTGTGCTTCTTCCTGTCACTTCTCACACTACATACAAGAGCAGATACTTATCCACTCAGTGGAAAAAAGGCATGCTCGCAAAAGTCTTACTGCGGGGGATTCAAATTAAATCATTCTGATCCTGGCAGCTGATACACCGTGGTTTGTAGGAATTCCCATGCTGAGGTACAGTGGGAATGATATCAAACACTTAATATGACTTGAAGCACACATCCAGTGCCCCAAGCAGTGTACCTTGCTCCAATGCCAGTCCATTAATGACTATAAACACCTGTGAGCAGTACCTAAGAGCCAATACAAACCTCTGCCAGGTGCAGGTACTCAACCATGTTGGTCCCAACCTGTTAGAGTAATAATTTGATTTTAGAATACGAGAAAGTGAAAAACATTGAGGCACACTGATAATTCCATTACACACAATTTATTTTGTATATTTTATAGCCATTTACATCAATCAACAACCAATCCCTGTTTGATGCCTACATCTTCCATTAATTTGGGTCTGGGGCTCATAGGTTCATTTACACAACACTAACAACTTTTCGAGCCAACCATTTCATGCAGATTTGGTATTTGCTATTTTATTAGGATCACAATTTGCTATTGCAAAAGCAGCAGCTACTCTTCCTGGGTTCCACACAACACATGAAACAATACAGAACATGAATAGACAAGAAAAATTATGTTCAGGACAGAACTACAATAAAAAAAAATGTAAAGGCACACGTAGCCCACATATCAATACATACACACAAACTATCTAGGTAGGGGAGAGGCATTGTGCCGTGAGTTGTTGCTTTATCTCTTTTTTGATGCACTCAGTCTCTCTTTTTTGAAACCAGGTTTGCTCTTTATTTGATCAATATGAGATGGAACGGAGTTCCATGCAATAATGGCTCTATAATACTATACTCTTTCTTGAATCTGTTCTGAATTTGGGGACTGTGAAAAGACCCCTGATGACATGTCTGGTGGGGTAAGTGTGTGTGTCAGAGCTGTGTGTTAGATGACTTGGCAAACAATTTAGGATTTTCAACACATTAATGTTTCTGTAAAAAAAGAATTGATGCACTCAGGCTCTCCTCAACTCTTATCCAAGAGAGACTGGCATGCATAGTATGTATATCAGCCCTCTGATTACCAAAAACAATGCTCTTAGTTTTAGAGATGTTCAGGACCAGTTTATTACTGGTCAACCATTCCAAAACACAGTGCAACTCTTTGTTAAGTGTTTCAAGTGACTTCAATAGCTATGGTTGCTGATGTGTACATGGTTGAATCATCAGCTAACAAGACACACATGCTTTGTTTAATGCCAGTGGCAAGTCATTGGTAAAAATAGAAAAGAGTAGGGGGCCTAGAGAGCTGCCCCGCGGTACACCACACTTTACATTTTTGACATTAGAGAAGCTTCCATTAAAGAAAACAATTTTGATAGCTCTGAATCCACAATATGGCAGAGGTTGAAAAGCCATAACACATAGAGTACCAGTCAAAAGTTTGGACACACCATCTCATTACAGGGTTTTTCTTTATTTTTACTCATTTCTACATTATATAATAATATTGAAGACATCAGCACTATGAAATAACACATATGGAATCATGTAGTAACAAAAAAAGTTAAACAAATCAATATATTTTCTAATTGAGACTCCTCAAAGTAGCCACCCTTTGCCTTGATGACAGCTTTGCACACTCTTGGCATTCTCTCAACCAGCTTCATGAGGTAGTCACCTGGAATGCATTTCAATTAACAGGTGTCCCTTGTCAAAAGTTAATTTGTGGAATGTCTTTCCATCTTAATGCGTTTCAAACAATCAGTTGTGTTGTGACAAGGTATGGGTGGAATACAGAAGATGGTCATTTACAAATAGGACTAAGTCCATATTATTGCAAGAACAGCTGAAAATGAGCAAAGAGAAATGACAGTCCATCATTACTTTAAGACATGAAGGTCAGTCAATCAAGAAAATATCAAGAACTTTGAACGTTCCTTCAAGTCTAGTCTCAAAAATCAGTTTTCATGCGTTACCTCTGCTGCAGAGGATAAGTTACCAGCCTTAGAAATTGCAGCCCAAATAAAGGCTTCACAGAGTTTCACAGGCACATCTCAACATGAACTGTTCAGAGGAGACTGCATGAATCAGGCCTTCATGGTCAAATTGCTGCAAAGAAACCACTACTAAGGGATACCAATAATAAGAAGAGACTTAATTTGGACAAGAAACACGAGCAATGGACATTAGACTGGTGGAAATCTGTCCTTTGGTCTGAGTCCAAATATGAGATTTTTGGTTCCAACCGTTGTCTTTTTGAGATGCAGAGTAGGTGAATGGATTATCTCCGCATGTGTGGTTCTCACCATGAAGCAAGGAGGAGGAGGTGTGATGGTGTGGGGTGCTTTGCTGGTGACACTGTCTGTGATTTATTTAGAATTTAAGGCACACTTAACCAGCATGGCTACCACAGCATTCTGCAGCGATACGCCATCCCATCTGGTTTGCGCTTAGTGGTTTGCACTTAGTAGGCTTTATAGTGGCTATTTGACCAAGAAGGAGAGTGACTGAGTGCTGCATCAGATGACCTGGCCTCCACAATCACGCAACCTCAACGCAATTGAGATGGTTTGGGATTAATTGGACCGCAGAGTGAAGGAAAAGCAGCCAACAAATGCTCAGCATATGTGACCCGAATCAGGAAAGTAGGCATATGTCGCAAGTCACGACTTAACAGTTTTACATTTGAATGTAAACATTTTTTTTAATCAAAATGCATTTTTCTTTGAAACTCATATGCCATCTGTAAATATGAATAACATTGTTAAATTACAAGCCTTGTTGTTTAAGCCACAGAAAAAGCTGGCAATCTTCCCACTATCCATGATTGGCCGAGATAATGAGTGGGCTGGACATGCCGAGAGAGGAGTTCGGATTGGTCTGCCATAAAAGCTGTGTTGGTAATCCTGTTGAACTCAGCTTTTTAAAATGTATTGTGTAGTGGAGCCACATAAGTGTGGCTCTCCACTTTCTGGAGGATCAAGTTTTGAAATCAGTGGGATTAGAGTATGATAGCTAAAGAGCTGGAGGAAACAACCGTCTCTGGATTTCATCTTCAAACTAAGAGCAACCGTGGGATGGCATTCCTGAAAGGAAGACGCATCCATGCACGATCCATGCAAGGTCTAAGGCACTGCATCTCAGTTCCTGGTTCAAATCCAGGCTGTAACACATCCGGCAGTGATTGGGAGTCCCATAGGGCGGCGCACAATTGGCCCAGCGTCGTCCGGGTTTGGCCGGGGTAGGCAATCATTGTAAGTAATAATTTGTTCTTAACTGACTTGCATGGTTAAATAAAGGATACATTTATAGAAAATTACAACCTCTTTGTCTACATGGAATTTAGCAGAGGTGTGGAACATAGTGTGTAAAAGGTGTTTAGCTTGTCTGAGCAGATTAAGATAGCTGATGATGCCACAGCTCACACTTGTCTGTTCCTGCAGATAGTGAAAACGGGATGTCACATACTGCGGTCGCCCCCAAAAGGCTCTGATCAAAGCCTCTTATCAGTAAAAAAAAGGATTGAAACCTGCCATCAAAGCATATGTACACATTCTATTAACATATTCACATACCCAGTCTTTTTTATGCTGAGTACATCTACTAATTTTGGCTTTATCGGTTTTGCTTTTCTGTTGAACGCTAACATCAAAACACTGGTGTATTGAGCTGTTCATTTATTTCATGTCATTGTGCCTACTCACAATAGCATCTCTGAATCCTTTATTAGTTTGGAATTTTCCGTCAGAATGGAAATGCAGCCCAATTTTATCCATGATTGGATTTTTTCCATGTTCGAGCCTAATTGGTAGAATGCACTTGCATTTCGTTTAGCGCCTCTATGGCTTTGTTATAGTTTACCTATTCTATTCCCCCTTTTATGGGAGTGTCATAAACCACAGACCATATTTTCATGGTGGTTATTTTTGCGCTTCTCTCGGTGTCCAGAGTATTTAGATTTCCTCACTCAGGGCTATAATATATGCCATTTTTTTTTTATTCCAAGGTAGTGGTACCCACTTCCCCAGAGAGTAGTTATGGTATTTGTGCCTTTTTAATTGTTCGCGACACCTGATTCCTTGTATTAGAACCATTACTGAAGTGTCTGCCAATTTACTACTGGAGAATATGGAATATGGTCTTATACCAGTATCACACTTACATTTACATTTAAGTCATTTAGCAGACGCTCTTATCCAGAGCGACTTACAAATTGGTGCATTCACCTTATGACATCCAGTGGAACAGCCACTTTACAATAGTGCATCTAAATATTTTAAGTGGGGGAGGGGGGGTGAGAAGGATTACTTTATCCTATCCTAAGTATTCCTTAAAGAGGTGGGGTTTCAGGTGTCTCCGGAAGGTGGTGATTGACTCCGCTGTCCTGGCGTCGTGAGGGAGTTTGTTTCACCATTGGGGAGCCAGAGCAGCGAACAGTTTTGACTGGGCTGAGCGGGAACTGTACTTCCTCAGTGGTAGGGAGGCGAGCAGGCCAGAGGTGGATGAACGCAGTGCCCTTATTTGGGTGTAGGGCCTGATCAGAGCCTGGAGGTACTGAGGTGCCGTTCCCCTCACAGCTCCGTAAGCAAGCACCATGGTCTTGTAGCGGATGCGAGCTTCAACTGGAAGCCAGTGGAGAGAGCGGAGGAGCGGGGTGACGTGAGAGAACTTGGGAAGGTTGAACACTAGACGGGCTGCGGCGTTCTGGATGAGTTGTAGGGGTTTAATGGCACAGGCAGGGAGCCCAGCCAACAGCGAGTTGCAGTAATCCAGACGGGAGATGACAAGTGCCTGGATTAGGACCTGCGCCGCTTCCTGTGTGAGGCAGGGTCGTACTCTGCGGATGTTGTAGAGCATGAACCTACAGGAACGGGCCACCACCTTGATGTTAGTTGAGAACGACAGGGTGTTGTCCAGGATCACGCCAAGGTTCTTAGCGCTCTGGGAGGAGGACACAATGGAGTTGTCAACCGTGATGGCGAGATCATGGAACGGGCAGTCCTTCCCCGGGAGGAAGAGCAGCTCCGTCTTGCCGAAGTTCAGCTTGAGGTGGTGATCCGTCATCCACACTGATATGTCTGCCAGACATGCAGAGATGCGATTCACCACCTGGTCATCAGAAGGGGGAAAGGAGAAGATGAATTGTGTATCATCTGCATAGCAATGATAGGAGAGACCATGTGAGGTTATGACAGAGCCAAGTGACTTGGTGTATAGCGAGAATAGGCGAGGGCCTAGAACAGAGCCCTGGGGGACACCAGTGGTGAGAGCGCGTGGTGAGGAGACAGATTCTCGCCACGCCACCTGGTAGGAGCGACCTGTCAGGTAGGACGCAATCCAAGCGTGGGCCGCGCCGGAGATGCCCAACTCGGAGAGGGTGGAGAGGAGGATCTGATGGTTCACAGTATCGAAGGCAGCCGATAGGTCTAGAATGATGAGAGCAGAGGAGAGAGAGTTAGCTTTAGCGGTGCGGAGCGCCTCCGTGATACAGAGAAGAGCAGTCTCAGTTGAATGACTAGTCTTGAAACCTGACTGATTTGGATCAAGAAGGTCATTCTGAGAGAGATGGCGGGAGAGCTGACCAAGGACGGCACGTTCAAGAGTTTTGGAGAGAAAAGAAAGAAGGGATACTGGTCTGTAGTTGTTAACATCGGAGGGATCGAGTGTAGGTTTTTTCAGAAGGGATGCAACTCTCGCTCTCTTGAAGACGGAAGGGACGTAGCCAGCGGTCAGGGATAAGTTGATGAGCGAGGTGAGGTAAGGGAGAAGGTCTCCGGAAATGGTCTGGAGAAGAGAGGAGGGGATAGGGTCGAGCGGGCAGGTTGTTGGGCGGCCGGCCGTCACAAGACGCGAGATTTCATCTGGAGAGAGAGGGGAGAAAGAGGTCAGAGCACAGAGTAGGGCAGTGTGAGCAGAACCAGCGGTGTCGTTTGACTTAGCAAACGAGGATCGGATGTCGTCGACATTCTTTTCAAAATGGTTGACGAAGTCATCTGCAGAGAGGGAGGAGGGGGGGAGGGGGGAGGAGGATTCAGGAGGGAGGAGAAGGTGGCAAAGAGCTTCCTAGGGTTAGAGGCAGATGCTTGGAATTTAGAGTGGTAGAAAGTGGCTTTAGCAGCAGAGACAGAGGAGGAAAATGTAGAGAGGAGGGAGTGAAAGGATGCCAGGTCCGCAGGGAGGCGAGTTTTCCTCCATTTCCGCTCGGCTGCCCGGAGCCCTGTTCTGTGAGCTCGCAATGAGTCGTCAAGCCACGGAGCGAGAGGGGAGGACCGAGCCGGCCTGGAAGATAGGGGACATAGAGAGTCAAAGGATGCAGAAAGGGAGGAGAGGAGGGTTGAGGAGGCAGAATCAGGAGATAGGTTGGAGAAGGTTTGAGCAGAGGGAAGAGATGATAGGATGGAAGAGGAGAGAGTAGCGGGGGAGAGAGATCGAAGGTTGGGACGGCGCGATACCATCCGAGTAGGGGCAGTGTGGGAAGTGTTGGATGAGAGCGAGAGGGAAAAGGATACAAGGTAGTGGTCGGAGACTTGGAGGGGAGTTGCAATGAGGTTAGTGGAAGAACAGCATCTAGTAAAGATGAGGTCGAGCGTATTGCCTGCCTTGTGAGTAGGGGGAAGGTGAGAGGGTGAGGTCAAAAGAGGAGAGGAGTGGAAAGAAGGAGGCAGAGAGGAATGAGTCAAAGGTAGACGTGGGGAGGTTAAAGTCGCCCAGAACTGTGAGAGGTGAGCCGTCCTCAGGAAAGGAGCTTATCAAGGCATCAAGCTCATTGATGAACTCTCCGAGGGAACCTGGAGGGCGATAAATGATAAGGATGTTAAGCTTGAAAGGGCTGGTAACTGTGACAGCATGAAATTCAAAGGAGGCGATAGACAGATGGGTAAGGGGAGAAAGAGAGAATGACCACTTGGGAGAGATAAGGATCCCGATGCCACCACCCCGCTGACCAGAAGCTCTCAGGGTGTGTGAGAACACGTGGGCGGACGAAGAGAGAGCAGTAGGAGTAGCAGTGTTATCTGTGGTGATCCATGTTTCTGTCAGTGCCAAGAAGTCGAGGGACTGGAGGGAGGCATAGGCTGAGATGAACTCTGCCTTGTTGGCCGCAGATCGGCAGTTCCAGAGGCTACCGGAGACCTGGAACTCCACATGGGTCGTGCGCGCTGGGACCACCAGATTAGGGTGGCAGCGGCCACGCGGTGTGGAGCGTTTGTATGGTCTGTGCATAGAGGAGGGAACAGGGATAGACAGACACATAGTTGACAGGCTACAGAAGAGGCTACGCTAATGCAAGGAGATTGGAATGACAAGTGGACTACACGTCTCGAATGTTCAGAAAGTTAAGCTTACGTAGCAAGAATCTTATTGACTAAAATGATTAAAATGATACAGTACTACTGAAGTAGGCTAGCTGGCAGTGGCTGCGTTGTTGACTTTGTAGGCTAGCTGGCAGTGGCTGCGTTGTTGACACTACACTAATCAAGTCGTTCCGTTGAGTGTAATAGTTTCTACAGTGCTGCTATTCGGGGGCTAGCTGGCTAGCTAGCCCCACTTCACATATCACTGTTGTTGACAACACATATGACCAAAATTAGGGTCCATCCATAGTATACATCTCTCGTCAATACACACACACTCATAAAACAAACACACAAAACAAACAGTATTTGGTTAGGAATGTCTTCCTTTATTTAGTCATTGTTAGCCACTGCTAGTGGCCTTTACCCTCTGCTCAGGCACCAGTCGTTTTTTAGCCTGGATAAAACCTGCCAGCCTCGGACTGTTTTTCTCCACCACTACGCTGGATTCCTGCCGTAAACCCTGGACCATTACTCCTGATCATCATGGCTAGCTAGCTGTCACCGAGTGACCCAGCCCTGAAGCTAGCCCCGATTCAGGCGCATCTCCTGGCTAGCAAACGAAATTACCACAACTACAATACCTCTTTAGCCATCTGACCTGATCCCTTCGTCAACACGGCGCCCTGCCGTACCACCACGACTGGTCCGCAGACGTAATTCCATCCGCTATGCCTCAACCGGCCTTAGCCGGACGTCGGTGCAGATGCTTCTGCTTACCCCGGCCTGCTAACTTTAAACGCTGTGTCTCCCACATGGTAGTGTAGCAACAACTACCCCGCGGCTTCCCTGTTCCATCTATTGCTGTACACTGGATCCTATGATCACTTGGCTACATAGCTGATGCCTCAATATGCCTTGTATACTGTTGTTTAGGATGGTTATCATTGTTTTAGTTTACTGCGGAGCACCTAGTCGCACTGTACATGCCTCAAATACCTCCTTTGTCCCACCTCCCACACATGCGGTGACCTCACCCAGTATAACCACTGTGTCCAGAGATACAACCTCTCTTATCATCACTCAGTGCCTGACCTTACCTCCACCTTACACGCACCCCACCATACCCCTGTCTGCACATTATGCCCTGAATCTATTCTACCATGCCCAAAAAATCTGCTCCTTTTATTATCTGTCCCCAACGCACTACACAACCAGTTCTGCTAGCCTTTAGCCGTACCCTCATCCTACTCCTCCTCTGTTTCTCGGGTGATGTGGAGGCTAACCCAGGCCCTGTGTGAAAAATCCTTGGTTTCATGTATGCTAACATCAGAAGCCTACTCCCTAAGTTTGTTTCACTCACTGCTTAATTAAGCACACTCCGCCAACCCTGATGTCCTTGCCATGTCTGAATCCTGGCTTAGGAAGGCCACCAAAAATTCTGAGATTTCCATACCCAATTACAACATTTCCTTCAAGACGGAACTGCCAAAGGGGGAGGAGTTGCAATCTACTGCAGAGATAGCTTGCAAAGTTCTGTCATACTTTCCAGGTAGATGACCAAACAGTTTGAGCTTCTAATTTAAAAAATGTATCCCTCCAGAAATAAGTCTCTATCTGTTGCCGCTTGTTATAGACCCCCGTCAGCTCCCAGCTGTGCCCTGGACACCATATGTGAATTGATTGCCCCCAATCTATCTTCGGAGTTCGTTCTGTTAGGTGACCTAAACTGGAATATGCTTAACACCCCAGCAGTCCTACAATCTAAACTAGATGCCCTCAATCTCACACAAATTATCAAGGAAACCACCAGGTACCACACTAAATCCGTAAACATGGGCACCCTCATCGATATTATCCTGACCAGCTTGCCCTCCAAACGCACCTCTGCTGTTTTCAATCAGAATCTCAGTGATCACTGCCTCATTGCCTGCATCCGCTACGGGTCCATGGTCAAACAACCACAACTCATCATTGTCAAACGCTCCCTAAAACACTTCTGCGAGCAGGCCTTTCTAATCGACCTGGCCCGGGTATCCTGGAAAGATATTGACCTCATCCCGTCAGTCGAGGATGGCTGGTCGTTCTTTAAAATTAATTTGCTCACCATCTTACAGAAGCATGCCTCTTTCAAATAATGTAGAACTAAGAACTGTGGATAGTCAGTTTTACCCTAGTAAAACTGACTATCCACAGTTCACTCCAGACCTGACTGCCCTTGATCAGCACAAAAACATCCTGTGGCGGACTGCAATAGGGAAGTCAGGAACCTGTGGCGGACTGTTCAGGTAAGTCAGGAACCAATATACACAGTCAGTCAGGAAAGCAAAGGCTAGCTTTTTCAAACAGAAATTTGCATCCTGTAGCTCTAACTCCGAACAGTTTTGGGACACTAAAGTCCATGGAGAACAAGAGCACCTCCTCCCAGCTGCCCACTGCACTGAGGCTAAGTAACACGGTCACCATCAATAAATCCATGAAAATCGAAAAGTTCAATAGGCATTTCTCTACAGCTGGCTATGCTTTCATCCTGGCTACCCCAACCCTCGCCAACAGCTCCGCACGCCCCGCAGCTACTTGCCCATGCCTCCCCAGCTTCTCCTTCACCCAAATCCAGATAGCCGATGTTCTGAAAGAGCTGCAAAACCTGGACCCGTACAAATCAGCTGGGCGAGACAATCTGGACCCTCTCTTTCAAAAATTATCCTCCGCCATATTTGCAACCCCTATTACCAGTCTGTTCAACCTCTCTTTCGTATCGTCCAAGATCCCTAAAGATTGGAAAGCTACCGTGGTCATCCCCCTCTTCAAAGGGGGTGACACTCTAGACCATAACTGTTATAGACCTATATCCATCCTGCCCTGCCTTTCTAAAGTCTTTGAAAGCCAAGTTAATAAACAGATCACTGACAGATCACTGACCCACCGTACCTTCTCCGCTGTGCAATCCGGTTTCCGAGCTGGTCATGGGTGCACCTCAGCCACGCTCAAGGTACTAAACGATATCATAACTGCCATCGATAAAAGACAGTACTGTGAAGCCGTCTTCATCGACCTGGCCAAGGCTTTTGACTCTGTCAATCACTGCATTCTTATCTGAAGACTCAATAGCCTTGGTTTCTCAAATGACTGTCTAGCCTGGTTCACCAACTACTTCACAGACAGAGTTCAGTGTGTCAAACCAGAAGGCCTGTTGTCCGGACCTCTGGCAGTCACTATGGGAGTACCACAGGGTTCAATTATCGGGCTGACTCTTTTCTCTGTATATATCAACCATGTCACTCTTGCTGCTGGTGATTCCCTGATCCAACTCTACGACAACACCATTCTGTATACATCTGGCCCTTCTTTGGACATTGTGTTATTAACTAACCTCCAAACAAGCTTCAATGCCATACAACGCTGCTTCGGTGGCCTCCAACTGCTCTTAAACGCGAGTAAAACCGAATGCATGCTTTTAAACCGCTCGCTGCCTGCACCCGCCCGCCTGACGAGCATCACTACTCTGTACGGTTCTGACCTAGAATACATGGTCAACAACAAATACCTAGGTGTCTGGCTAGACTGTAAACTCTCCTTCCAGACTCATATCAAACATCTCCAATCCAAAATCAAATCTAGAATTGGCTGTCTATTTCGCAACAAATCCTCCTTCACTCACGCCACCAAACGTACCCTAGTAAAACTGACTATTTCTACCGATCCTCGACTTCGGTGATGTAATCCACAAAATAGCTTCCAATACTGTACTCATCAAATTGGACGTAGTCTACACATTCGTCGTCAGACCCACTGGCTTCAGATCATCTATAAGTCTATGCTAGGTAAAGCTCTGCCTTATCTCAGCTCACTGGTCACGATAACAACACCCACCCGTAGCACGCTCTCCAGCAGGTATATCTCACTGGTCATCCCCAAAGCCAACACCTCTTTTGGCCGCCTTTCCTTCCAGTTCTCTGCCCCCTGTGACTGGAACAAATTTAAAAAAATTGCTGAAGCTGGAGTCTTACATTTCCCTCACTAACTTTAAACAGCTTTCTGACCAGCTAACCGATCGCTGCAGCTGTGCATAGCCCACCCAATCTACCTACCTCATCCCCATATTGTTTTTATTTACTTTGCTGCTCTTTGCACACCAGTATCACTACTTACACACCACCATCTTCTCATCATCATCTGCTCATCTATCACTCCAGTTCTAATCTGCTAAATTGTAATTACTTTGCTACTATGGCCTATTTATTGCCTTACCTCCTCATGCCATTTGCACACACTGTATATAGACTTTCTTTTTTTCTATTGTGTTATTGACTGTACGCTTGTTTATTCCATGTGTAACCCTGTGTTGCTGTTTCTGTCGCACTGCCTTGCTTTATCTTGGCCAGATAGCAGTTGTAAATGAGAAATTGTTCTCAACTGGCTTACCTGGTTAAATAAAGGTGAAATAAAAAATAAACATTTTAAAACGCTAGGGGGAGATTTTAAGGGATTGTTTCACCCACATTTCTAAATTAAATACATTGAAGGAAGGGTTGATCAAACAGGTCAAATGGTTGAACAATTGCAGGGGACTGAGAAAAGATCCAAATGAATAAGGGCGGCAGAATCTTTGAGGTTAGAAAGGCAGTCCGATATTCAAACTCCCGAGCTGCCTGCAGGGGAATCTGCAGGGAGTGATCCATCTGCCAGAGTGTTACCAGCTACAACATGTCTGTATACTTCCTACTGCTGGTGTGCCCTTGAGCAAACTGCTCCCAGCCTCTGATGTTTGTCAGGTTGGTCACTGTGACAGAATATCTTGTACAAATGACCAATAAAGCAAGTTTGGTAAAATGAAGGCCAGACCATCTATGGTAGCTGTGCATGTAATGTATCTAGTCCCAAAGTGGCTACATGGTTCTAAGAGGCTCTAGTGAAGGTATTTCAAGTTTCCATTAAGGTTATAGTATTGGTTATCAATGAAAATGTGGAAGAGGTAGGGTCAATGAAATTCAGTGTCTTTTTCACCTCAAAGCTCTGTTCCCCACTATCAAAAATACTTTATCGGATTTACTTATGCTCAAACTTTGGAATCTAAAGGCCAGGTTCCACTCATTCAGTGAATCTTTACAACGCTGTCCATTAATTTGTTTAGACATTTGCATTTAAGTACAAGAAATATAGCTTTGTATCTAATCTAACTTGGCTACATCAAATTTAAGGTAAATTAACATTAGCTAGCTAACAAAATTTGCATCCATCCTCCTCAACTTCACAAGTAGGACTAAAGCTGCCACTGTCAAAACCCATTGAAAACCAGCTAGCTAACTCATTCAATCACTGTGCAAGCATGAGAGAGCCTTCCAAATAGCTTGGTTAAATTAACCCAGATGGAGAATAAGTCAACTCTAACTATGGTAACTTAGCTAGCTAGCCAGCTAACATTAGCTAACAAGTGAAACAGTCCAGAAGAAGTGTCAGACTTAGCTAACTAAGGTAGCTACCTAGCCGTTATAAACACTGACATAGTTAGCCAGAAAAGCATTGTAAAAATGTACATTTACTTATATTCCTCAACAACATTTCAGTAAGCTAGTGTCACAAGCATGGTCACAAGGCTAACGTTAGCTAGCTAGCAAACACTACCAAAGCCTGAGATATTATCACAAAAAATGGCTAGCTAGCTAATGTTCAAGCTAACCTAATGATAGGACACTTTTTTAACCTGAATTACCATCCAAATTATCATTCGTAATTTTTGTTACTCACTGTTTTTACATTTTTTAGGCTGTCGAAATAACATTAGCCATTTTCCAGTCAGTCACAAAGTCGCACTAGAATTAGAAGACTTAAAAATAGAAATATCAATAGCTCAACCTTAAAATAACCCAGCATCAACAACCCAACCTTGCTGTATTTACAGACAACACAAGTATTGACTCAATGCCTGCAAACCAGCAATTGGGTCATCCAAACAACCTAACATTTTTTAATTGTAACTAAAATCTCAAAGCCATGCATGCAAGTAGTCTTGACCTGTCTGGTGCACACATATTTCTCTGTCCTCAGTTTGGTTGAAGGCCTCAATCTATATTTTTGCCTTTTAACTGATTGCTTCTAGAACGAGAGAAAAAACACATGATCAAGATGAGCTAACTACTAGTTCAAAACAATTAAATATCTAATTGCTAAAAATAATGAATGTATTTGTATATTTCTGAGAATAATACATGCATTTAAAATCAAATCAAAGTTGATTTGTCAAGTGCGCTGAATACAACAGGTGAATGAATACCTTACAGTGAAATGCTTAATTACAGGCTCTAACGAATAGTGCAAAAAGGGTATTAGGTGAACAATAGATAAGTAAATAAATAAAACAAGAGTAAAAAGACAGGCTATATACATTAGCGAGGCAATAAAAGTAGCGAGGCTACATACAGACACCGGTTATTCAGGCTGATTGAGGTAGTATATACATGTAGATATGGTTAAAGTGACTATGCATATACTGTATGATAAAAAGAGAGTAGCAGTAGCGTAAAATAGGGGTTGGCGGGTGGTGGGACACAATGCAGATAGCCTGGTTAGCCAATTTGAGGTAGTATGAACATGAATGATTAGTTAAAGTGACAATGAATATATGATAAACAGAGAATAGCAGCAGCGCAAAAGAGGGGTTGGGGGGCACACAATGCAAATAGTCCGGGTAGCCATTTGAGTACCTGTTAAGGAGTCTTATGGCTTGGGGGTAAAAACTGTTGAGAAGCCTTTTTGTCCTAGACTTGGCAATCCGGTACTGCTTGCCATGCGGTAGTAGAGAGAACAGTGTGGACTGGGGTGGCGGGGGTCTTTGACAATTTTTAGTGCCTTCCTCTGACACCGCCTGGTATAGAGGTCCTGGAAGGCAGGCAGTTTAGCCCCAAGTGATGTACTGGGTCGTATGCACTACCCTCTGTAGTGCCTTGCGGTCAGAGGTCGAGCAATTGCCGTACCAGGCAGTGATGCAACCAGTCAGGATGCTTTCGATGTTGCAGCTTTAGAATCTTTTGAGGATCTCAGGCCCCGTGCCAAATCCTTTTAGTTTCCTGAGGGGGAATAGGCTTTGACGTGCCCTCTTCACGACTGTCTTGGTGTGTTTGGAACATTTTAGTTTGTTGTTGATGTGGACACCAAGGAACTTGAAGCACTCAACCTGCTCCACTACAGCCCCGTCAATGAGATTGGGAGCGTGCTCGGTCCTCATTTTCTTGTAGTCCACAATCATCTCTCTTGTTCTTGGTTACGTTGACGGATAGGTTGTTATTCTGGCACCACCCGGCCAGGTCTCTGACCTCCTCCTTATAGGCAGTCTCGTCGTTGTCGGTGATCAGGCCTACCACCGTTGTGTCGTCGGCAAACTTAATGATGGTGTTGGAGTCGTACCTGGCCATGAAGTCGTGGGTGAACAGTGAGTACAGGAGGGGACTGGGCACACACCCCTGGGGAGCTCCAGTGTTGAGGATCAGCGTGGCAGATGTGTTGCTCCCTACCCTCACCACCTGAGCGCGGCCCTTCAGGAAGTCCAGGATCCAGTTGCAGAGGGAAGTATTTAGTCCCAGGATCCTTAGCTTAGTGATGAGTTTTGAGTGTACTATGGTGTTGAACACTGAGCTGTAGTCTCACGTAGGTGTTCCTTTTGTCCAGGTGGGAAAGGGCAGTGTGGAGTGCAATATAGATTGCGTCATCTGTGGATCTGTTTGGGCGGTATGCAAATTGGAGTGGGTCTAGGGTTTCTGGGATAATGGTGTTGATGTGAGCCATTACCAACCTTTCAAAGCACTTCATTGCTACGGACGTGAGTGCTACGGGTCTGTAGTCATTTAGGTAGGTTGCCTTTGTATTCATGGGCACAGCGACTATGGTGGTCTGCTTGAAACATGTTGGTATTACAAACTCAATCAGGGACATGTTGAACATTTCAGTGAAGACACCTGCCAGTTGGTCAGCACATGCCCAGAGCACACGTCCTGGTAATCCGTTTGGCCCCGCAACCTTATGTATGTTGACCTGTTTACAGGTCTTACTCACATCAGCTACAGAGAGCGTGATCACACAGTCGTCCGGAACAGCTGATGCTCTCATGCATACCTTAGTGTTGCTTGCCTCGAAGCGAGCATAGAAGTGTTTTAGCTAGTCTGGTATGCTCGTGTCATTGGGCAGCTCATGGCTGTGCTTCCCTTTGTATCCTGTAATGGTTTGCAAGCCCTGCCATATAAGACGAGCGTCGGCGCCGATGTAGTATGATTCAATTTTAGCCCTGTATTGACGCTTTGCCTGTTTGATGGTTCGTCACAGGGCATAGCAAGATTTCTTGTAACCTTCCGGGTTAGAGTCCTTGAAAGTGGCAGCTCTAACCTTTAGCTCAGTGCGATTGTTGACTGTAATCCACAGTTTCTGGTTGGGGTATGTACGTACAGTCAATGTGGGGACGACGTCCTCGATGCACTTATTGATAAAGCCAGTGACTGACTGTGGTGTACTCCTTAATGCCATCGGAAGAATTCCGGAACATGATCCAGTCTGTGATAGCAAAATAGTCCTGTAGCTTAGCATCTGCTTCATCTGACCACTTTTTTGTAGACTGAGTTACTGCTGCTTCCTGCTTTAATTTTAGCTTGTAAGCAGGAATCAGATTTACCAAATGGAGGACGAGGGAGAGGTTTGTAAGTGTCTCTGTGTGGAGTACATGTGATCTAAAAAAAAATTCCCTCTGGTTGCACATTTAACATGTCGATAGAAATTTGGTAGAACTGATTTAAGTTTCCCTGCATTGAAGTCTCCGGCCACTAGGAGCGCCGCCTCTGGGTTGTGGTTTCCTGTTGGCTTATTTCCTTATACAGCTGACTGAGTGTGGTCTTAGTGCCAGCATCTGTCTGTGGTGGTAAATTAACAGCCACGAAAAGTACAGCTGAAAACTCTCTCGGCATGCAGTGTGGCCTGCAATTTATCACAATATACTCTACTTCAGGCAAGCAAAATCTAGAGACTTCCTTAGATATCGTGCACCAGATGTTGTTTACAAATATGCACAGAGCGTCCCCCCCTCGTCTTACCGGAGTGTGCTGTTCTATATTGCCGGTGCAGCGCATATCCGGCTATCTGAATATCCATGTCGTCATTCAGCCACAATTCCGTGAAACATAGGATATTCGTGATCGATAACTCATCTAATTTATTGTCCAACGATTGCACATTGGCGAGTATTATTGAAGGTAACGGCAGCTTTCCCACTCGCCTTCTCCGGGTCCTGACGAGGCATCCGGCTCTTTGTCCTCTGTACTTGCATTGCTTCCTCTTGCAAATAACGGGGATGTCGGCCCTGTTGGGTGTTTGGAGAATGTCCTGTCCGTTCTCCTTGTTGTAGAAAAAATATTTGTCTAATCTGAGGTGAGTGATCGCTGTCCTGATATCCAGAAGTCATTTTTTTGCCGTAAGATAAGGTAGCAGACACATTTTGTACAAAATTGGTTGGGCACCTGTAAAACTGCTTCCATTTCTTCCGGCGCCATTTTAATATTTACTTACCTTTTAAGAGGAAACACTCATTTATCACTCAAAGTGTTATGAGTGAGTGCACCACAAACATATTTCCTGTTGTTGATGCCTCCTCCTCCTTATACAACCTCTTCCAACCCCACGGGTAGGGGAGGGGTATCCATCTGCAAAAGTTACATTTTGCTTTGATGTCAAGTCAACTTACATTGTTGCTAGCCAGCTACCTTAGCTGTTGTGCTAGCTAACATGCTACTGAACCATGACACCAGCATATTGGTATTAAAAGACAGCAACGTATTCACCTAAAAATGTAAGTTTAGGAGAAATCATTAGTTAACTAGCTGATGATAGCTAATGTTAGCTAACAATGAACAAAATGTGTTTCCCTCAATCCCATAAAACATGATATTGCTAACTAGGCATCATTTAGCTAATAAAATGTAAAAGTTTATTAGGAAGTTTAATTAATGAGTTGTAAACTCACCGGACAACTTTGGGAGCTCGGTGCTGTAGCTAGCTAGATAGGTTGGTTTCTATTTTCCAACATGTGTTTCTAATCCCCTTAATTGGCCATCAACGGGAACTTGTCTTGGAACTTATCGTGGTCACCAGAAACAGATTCTGCTAAACTGTCTTTCCACTAGTGGCAATAAATGTTGCTCCACAGGTTTGCCACAGATTCAAATAGAATCTTGAGAGATTTGTGTTCCAGAAATAAAAACTCTTGAGAACTTATTTACCATAAATTGCAATAAATGTTATTGTTGCCAAAGGTTCGCAAACTCCTGCCAACATTTTATGCACACTATTTAGTTTGCAGCAAATTTGCCAGGAACAGCAATACGTTTATTTTTGTAAGGGGTTGCAACAGTGCTAGATCTCAAGATCGTATTATGTGTTTGTTATGCAGGTGAATGAGGACCCAAAAGCGACTTGGCGAAAACAGAGTCTTTAATCCAGTAAAGTAAATATACAATCATAAAGCACAATTCCACTCGTAATGACGAGAACAGACTGGAGACTCGATCATGTACTGCAGGTTGCCTCGGGAAGGCACTTGACCGTAGCAGACTCAGACACCTGCTCACCACGCAGCATCTGAGGGAAACACGACACGACAGGGCGATACACAGACACAGCACGGTGAACAATAGACAAGGATCCGACAGGACTGAAACGGAAAACAAGGGGAGAAATAGGGACTCTAATCAGGGAAAAAGATAGGGAACAGGTGTGGGAAGACTAAATGATTGATTAGGGGAATAGGAACAGCTGGGAGCAGGAACGGAACGATAGAGAGAAGAGAGAGAGGAAGGGAGAGAGAAAAAGGGGAACGAACCTAAAAAGACCAGCAGGGGGAAAACGAACAGAGGGAAAAGCAAAATGACAAGACAATATAAGACAAAACATGACAGTGTTTGACAGTTGGCCCTCTGAGGACAGATTTTACTGTGGATGTTTTCCATACGTGTCATTTTGGTTGATTGTCAGGCTCAGTAGTCTGCAGTTAATTGGCCTTACATTATGGATAATTGATAACTCTATAAGGGGCCTCCACTCTTAGGCCTAGAGACAGCATGTACAACACTAGGCGAATAATATTACTTCAGGCAAATGTTACACCTAGCTGTTTTGTCTCATGTCATCTTTGCCATTCATATTCAATCAATATGACTGTTTTAAGGGGGATTTCACCCTGGGGAAATCTGGGCTTGTTTTCATCATATCCGAGGCATCTTCAGGAGGAAGGAAGGTCTGGGGGGTGTTCATGTCAGCAGATTCATTGCTAATTATACAAGCAGACACATTTTTTTCCAGTCTCTAAAAGACTACAACTTGTGTTGGGTGGTGCTTCATGCTCTCACCCCACCCTGGGGCGGCAGGGTAGCCTAGTGGTTAGAGCATTGTACTAGGAACCGCAAGGTTGCAAGTTCAAACCCCCGAGCTGACAAGGTACAAATCTGTCGTTCTGCCCCTGAACAGGCAGTTAACCCACTAAATAAAGGTAAAATAAAATATAAAAAAATACCTCCCCCAAGGTGTGCTTTTTTTACATAGGAGGCAGACACTAACAGGTAGCCTAGTGGTTAGAGCGTTGGGCCTGTAACCGAAAGGTTGTGAGATCGAATCCCCAAACTGACAAGGTAAAAATCTGTCATTCTGCCCCTGAACAAGGCAGTTAACCCACTGATCCTACGCCATCAATATAAATAAGAATTTGTTCTTAACTGACTTGCCCCATTAGGGTAAAGGTTAAATAAAAAATGTAAATGGCTTCATGTGAATCCTCTCATGAATTTGAAGATTGAGCATCTATTAGCAACAAGGTGACATTCAACCGGAATATAGCAAAACAAATAATTGGATTTAGCTAACTTTAGATGCTTATCTACAGACGACGAGGGCACATAACAAATATGGTGCCTTGCTAAGTTATTTTTCCCTCAAGCCACCTTGCCAGCTAGCTAACTTTAGCGTATTTACTGAAACCCATATTGTGTATTGCTGGCTAACAAACTACTGTGTTACAGCGGGGGAAATCGAAGTATTTTTCTGATTGCTAGCTTAGCTAGGTAGATGGCTTGCTAGCTATATACGTTATCTGAATAACTACCAATATTTTGTATCTCAATTGTAAAACCGCTTTTCTTTACAGTCCTACTCATCATGATTTAAGAAAAAGGCAGATTTGAATTCATATATACAGAAAACAAACCTATGCATGTCTAACTCCCGTCATCTGATTGACTATTCTGAGGACACAGAATAGTATTTCAATGAAATATTTAACTTCAACCAGTGGAGAATGTGAAACGCTTTATTGAAATAAGTTCATAATCAAGGTGTTATAAATACATAATACATGCATTATAATTATGATAATTGTTATATTATTATTATTATTTTTTTCACCTTTATTTAACCAGGAAGGCTAGTTGAGAACAAGTTCTCATTTCCAACTGCGAACTGGCCAAGATAAAGCATAGCAGTGTGAACAGACAACAGAGTTACACATGGAGTAAACAATTAACAAGTCAATAACACAGTAGAAAAAAAAGAGTCTATATACATTGTGTGTAAAAGGCATGAGGAGGTAGGCGAATATTTACAATTTTGCAGATTAACACTGGAGTGATAAATGATCAGATGGTCATGTACAGGTAGAGATATTGGTGTGCAAAAGAGCAGAAAAGTAAATAAATAAAAACAGTATGGGGATGAGGTAGGTAAAAATGGGTGGGCTATTTACCGATAGACTATGTACAGCTGCAGCGATCGGTTAGCTGCTCAGATAGCAGATGTTTGAAGTTGGTGAGGGAGAAACTGAGATAAGGCGGAGCTTTACCTAGCATGGACTTGTAGATGACCTGGAGCCATTGGGTCTGGCGACGAATATGTAGCGAGGGCCAGCCGACTAGAGCATACAGGTCGCAGTGGTGGGTGGTATAAGGTGCTTTAGTGACAAAGGGATGGCACTGTGATAAACTGCATCCAGTTTGCTGAGTGTTGGAAACAATTTTGTAGATGACATCGCCGAAGTGCAGGATCGGTAGGATAGTCAGTTTTACTAGGGTAAGTTTGGCGGTGTGAGTGAAGGAGGCTTTGTTGCGGAATAGAAAGCCGACTCTAGATTTGATTTTCGATTGGAGATGTTTTATATGAGTCTGGAAAGAGAGTTTACAGTCTAGCCAGACACCTAGGTACTTATAGATGTCCACATATTCAAGGTCGGAACCATCCAGGGTGGTGATGCTGGTCAGGCGTGTGAGTGCAGGCAGCGAACGGTTGAAAAGCATGCATTTGGTTTTATTAGCGTTTAAGAGCAGTTGGGGGCCACGGAAGGAGTGTTGTATGGCATTGAAGCTCGTTTGGAGGTTAGATAGCACAGTGTCCAAGGACGGGCCGGAGGTATATAGAATGGTGTAGTCTAAGTAGAGGTGGATCAAGGAATCGCCCGCAGCAAGAGCGACATCATTGATATATACAGAGAAAAGAGTCGGCCTGAGAATTGAACCCTGTGGCACCCCCATAGACTGCCAGAGGACCGGACAGCAGGCCTTCTGGTTTGACACAGGGTTCTGGTTTGACACTTCTGGTTTGACACTGAACTCTGTCTGCAAAGTAATTGGTGAACCAGGCAAGGCGGTCATCCGAAAAACCGAGGCTACTGAGTCTGCCGATAAGAATATGGTGATTGACAGAGTCGAAAGCCTTGGCAAGGTCGATGAAGACTGCTGCACAGTACTGTCTTTTATCGATGGCGGTTATGATATCGTTTAGTACCTTGAGCGTGGCTGAGGTGCACCCGTGACCGGCTCGGAAACCAGATTGCACAGAGGAGAAGGTACGGTGGGATTCGAGATGGTCAGTGACCTGTTTGTTGACTTGGCTTTCAAAGACCTTAGATAGGCAGGGTAGGATGGATATAGGTCTGTAACAGTTTGGGCCCAGGGTGTCTCCCCCTTTGAAGAGGGGGATGACTGTGGCAGCTTTCCAATTCTTGGGGATCTCAGACGATATGAAAGAGAGGTTGAACAGGCTGGTAATAGGGGTTGCGACAATGGCGGCGGATAGTTTCAGAAATAGAGGGTCCAGATTGTCAAGCCCACCTGATTTGTACGGGTTCAGGTTTTGCAGCTCTTTCAGAACATCTGCTATCTGGATTTGGGTAAAGGGACCAGGACGACTGATCCGTGTAAAGGAAAGAATGAATGGGGCCATGTATCGTGAGATTTTGAGAGAAAACCTCCTTCCATCAGCAACGGCATTGAAGATTAAACGTGGCTGGGTCTTTCAGCATGACAATGATCCCAAACACACCGCCTGGGCAACAAAGGAGTGGCTTCGTAAGAAGCATTTCAAGATCCTGGAGTGGCCTAGCCAGTCTCCAGATCTCAACCCCATAGAAAATCTTTGGAGGGAGTTGAAAGTCTGTGTTGTCCAGCAACAGCCCCAAAACATCACTGCTCTAGAGGAGATCTGCATGGAGGAATGGGCCAAAAAAACAGCGTCTGAAAACCTTGTGAAGACTTACAGAAAACATTTGACCTCTGTCATTGCCAACAAATGGTATATAACAAAGTATTGAGATAAACTTTTGTTATTGACCAGATGTCAGGCCTCTCTCATCTTTTTAAGTGGGAGAACTTGCACAATTGATGGCTGAATACTTTTTTGCCCCACTGTATATACACTATAATCCTTGAGTAGTTTTGGATCTAGAGCGACTTAAAAGAACAACTGAAGTTAAGAGCTAACTCTCCTACCACTATCCTACTTGCCTAAAAATATGTTTTGCTCATTTGGAACACATTACAGCATATAAACAATATATAATGTAAAATATATTGAATAATTCATTTGTTTAGATGCAATATTCATTAAAAAAAGTGAATAAGTCGACCCTGTCACAGGTTTTACAACCCTGTTACAATGAAACATGTGCCAGCGTTGAGTATGACTGGGTTGAGCTTTTTGGCTCAAAATGTCCTCTGCTCCTCATGTGGTGAAGGACAGGAGACCACATGGTTTGCATGAAATTAATAGATTGTATATTTTAATGGATTAAATTCACACAGGACACAGATGAGACAGGAGAAGTACTCCAGATATAAATAGCTGACCCTAGCCCCCCAACACAAACTACTGCAGCATAAATACTGGAGGCTGAGACAGGAGGGGTCAGGAGACACTGTGGCCCCATCCGATGATACCCCTGGACAGGGCCAAACAGAAGGATATAACCCCACGCACTTTGCCAAAGCACAGCCCCCACACCACTAGAGGGATATCTTCAACCATCAACTTACCATCCTGAGACAAGGCCGAGTATAGACCACAAAGATCTCTGCCATGGCACAACCCAAGGGGGGGCGCCAACCCAGACAGGAAGATCACATCAGTGACTCAATCCACTCAAATGACACACCCCTCCTAGGGACGGCATCAAAGAGCACCAGTAAGCCAGCCCCTGTAATAGGGTTAGAGGCAGAGAATCCCAGTGGAAAGAGGGGAACCGGCCAGGCAGAGACAGCAAGGGCGGTTCGGTTCGTTGCTCCAGAGCCTTTCTGTTCACCTTCACACTCCTGGGCCAGACTCCACTCAATCATATGACCCACTGAAGAGATGAGTCTTCAGTAAAGAGTTTGCATCTCTCACATGGGTAGGCAGACCATTCCATAAAAATGGAGCTCTATAGGAGAAAGCCCTGCGTCTTGTGACCGTAGCGTATGTGTAGGTATGTACGGCAGGATCAAATCAGAGAGATAGGTAGGAGCAAGTCCATGTAATGCTTTGTAGGTTAGCAGTAAAACCTTGAAATCAGCCCTTGCTTTGACAGGAAGCCAGTGTAGGGAGGCTAGCACGGGAGTAATATGATCACATGTTTTGGTTCTAGTCAGGATTCTAGCAGTCGTATTTAGCACTAACTGAAGTTTATTTAGTGCTTTATCCGGGTAGCCGTAAAGTAGAGCATTGCAGTAGTCTAACCTGTTACAACTTCTATGAATGGTGAGTGGAGGAGTCAAGCGCAGAGAGCAGGTAATTCCGTACGTGGATATTTTATTCCAAAGACAGTGGAGCCACGGACATGCAAAACACAAGGGCGCATGAAACAACCCATCCGAAATACAAAGGACTAAAACTGTCCGGAAAAATATAGATCACACTCATACACCAAATAACAGAGAACAAGCCCGCACAAATACCCAGCGGGCCTAGTGCCCTTAAATAGCCTAACAACAAACACTAACTCAAAACAGGTGTACCCAATTAAACCCAATATACAGAAACTAACTGAAAGGGAATCGATGGCAGCTAATAGGCTGGCGATGACGACCGCGGAGCGCCGCCCGAACAGGAAGAGGCATCATCTTCGGCGAGATTCGTGACATAACCTAGAACTAACAAAAGCATGGATTTCTGCATCATTTTTGGACAGAAAGTTTCTGATTTTTGCAATGTTACGTAGATGGAAAAAAGCTTTCCTTGAAACAGTCTTGATATGTTTGTCAATACATCTTAGTACCTTATCAATTTATGATTTGTATCACTGTGGATGAGAGACAGGGGAGCAGGAACAGAGTGTTTTTGCCAAGCAATGCAAGATCCAATGCTGGATCTTTCTGGCAATGATACCTGCACCATCCACATGCTGCATAGACTCCCTAACTCTTTGCCATTTGTAATGGCTTTCTTCTATGGACGAAGGAGAGGACCAAAGCGCAGCGTGGTTAGTGTTCATCATGTTTAATAAAGACGATAAACGTGAACACTACAAAATACAAAACAACAAATGTGAAAAAAAAACAGTTCTGTCTGGTGCAGACACACGAAGACAGAAGACAACCACCCACAAAACAGGCTACCTAAATATGGTTCCCAATCAGAGACAATGACTAACACCTGCCTCTGATTGAGAACCATATCAGGCCAAACATAGAAACGGGAAAACTAGACACACAACATAGAATGCCCACTCAGCTCACATCCTGACCAACACTAAAACAAAGAAAACACAAAAGAACTATGGTCAGAACGTGACACCATTGGACAGGATGGCCCATTGCTCTGAGACTTCATTTGACCATTCTAAAGCCCGCATGGGGCAACCTTGCCTTAGGGATAGGCGTCCCACTACCAGGCGACAACATCCAGTGAAATTGGAGGGCACGCAATTCAAATAAATAATCGTAATATTAAACATTCTTGAACATACAAGTATCTTATAACATTTAAAAGCTTAAATTATTGTTAATCTAACTGTATTTTCCAATTTACAATAGGCGTTTACAGTGAAAGCATACCATGCGATTGTCCCAAATCAACATATTTTTCAAAAAGCACAGGCTTCATAAAATCACAAATAGCGATTAAATAAATCACTTACTTTTGAAGATCTTTCTCTGTTTGCTATCCCAAGGGTCCCAGCTACAACATGAATGGTAATTTTGTTAGATAAAATCTTTCTTCATATCCCAAAAAGTCTTGTTTAGTTGGTGCCATCGATTTCAGTAATCCAGACAAAGGAGTCCAAAAAGCTACCGATAAACTTCGTCCAAACAAGTCAAACAGTGTTTTTATTTAATCCTCAGGTACTCTAACATGTAAATAAACCATAATATTTCATATGGAAAGTAGTATGTTCAATAGGAAAGCAAAATTAGTAAGCGTGCACCCACTCCCTCGCATGCCGAAAGACTGATATTGTGCTCTCCTAACCAAAACTCCAAATTCTTGCTTGTTTTTCAAAAACCAAGTCTGAAACCTTGAATAAAGACTGACATCTAGTGGAGGCCATAGGAATTGCAATCTGGGAGATGAAATTAGATAGGAACAAAAGCTTTCCATTATAAAAGCCTGGGACCTCAAAAATCAAAGATTCCTGTTGGTTTTTCTTCAGACTTTTGCCTGCCATATCAATTCTGTTATAGTCTCAATTTTAGAAACGTCAAAGTGTTTACTATCCAATGCTACCAAATAAATGCATATCCTGGCTTCTGGGCAGTAATACTTTGGGCACGTCAGTGAGGCGGAAATTCAGGAAACTACTACCCTATCCCTAACACGTTTTTTACCTCAGTTTGAGAAAAGCTTAGGGATTGGTCAATGAGGGCTGAGTTATTGACAAATCAAAAGTCATATTTTATGTGTCCCTTGAAACCACTGTAAATCTACTCCACAGTTGTCTATCAACTTCAAACTTGTCATCGGTATCACTGGAGTTCCTACAATGAATTGGTATTGATATCTCAAAAAACAAGGAAACTATTAATGCTCAAAATCATCTGCAATCATTTTCTCCTCAGTAACCATGTGTTAGATTCACTCCAGATGTTGTATTTAGACCTATTACATTAAATTTAATGGTTTTGAGAAAACGTAGTTGCTGCATTCAAATATGGCCACACTGTACCTATAGCTTCATGTTAGTGCATATGCTAAAAATACAAAAAAAATATTATTCTCATGGACCATAAATCAGATTGACTCCAGATTGGTAAATATCATCGGCCACACTATACTACTACAGTGTTACCTCCTTGCGACCTGCCACAGCATTCTGTGGCACAATTCATTTGATTATTATTATGGTGTTTCTATTCCATGAAAAATGAAAAACCCTCTGGGTTTCTGTTAGGATGGAATGGGAAGTATCGCTCTGTACAACGTGAATGTCAGCAGTACAGTACTGGGCTATTTAGCTAAAGAATCCCTGTGTCGTGCGGATGGGAGACCGGGGTTCAATCCCCTGATCAGGAGGAAGGATTAAGCTTTCCTTGTAAATAAGAATTTGTTCTTAACTGATTCCATATGTATTATTTCATTGTTGTGATGACTTCACTATTATTCTACAATGTAAAAATATATAAAAATCCTGGAATGAGTAGGTGTGGCCAAACCTTTGACTGGTACATGCTTAATTGATTTGATTAATATTATGGTGTTTCTATTCCATGAAATTTGAAAAACACTGTAAATTCAGACCGTTTCGCTCTCGGAGCGCACTCTGGACGTTCGGGCCGAGGAGTAGGATTGATTTGAGGGTTCTGGTCTTACAATGGCAGTCAAGCACTCAAGCTAACGTTGGCTAGCTTGCTAGCTACTTCCAGACAGAAATGAGACCACTCTGACTATTTTACTCGCCCCTGCAGAGCTGGTTAGGCAGTTTTCGTGTTAACCAAAGCATTGGTGACTGTAACTGTGCAGCTGGAAACAATTTAATTACACTTTCTTGCCTACGTTTACGGACACCGGCCATATTCAACGTGTGTTGGGGGCTTGTAAATTCATTATTCTGCACTCCAGTAAACTCAGACAAGAGTGCTCTGAAATTGGAGTAGATAGCCAGAGCAAATCTAAATCACCCGAATGTCCATTGAGGATGCACAATGACTATACCATTTAGCTAAGCTAAGAATGACTGAAATAATCAAGTCAATAAATGTTGGGTAGTTAGATAGCAAATAGTTAATATACTGTCAAGTTTGATGTGTAACTACTGTTAAAGGTTGCGTCAATCGAATCTGGTATCAGGATAAATATCACAATGAGTCACCAATTGTATACTATGTACTTTTTATTAGCTAAGCAATAAGTGGTAAATGCAATTTTTGTATATACGGGCTCTCTGTCACACCTCGCAGGGCAAACAGAGAACTGACTTGTTCCTGACAAAATTCTTATAACATACTCTGACAGAAGTAGTTCCTGCTTCCGAGCCGGCCTGTCAGAGACTGGGCGTGGTTGATTGTTGGCGCCCAAGCTGGTCCCAGCCCCCTAGGCGCTTCAGCGGTCAGTCGTTGTAGTTGTGTAGAATATCTATGCGTCCATGCTCGACACAGTTATCATGCACCTGGCTCCTGTTAACTATCAAAATACCGTTTGTTCCCTACACTACGTTCTGTATGTGTCCGTTTTTATGTTATTCTGTATTTTTCCATCACAAGAAAGGCCCATGGCACTGAAACTGTTAACAATGTCTCAAGTCAGCTATGTTGCATAACACATACACCCACACACTATTATGTGATTCCATTCCACTAATTCATTTTTTAGACCAGTTAATTACACACACCTTTTCAGTTCTGCCCTCAAATTTGCTATGAGATTGTGTTGGCCACTCTAATACCTTGACTTTGTTGTCCTTAAGCCATTTTGCCACAACTTTGGAAGTATGCTTGGGGGTCATTGTCCATTTGGAAGACCTATTTGTGACCAAGCTTTAACTTCCTGACTGATGTCTTGAGATGTTGCTTGAATACAACCACACATATTTCCTGCCTCGTGTATTTTGTCGAAATGCACCAGTCCCCCCTGCAGCAAAGCACCCCCACAACATGATGCTGCCACCCCTGTGCTTCATGGTTGGGATGGTGTTCTTTGGCATTCAATCATCCCCATTTGTCCTCCAAACATAACGATGGTCATTATGGCCAAACCATTCTATTTTTGTTTCATCAGACCAGAGGACATGTCCCCATGTGCAGTTGCAAACCGTAGTCTGGCTTTTCTATGGCAGTTTTGGAGCAGTGGCTTCTTCCTTGCTGAGCGGCCTTTCAGGTTATGTCTTAATAGGACTCATTTTACTGTGGATATAGATACTTTTGTATCTGTTTCCTCCAGAATCTTCACAAGGTTTGCTGTTGTTCTGGGATTGATTTGCACTTTTCACACCAAAGTACATTAATCTCTTGGAGACAGAACAAATTTCCTTCCTGAGCGGTATGACGGCTGCGTGGTCCCAAAGGTGTTTATACTTGCGTACTATTGTTTGTACAGATTAACGTGGTACCTTCAAGCATTTGGAAATTGCTCTCAAGGATGAATCGGACTTGTGGAGGTCTAGAATTTGTTTTCTGAGGTCTTAGCTGATTTCTTTTGAATTTCCCATGATGTCAAGCAAAGATGCACTGAGTTTAAAGGTAGGCCTTGAAATACATCCACAGGTACACATCCAATTGACGTCAATTAGCCTATCAGAAGCTTCTAAAGCCATGACATAATTTTCTGGAATTTTCCAAGCTGTTTAAAGGCACAGTCAACTTAGTGTACGTTAATATGCAAAAGTATTTAAAAAATACTTTTTAGGGCTAGGCGTCCCGACAACTTCCGGTGAAATTGGAGGGCACGCAATTCAAATAAATAATTGTAAAAATGATGTATATTAAACATGTAGGTACATATAAGAAACTTGTATCGGTTAAAAGCATCAAGTCTCGTTCATCTATCTGCATTGTCAGATTTACAATAGATTTACAATAGTCTTTACAGCGAAAGCATGCCATGAGGACGGTGCCCCAAATCAAAATATTTTTCAACCAGCACAGGCTTCATAAAATCACAAATAGCGATTAAATATTCACTTACTTCTTGAAACTCTTCCTCTGATTTGCAATCCAAAGGTCCCCAGCTACAACATGCATGGTCATTTTGTTAGATAAAATCTTTCTTTATACCCCAAAAGGTCTGTTTAGTTGGCGCCATCGATTTGAGTAATCCACTCATTCAAAATGCAGAGAAAGGAATCCAAAAAGCTACCGCTAAACTTTGTTAAAACATGTCAAACAGTGTTTTCAAATCAATATTGAGGTACCCTAAAATGTAATTAAATTATAATATTTCATACGGAAAGAAGTATGTTCAATAGAAAAGGACAATTAGCAGGTCTGCGTCCTCTTCGTCGTCTGCGCACAGACTGATTTCCAACTCTGACTTCCAGTACTAAAACTAAAAATTATTCCTCGTTTGGGAAGAAGCAAGCCTGAAACCTTGAACAAATACGTTTGGCATCTAGTGGAAGCCATAGGAATGGCAATCTGGGAGCTGGATTTTGATATGACGCTATATTTTCCATTGGAATAGCATGGGCACTCAAAAAAGAAACGGTAACAATTATGGTACCAATTATATTCATATCCTGGCTTCTGGGCATGAGTATCAGGCAGTTTACTTTGGGCACGTCAGTCAGACAGGACGTGGAGAAAATAGACCCTAGCATGAAGAAGTTTTAATGGTGCTAACTTTCTGGTCTAACTCTTCATCTGACATATTAGGATAGCATTCCCTGACATACATATTGTGTTCTTTCATCCCTCTGTAAAAAAAAAGCTAACCGTTACACTGTCATGAAATATGATATATTGACTATGAAACTACAAGGACATGGTCTGCTTATGAGATGCCATAAAAGAAAGTTAGATTAATTCAACTGAAAATGGCGAGAACAGGCGTTCACAGCCAAATGCTGTCAGTTAGCTTGAGAATAATAATTGCGTGATTTATCATTCTACTGTATGTACAGATGAAGTAGGAAGATTACATACACTTAAGTTGGAGACATTAAAACTCGTTTTTCAACCACTCTACAAATTTCTTGTTGACAAACTATAGTTTTGGAAAGTCGGTTAGGACATCTACATTGTGCATGACACAAGTCAATTTCCCAAAAATTATTTACAGACAGATTATTTCACTTATAATTCACTGTATCACAATTCCAGTGGATCAAAAGTTAACTTGCAGCGGGGACTTGCTTCCATTTAGTCACGAGCATTAGTGAGGTCGGGCACTAATGTTGGGCAATTGGGCATTGCTTGCAATTGGAGTTCCAATTCATCCCAAAGGTGTTCTCTGTGCAGGCCAGTCAAGTTCTTCCATGTCGATCTCGACAAACCATTGTCATGCTGAAACAGGAATGGGCCTTCCGCAAACTGTTACCACAAAGTTGGAAGCACAGAATTTGGAAGCACAGAATTGTCTAGAATGTCATTGTATGCTGTAGCATTAGGATTTCCCTTCACTGCTTCAGAGTCCAATGGCAGTGAGCTTTACACCACTCCAGCAGACGCTTGGCATTGTGCATGGTGATCTTAGGCTTGTGTGCGGCTGCTCGGCCATAGAAATCCATTTCATGAAGCTCCCAACTAACATTTATTGTGCTGACATTGCTTCCAGAGACAGTTTGGAACTCAGTAGTGAGTGTTGCAACCAAGGACAGACAACATTTACACGCTTCAGCACTCAGTTTTCCTGTTCTGTCAGCTGGTGTGGCCTGCCACTTCGCAACTGAGCGTAGTTGCTCCTAGACATTTCCTCTTCACAATAACAGCACTTACAGTTTACCGGGGCAGCTCTAGCAGGGCAGAAATTTGACGAACTGACTTGTTGGAATGGTGGCATCCTTTGACGGTGCCACATTGAAAGTCACTAAGCTTTTCAGTAAGGCCATTCTACTGCCAATGTTTTCTATGTAGATTGCATGGCTGTGTGCTCGATTTGAATCACCGATCAGCAACAAGCTGAAATAGCCAAATCCACAAATTTGAAGGGTTGTGCACATACTTTTGTATATATAGGGTATTGTGTTATTATGCATCTACAGGTATAGTGTGGACATCTTTGAACACATCAACGTTATTTTCTCAAACTCTTTGGGCATCACATTTTTATGAATATTTGAAGCAATAGTGTTACATAGTAAAATAGGTGAATTGTTCATAGCTTCCTTTTTTCTAAACCAGATAAATATAACTAAATGTTATTAAAAATGTAATCTACATAATCACCAAAAGTAATTATTTATCATAAACCATAACTAGTAATGCTGCAATCTCCAAGAAAGGTTCAAATCTACCCTTTCTGGTAAAAATAGTTGCTGAGGTATAGTCACTTTTGAGAACACAAACACAAGTACACAGACCAAATTTGATAAAAAAATATGAAATAATGTAATATTTTATATGATGTATCTCCTATTTAACAAAACTGTATGATTAAGGCTTGAAATGACATATGCTTTCTAAATAATAGTACAACCAAATTATAGAACAACTAACTATAAGATTGAACTGTGAAATATGTATTTGTAATTTTAGTGTTAGAGAAGATTTGCATATTGTCTAAATGTCTCTCTTGATCAAAACTTCTGCCCCCATCGCTGAACGTCTCGCAGAGCTCTGGCTTCCTGAACTCGTAAGGAACTTGCCTTTCATCTCATATTAATCTTGTCCATCTATGACAAACAAAGTGTTTTTTTGTTTAAAATATATGAATTATTTTCGAATACTGGCTATAAATCGATCTCTGAATGTGCTGCAGGGACAGAACCACTCTCTCCTGCTGCTCTACGATGTAAGGATTCCAGACGTATGTTGGTAGTGCCTGTGCTGTAGGGATCAGCCAGGAGTTGATGGACAGTTGGAAGAGCAAATGAAATGGTAGGAGGGACATCCCAGCTTCAAGTGGTGTCAGATTTCACATCCTGCTTCACACAGGCAAAAGAGACATACTTCTGTGTCTGTGAAAATCAGGGCTACTGCTCAACGCAAGCCATTTTGATCTATGATCGATTTATATGCAAAAATGATGGTCAGAACCGTTACCAAAACCCTGTTCTCCAAAACAGGGGTCTTTAAATCTAAGATGTTTTCAAATATCAATGCCGAACTGTCTTTGTTTAACCTAAAATGTTTCATGTTGATTGGCCATTGTGGAGTTGATATAGACCTCTACAGGAGGGAAGACTGGAGATGTTCTCATACTCAGACACCTTGGTGCTGTTTGATGGTTTCATGATAATTGTGTACATGTTGGTACATGCTAGTGGAGCAAGAATGTCCTCATATTGTGAAACCTGGCAGTTACGTAATTAATGGGTTGGCACATGCAATGATTGTGCTGAGACTATTCTGTAACTGGAGAACAGTCAAATGGAGAGTGAGTTTATTGTGTGTGGCACATGCTGTTTGGTACACCTAGCTGGTTATCTGGCCTCAGGTGGCGAGACTCTCTATCTGGATTGTGTAATGGCATGCTTCAGTCTCTCAAGGCTTTTGAACTCACAAATGTTTGATACAAGCCCCAGAGGGAAGGTGCTGTGTGGTCACAAAGATTTGGTCGGTAGCAGTAAAGATACTATGTTTCAACTGCTATCCCAATCCAAAGAACAGAGCAGTAATAATTAAAAAAACATTCTAAATTCTGCCACACTGTTTAAATATTTATAACCGCTGGAGACCATTTTTATAACCTCAAAGCTTCCCGACATCCTGACAGTTGGCCTCCATTTGATTTTTTACTCACATTGACAACCCATTACCGGCTGTCCAATATGAATGTTGATCTATTTGGAAGGGGGGGGGTGTTGTAATTTGTTAATGAGTTGGAAAATAAAGCTTCTTGATCTTATTTCAGTGCTTAATTAACCTTCTAGTTAGAGAGATTTCCCCTGGCGGTGGGGACAAGGATGAATGGGTTACCTTGGTCTCTTGCTCTCTCTCTTTTTCCCCTTTCGTTTGTTTTCTCCCTCTCTCTCTCCCACAATGTTAAAAGGATTGTCTGTTCTTACCCTTCCTATCCTACCTCCCTGTCCAACCTCTCCTGTCGGCATCACTACCTTGGTGCGTCACTGGATTATGGATGGTTGAAGAAGCATCATGCCCACAGTTCCCCCTTTATATGTCTCCTTTTTTTAAATACAAATAATCTCCTTGTTTATTAAAGAAGAGCATGTTTTTGTCCATTTTAAACAACATCAAATTGATCAGAAATACAGTGTAGACATTGTTCATTTTGTAAATGACTATTATAGCTGGAAATAGCAGATATTTTTTAATGGAGTATCTAAATAGGCGTACATAACTACAAACTCATTGGACGCATTTGCAGTTTGTTTTGTCAGCAACCATCACTCCTCTGTTTCAATGGCACGTTGTGTTAGTTAATCCAAGTTTATAATTTAAAAGGCTTATTGATCATTAGAAAACCCTTTTTCAATTATGTTAGCACAGCTGAAAACTGTTGTTCCGATTAAAGAAACAACAAAACTGGCCTTCTTCTTTATACTAGTTGAGTATCTGTATGTCCCATACACCTACCTGAACACTCCCCTGACCACCTCTGGAGAGCCCCCTGTTTCCACGAAATCCTGGGATTGTGACTGGCCAGCCAGGGAACCCCCAGCACCACTGGAAACACAGGTGAATCGATAAGGAAGAAACTAATCCGCTCCCTATGATCCCTCTGCATTACCATGTCCAGTGGAACCGTGGCCTCCCTGACCAGCCCTGACCCTAACAGTCGGCTATCTAAGGAGTGCACGGGGAAGGGTGGATCTATCGGCTCCAGCAGAATCCCTCGCTTACGGGCTAGTCTGCGAGTCCGCGATCCACACAATTCCCAGCTGCGCCTGAATCGACTAGCGCCTTCTGCTGGAGAGAGGGAGAAATCTCAGAAAAAAAAAATAATACAAACATGTGACCAATAGGGAACTCCAGCGCCAAGTACTGCGCGCTCCACGTCTCCTGCCTAAGGTGGAACAGCCATTCACCCACTGCTCGGCCATCCGGAGGGTGGTCAAACACTGCCCGGAAACGGCGAGTGAACTCTGGATAGTGGTCCCTAGCCGAGTCTGGGCCAATTCCAAACTGCATTGGCCCACTCCAGGGCTTGGCCCGTCAGGCAGGAGACGAGGATACTCACACTCTCTTCGCCAGAGGGAGTCGGCCTCACGGTAGCCAGGTACAGCTCGAGCTGGAGCAAAAATCCCTGGCACCCAGCCGCCGCTCCATCTTACTCCCTCAGGGGCGCAAGACGAAGTGCGCTGGAGCCGGACGCCGCCGGAGGACTCCTCTTCCATCGGTCCATTCTCTCCATCATCTGGTCCATCGCCGACCCAATCCGATGGAGGATGGTGGTATGATGGAGGACGAGCTCCTCTATTGATGGAATGGGGGTGGCCGCTGCTCCTGCTGACTCCATGTGTAGGTGCGGGCTTCTGTAACGCACTCTATGTGTAGTGGGTGCGGAGTCAGAAGCAGGAAGCAGAGGGTAAAGAACAATGTTTTATTCCGGTGCAGGGAAAATGGTCAGGCCAAAACACCAGGTGCAATAACAAGACTGGCCCAAAACCAGGACCCAATCACTCCGGAGAAAAACAAAGGATTTCGCACAACCACGAACATGAACAGAAGAAAAATTAGCCCGCACAAAGAGCAGGCGGGCATTACCGGCTTAAATAGCCCAACTGAAACCTAAACAAGAAACAGGTGTAACCAATAAGACAAAACCGACAGAAAAGGGAAAAGGGATCAGTGGCAGCTAGTAGACTGGTGACGACGACCGCCGATGGACGAGACAGGACTGGCAAAAAGTTCTCTTCACTGACGAGTCACGGTTTTGTCTCACCAGGGGTGATGGTCTGATTCGTGTTTATTGTCGAAGGAGTGAGCATTACACAGAGGCCTATACTCTGGAGTGGGATCAATTTGGAGGTGGAGGGTCCATCATGGTCTGAGGCGGTGTGTCACAGCATCATCGGACTGAGCTTGTTGTCATTGCAGGCAATCTCAACACTGTGCGTTACATGGAAGACCTCCTCCTCCCTCATGTGGTGCCCTTCCTGCAGGCTCATCCTAATAGGACCCTCCAGCATGACAATGCCACCAGCCATACTGCTCATTCATGCGTGATATCCTGCAAGACAGGAATGTCAGTGTTCTGCCAAGAGCCCGGATGTCAATCCCATTCAGCACGTCTGGGACCTGTTGCATCGGAGGGTGAGGGCTAGGGCCATTCCCTCCAGAAATGTCAGGGAACTTGCAGGTGCCTTGGTGGAAGAGTGGGGTAACATCTCACAGCAAGAATTCGCAAATCTGGTGCAGTCCATGAGGAGGATATGCACTGCAGTACTTAATGCAGCTGGTGATCACACCAGATACTGACTGTTACTTTTGATTTTGACTCCCCTTTGTTCAGGGACACATTATTCCATTTCTGTTAGTCACATGTCTGTTGAACTTGTTCAGTTTATGTCTCAGTTGTTGAATCTTGCTATGTTCATACAAATATTTACACGTTAAGTTTGCTGAAAATAAATGCATTTGACAGTGAGAGGACGTTTCTTTTTTTCTGAGATTAGGTGTGTGTCAGCAAAAGCATGTGCATCTTCCTGCACGTGTACGCACCTGCACCTGTGTGTTGTGGGGGCAGAAAAAAGTGGTATTATAAATAGAGCAGGGCATGTTGCTCTCTTTCTCCTAATGATGAAGACGGCAGGGTGGCCCAGTTCCTTAGCCCCGGGGGGTCTGAGCCCAGTTGAATTCTGACAGGAGAGGAGAGGTTGCTTGGATCTCTGTGTCCAATGGACCCATGTCCCACTGGGAAACCAAGCCCAGCACAGAAGCTCCAGAACCAGCCCGTGCCAGGTGAGCTCCCCCTCTCTCCGATTAAATCCATACTTTTTCCAGGTGAGCTCCGTCCATATCCATCCTTCTCCCTCGCTTCTCTCAGACAGGTGAGCTCGCAACCTCCAATTTTTTTTTTTTGTCTCTCTTGTTTTCTCTATATCCAGCCATCCGAGGTGGCATGTAGCCAGCCTAGTGGTTAGTGTAGGTCCAGTAACCGAAAGGTTGCTAGATAATAATCCCAGAGCTGACAAGTAAAAATCTGTCGTTCTTCCCATGAACAAGACAGTTAACCCACTGTTCCTAGGCCGTCATTGTAAATAAGAATTTGTTCTTAAAATGACTTGCCTAGTTAAATAAAAAATCAGCCAGGTGAGCTCTCACCCTCCATTCCTCTCTCCCTCTCTCATATTATCTCTAGCCTTCTGCCAGGTGAAACTCCCTCCCTCCCTCTTCCTTCCAATGCCAGGTGGGTTCTTACCCTCCATCACTTTCCAACTGTGCCATATGGCCAGGTGCTCCCAGTTCGGGCCCAACCCTCAGACCCATTTAAATTGACAGCCAGAGGGTAACCCTGTCTCTGTAGAGGGATGCTGGGTACAGAGATGGAGAGGAGAGGAGAGTACATAAACAAATTTGATCTAACTTGATTCACACCCTGGACTTTTACACAGGAAATTCTCCAGTGTTGAATCAACTCTGAGAGGATTGATTTTAACACTGTTACAGTGTCTATACGGTCCACACTTTTCAGAGTTAAAGTTAGAGGTAAACTTTGCTTAGGGGACAAGTCAATCTGTAAAGCTGAAGCATATTAATGTAAAGGTTTATTTACAATTGAGTCAACATATGCAGTCTCCTCTTAAGCAGGGACATTGCATTTAAATTTCAATCACCCTGTAAAACTGAACTTCCATGATGCGGATTCAAAATTGTAATGTCTTATTTGCATATTTCCCATTGTGCCGTGTCTTTCGTGTGAATTGTAGAGTTACCACCTATGACTGTATTAGTTAGTGACAGAGACATGCTTGCAACAAGCAACATCCCTTCACTTTCAGTACTGTGGCCATCCCCATGTGAACTCTTAAGTCAATATGTTATCCTTACAATGTAATTATTTAAGACAATGCATTACATGTCTTGTGAGGACTAGTTTTAGCCTAATACATTGGCCTGAAAGTCAGTGTCAATGGGCCACATCAGGCCTGTAAATCACATTATGCTGGCTTGCAAAGTGTTGTGTAATTCCTATTGGACACCAGCGTGAGTGGGGATATCCAACAATTATTTAAAAAAATCACCTGAAACCTGCATTCAGAATGACTGCCAGTTTAAAAAGACTGAGTATGAGACTACACTGTCAAAGATTTCCTGTCAAATGTACAGTGTAACTTACTGTAATGTACTTACAGTACAGCTACTGTGATCCATTTTACATGAATAAATTTTATGGTAAAACATTTTTTACTGTAATGAAATGTACATTATACTACTGGAATTACACATGCAGCGACATATTACCTAGTGTCCTTTGCAAGTACAATGTTTACATTAACATTTTGGTAATTAGTAATTTATTCAACCAAGGTTGATAAAAAAACACATCACAGTCATAGCAAGTAAAATGTTTCTGTAACCGTTATTGAACATTTTGTTGTAGTTAAGCATACATTGCTCTTAGAAATAATTATAATTACAATAAAATATCATATGATATATCTCTGACCATCTCTGGGTAGGGCTAATATACTGAATAAAAATATAAACACATCATGTCATGTTTCATGAGCTAAAATAAAAGATCCCTGAAATTTTCCATACGGACAAAAAGCTTATTTCTCTCAAATGTTGTGCACAAATCTCTTTACATTCCTGTTAGTTAGCATTTCTCTTTTGCCAAGATAATCCATCCACCTGACAGGTGTGGCATATCAAGAAGCGGATTAAACGGCATGATCATTACACAGGTGCACCTTGTGCTATAGACAATAGAAGGCTACTCTAAAATCTGCAGTTTTGTCACACAACACAATGCCACAGGAATGTCCACCAGAGCTGTTGTCTGAGAATGTAATGTTTATCTACCATAATCCACCTACAACGCTGTTTTAGAGAATTTGGCAGTACGTCCAACCGGCCTCACAACCGCAGACCACGTGTAACCATCCCAGCCCAGGACCTCCATCTGGCTTCTTCACCTGCGAGATCGTCTGAGACCAGCCACCCAGACAGCTAATGAAACTGGACTTCAATAACCAAATAATTTCTGCACAAATTGTCAGAAACCGTCTCAGCGATTCTGAATTACAGAAAGCTCTTAGTGTGCTGTAAAACAAATGTACAATATTTTAATGTGTATTTAGATTATACAGTATAATACTGTTGATTAATACAGTGAGTTACTGATTTTATTACAAAAATGGCTAACAATGTACCTAAACCAGGGGTGTCCAACTCATTCCACGGAGGCCCAGCATGACAGTCTGTTGTTTTTTTATTTCCTTTTAATTCATGCCCAAGTAAGACCTGAACAACCAAGTGATGTGAGTTCCTAAATAATCACTGGCCTTAATTGATTGAGTACAGGGGAGGAGTGAACAGCTTTTATGAAAAAATATAATGGAATAAGTTTGACGCCTGTGACCAAGCCATCTAAACTGGAACAACCTTTTCAGTAACGTGTACAATATATCCAACTAGTATATCGGATTAGTTTAGAAAAATGTATACTACCAGTCAAAAGTTTGGACACACCAACTCATTCAAGGGTTTTTATTTAATTTGACAATTTTCTATGTTGTACAATAATAGTGAAGACATTAAATCTATGAAATAACACATGAAATAATGTATTAACCAAAAAAGTGTTAAACAATCAACATCTATTTTATATTTGAGAATCTTCAAATTAGCCTCCCTTTGCATTGATGATAGCTTTGCACACTCTTGGCATTCTCTGAACCAGCTTCATGAGGTAGTCACCTGGAATTACTTTAAATTAACAGGTGTGCCTTGTTATAAGTTAATTTGTGGAATTTATTTAGTTCTTAATGCGTTTGAGCCAATCAGTTGTGTTGTGACAAGGTATGGGTGGTATACAGAAGATAGCCCTATTTGGTAAAAAAAACAAGTCAATATTATGGCAAGAACACCTCAAATAAGCAAAGAGAAACAACAGTCCATCATTACTTTAAAACATGAAGGTCAGTCAATGTGGAAAATTTCAAATGCAATCACAAAAACCATCAAGCGCTATGATGAAACTGACTCTCATGAGGACCGCCCCAGGAAAGGCAGACCCAGAGTTACCTCTCCTGCAGAAGTTAAGTTCATTAGAGTTACCTGCCTCAGAAATTGCAGCCCAAATAAATGCTTCACAGAGTTCAAGCAACAGACACATCTCAACATCAACTGTTCAGAGGAGACTGCATGAATCAGGCCTTCATGGTTGAATTGCTGCAATGAAACCACTACTAAATGACACCAATAAAGAAGAATATACTTGCTTGGGCCAAGAAACATAAGCAATGGACATTAGACTGATGGAAATATGTCCTTTGGTCTAAATTTGAGATTTTTGTTTCCAACCGTTGTCTTTGTGAAACGCAGAGTGGGTGAATGGATGATCTCCCCATGTGTGGTTCCCACTGTCAAGCATGGAGGAGGAGGTGTGATGGTGTTGGGGTGCTTTGCTGGTGACACTGTCTGTGATTTATTTAGAATTCAAGGCACACTTAACCAGCATGGCTACCAGAGCATTCAGCAGCAATACGCCATCCCATCTAGTTTGTGCTTAGTGGGACTATCATTTATTTTTCATCAGGACAATGAAACAACACTCCTCCAGACTATGTAAGGGCTATTTGACCAAGAAGGCGAGTGATGGAGTGCTGCATCAGATGACCTGGCCTCCACAGTCACCCGACCTCAACCCAGTTAAGATGGTGAAGCTGGTTGAGAGAATGCCAAGAGTGTGCAAAGCTGTCATCAAGGCAAAGGGTGGCTACTTTGAAGAGTCTAAAAAAATACAATATATATTTTGATTTGTTTAACACATTTTTGGTTACTACATGACTCAATATGTGTTTTTTCATAGTTTTGATGTCTTCACTATTATTCTACAATGTAGAAAATAGTACAAATAAAGAAAAGCCCTTGAATGTGTAGGTGTGTCCAAACTTTTGACTGGTACTGTATGTTATTAATATTTGTGTGGGATAAGACTAATGAATTAATCAATGCAAAAACATAGACACTGAAACAAACAATGCAAAACATCTACACATAATAGAGCATGCTTAGAAATATGAACACTATAAATGTTACACTGAAAAATCAACACTAGTAACACTGGTCAATTTGCTCTGTACGTATAAATTATTTGAAACACGTTTACTGTAGCTATATCCCTAATTTAGAAAGCAGTATGTTATTTCAACGTGCACCAGGTAGTCCATCAAAAATGAATAGCACCTTTCTAATTAAATAAATAAACAATTAAGTCCTCATACAGTCACAAATATATTTCCATTGAGCAATTTGCTTATTTGTAAATCTTCCTCTTCGACTCTGTCGATTTGACTTATCCAAACTCAAAGAGCTAGAGCCTACTTTACGCTCTCTCTTCTCTTTCTCTCTTCTCTAATGTCAGAGGAGTACGGAATGTAAGATTATTATAGACTTTAGCTGCCAATGTGTCTGTTAATCTCCCCGTATGGGAATATCTTAGAAATGTGATACATGATCGTGAAAGCTACCACTGAGAGAGTAGATTAGTTCTCCTTCATGAAGGTCCAGACTCTCAAAAATAATGATGCAAGTTGGAAACAATTAAAGGTTCATCAGAGCGATGAAATAAGACAACCATTGTGGGGTCTTTGGAGAACCATACAAAAAAAACAAAAATGTTTTGGCCCTCCAGGACCAAAATTTACTAGACCTCTAGGGTTTTAGCCTGATTCACCCACAAACTGCATTCCGAATGACTGCCATGGTTGGGAAGACTAAGTTACGAGACTACCTTAAACATCTTAAGTGGAACAAGATTTCAGTAATGCGTGCAATAAGTCTAAGTAACAGATTGAAATAGTTTAGAAAAATCTGTTATTTATATTTGAGTAGTTTAAGATTAATTAATGATGCAAAAACATAGATTAATGAATCATGCAATAGAGCATGCTGGGAAATACTGTATCATAATGATGGGTGTGATTTTGGTTCAACTGGTTATTAACATCAACACTGGGGTTCTTTTACACTGCTTACTGTTACTTATTCTCTTCACACTGTTAAATTTAACTCTTGAATCAAAACTAGTTAAGAGAGGTTACGGTCTTGAACCACAGAGGCTGAATCCACAATCGACCCCTTTCGTTCCTTTCTCCTTCGCCACAGGGCTCTTCTGAAGATTGGACAGATGTATCCAAATGTGGCTCACAAATGACAAGGTAGAGCCATTACCGAATTGCTTCTACCTATCCGATCCTTTCAGATCTGGATGAAATGCCTATGGGGGTATTAGGTTTGGGTATTCAGCAAGAGAAAGAGGTAGAGGAGATGAGGTAACAGTTGGTGTTTGCCTCCTGAGCCGTAGAGGAGCAGGGTCATTTCATAACCAAACACTCAGCCATGTTCCTTCACAGCATGATACTCAGTAGATTTGATTGATCACCACTGTTTGATTTGAGCCTTGTGCATTTCCTCACATTACAAAATGGAGGCACTGCACACACTCTTGTTACAATTTCTCTCTGTAAGTATCTGTCTCTGCCACTGACAGAGTAGACTAGGCCTCATTCATCAAGGTCCAGAGGAGTCATGATATTATAAAACGCTCCCAGGCAACAAAAGATATGAGATAGCGTGTTGAAATGTGGAATCCCCCATATACTGTATACTTTATTTTGCTAATAGATCTTTCTGTGCTAAATGGATATTCTCTCTCTCCTGCGCTCTCTCTCTCTCCACCTCAGATGGTAGGACTGCCTGCTGTGCTGCATATCTGAATGACTCAAGTATACAAGACTCCAACATCAAACACTTTGTTTAGAGGAAGTTGGTGATTAGATTAACATAAAGAAGCCTCCTACCAACACACTGCTGTTGTAATCTTTGTCAAAAATGTAGGACACATACCGTAGACTCTCAATTACTGGTAGGACACCCACTAGGCTAGATTAACATGATCTTAAACGGATGTAAGTATTTTTATATGTGGGTGCTGCAGTAAAACATGTAAACACACCATCTATCAAACAAGAAACTTGCAATGAACCAACGTCACACACTGCAGTACTGCTTAGGCAGTACATAAAACTAAAAACACACCTGACCCTAGTAATGCACTGCAAAACATTTACTGTACATTGTACAGTAACTTACTGGCAGAAAATGGCCAGTTACTGTAATTTCCCACAAAGTCCTGCAATAAGAGCTTTGTTGGACTTACACACATATTAGCTACCACGCTAATATGTGTGTAACTTCTTCACACTTGTGATCTCTGGGTGTAACTGAATAGGCTGATACCCCATTTCATTGATCCACAATCCAGGTAAGGCTGTATACACTGAGTATACAAAACATTAAGTATACAAAACATGACATAGACTGAACAGGTGAATCCAGGTGAAAGCTATGATCCCTTATTGATGTCACTTATTAAATCCACTTCAATCACTGTAGATGAAGGGGAGGATACAGGTTAAAGAAGGAGTTTTAAGCCTTGAGACAATTAAGACATGGATTGTGTATGTGTGCCATTCAGAAGGTGAATGGGCAAGACAAAAGATGTAAGTGCCTTTCGTCAGGGTATGGTAGTTTGTGTCAAGAACTACAACGCTGCTGGTTTTTCATGCTCAACAGTTTCCTGTGTGTATCAAGAATGGTCCACCACCCAAAGGACATCCAGCCAACTTAACAAAACTGTGGGAAGTAATGGAGTCAACATGGGCCAGCATCTCTGTGGAATACTTTCGACACCTTGTGTAGTCCATGACCAGATGCATTTTGGGTGTTCTGAGTGAAAATATGGAGGGCAGGGTTGGTATACCCAGTATAAGTATGCCCCTAATGCATTTATGAAGTCTAATACATCCACAGTGCAATTTCAACTCAACTGATTTGTTAGCTTCTGTCAAATGTACTAATTTAATTGTATTGAGTTGCAATGTCTCTTACTTAGACAACCTTGTCCAAATCTTTGCCTGCTTTTTAAAGCTATTTCTATTTTTGATTTGCTTGATGTTAAAGAGGAGGCTATTCAATAGACAAATGCCTGTATAGAAAAACGTGTTCCTCACAGTACTGTTACCTCTTGGGATTTTACAAGACAAAACACTAGCTCTGGTATTGTAACTGTGTCGGTTATATACCATTTCAATGTGGTTTTTCAAATGACCTGGGGCACGATCATTTAAGATGTCAAACATATGATTAAGTTTAAGTTGGTCTACTCTGGACTACAAAGGCAAAAGAAAACACACCTAGAACTCATGTACCCCTATGTAGGTCCTAGGGGGGACAGCATATACCTGATAACATCATTTTTCATGACCTGCATTCTCTTTTTCAGCTTTTCTTGATCGCCCACTATACCAAGGAGAGCAGGCATAATCAAAATGACACTGAATCAAGGTTGAGAAAGCAGTTTCTTAACTTTGATGTTAAAATATCCAGTGTTATAATATATACATGTCAATTTGTTCGCCATTTTAGAAATAATTTAGCAGCAATCAGTTTTCCAGAAAGGGATTGATATAGGAACACAACAAGATAAGTTACACTTGCAATTCCTTAGTCAGGGTCTCCTCTATGTAATCTGTATCCTTTCCTGATACCAGTATGGCTGAGTCATCAGCATAAAGCAGGAGTTTGCACATTACTGTACCTGGCATATCATTAATGTTTATAAGAAATAAGAGAGGCCCTAAAATGGATCCCTGCGGTACTCCGCGTGATATTTCTTTGGACTCTGACAAAACATCGCCAACATTACATACTTGTGTTCTGTTGGTCAGATAAGATCTAAACCAATTCACTGCTGCATAATTTAGACCTATGCATTGCATTTCAGTTTCATCAGGAGAAAATCATGGTCCACAGTGTCAAAAGCTTTCTGCAAGTCTAACATGACCATACCTGTATATTTTCCCTTCTCACTTTCCTGCTTGATGTTGTCAAAAAGGTGGATAAGTCATGTACAGTTGAAGTCGGAAGTTTACATACAGTTAGGTTGGAGTCATTAACCCTTTAATGTTCCAAATATCTCTATCGGTCGCCCCAGCGTGAGTTTGCGTCAGAAGTATTAACATGTGTTGTATTTTGAAGCTACCCTGGCCTTATGACTCCCAAGTGGCACAGCGTCTCAGTGCTAGAGGCGTCACTACAGACACCCTTGTTCAAATCCAGACTGCGTTTCTATCAAAGTAAGTGCTTTATTACATTATTCTTTTAGATCTGTAAAACAATGCTAGTTGCATCAGAAGTATTGGCTTGTTGTATTTTGAAGCTACCCTGGAAAAATAGAAAAATATCTTATACTACTTGGTCGTTTTCTGAGTGCATTCCACAAAGCTGACATTTCCGCCTTATCCACTGCCCCCATTTTGAGGTTATAGTCAAGCACGCAGTCTGGTTTGATGTTTCTCTCTCAGGTGGTCCAACGACCCTGTGGCCGACATGGTTGCTGTATGGACAGTGGAGAAGACATGGACGTCTCGTTTGTCATAGCAGTTTACTGCTATTTTGTATAACGAGTCATTTAGAATGGCAGTAGCGTTGTTGATGAAATGCAGTCACAGCAGTAGAACTAGGAAGCGGTCTTGGGAAAAGAGGGTGGCAAAGAAGGGAGTTGCGAACAGGATCTGTGCTCCAGTATTCTCGTAGGGAGTTCTTCTTTACTATCCCCATGAGGAGGACTGTCACCAGGAAGGTATACATTTCACTAATTGTGGTTGTCCCCCCCACTCCTGGCTCACTCTTGTCCTGTGGCTCCAAGGCATAGCGATTGGTCTATGCTATGTCTCCCACCAGCTCCTCTGTCAGAAACAAATTGAAGCAGTGTCTCAGATGTAATTGGCAAGGGCCTTTGCACTCCAGACTGGGACTCATCAATGCAAACAGCATGGCCAAGAAGGGTGAAATGACTGGCAGCCTTCCAGCTACGATAGAACTACTGTACTTCATCCACTATCGGTCTGCCTCCATCACCACCAGCATCTTCAAATGGAACTTTGTCAGTGAACAAGGGGTCCTCAGATTCAGGGTTCTCAATGGCTGGGGGCAGCTCCTCACTTTCATTGTCAGAATCTGATTCCTGACATTGACTCAATGTAAAAAAAAACAATCTCTAGAATATCCGCATTTGTAAGCTGTCTCCTTTTGAAAGACACTGCTAATGCTACAGCTAGATACATAAACAACCACACTGAATGGCTCAGAGTGGGAGTGAGAGGTTACATGATTGACTGCCTGCACGCGTCATTTGTATCAATAAATCACTATCAGAAAATGTTTTATATGGTATTATTGATATATTTACTACTTTATTCCCGTTTTTCAATTACCGGTGATAAATCATGCATTCCAATTTTTGCATAGATTGTAATGGGCACATATGTGTGTAAAATTATTTGTTGACGGTTGTACTGATTATGATGATGTCATAAGGTGAATGCACCAATTTGTAAGTCGCTCTGGATAAGAGCGTCTGCTAAATGACTTAAATGTAATGTAATGTAATGATGAGCTAAGCTAATACCAGCTATGTGTGTGGAGCCATGTTTGTTGACATACAATGCATTCTGGGTTTTGTGTAATCGTCTGTCAGACCAAAGATGCTATAACAAAATTAGGTGAGTAAGGGTTCACTCATTTTTTGAGAACTTCAGGAAGTGAATGGTGGGATGTGAACGATGGTAGATGACACACCCCTTCAACATGCATACTATAAACAGACCAAACTAATTTTGTCTTCTCTTATTATCTTTGGTTTATGTGAAGGAAAAAAGCAAGGCTGCGCGCTAAAACTAATCGTTGGATTACTTTCGATTTCTAGAAAGTGTTTTACCCGATTATATTGATCAACAGTGAGCTCACACATGATGTGAATAATTATACATAGTAATTGTTATTAGCTAATTCATATTGTAGTTTATGTCAGCCGAGAGTTAGAAAATATGACCGTTTGTGTTGCGTTAATCTTTCCTCAGTTAGCGCCATGACAATGTAGCCTACATTTTTACAGTTAGGGTGATTGTGTTATGCTATAGATACTTCTGTGAATATCTGAACATTGCATACAAAAATAAATAAACTGCTGTTCTGGACAAAACTTAGGAAGTACTGTGTTTGTGTATATAGTTTCTGAAAAAAGCGTGGCCAGCTCAAATGCTGATTGTTGCGTCATTCGAAACTGGCAGTTCTAAATAAGCGTTCTAAACTGGCGTTCTAATCACAGTACTTCCGGCGCCGACAGAGATGGCCGCCTCGCTTCGCGTTCCTAGGAAACTATGCAGTTTTTTAATTTTTTATTTTATTTCTTACATTAGTACCCCAGGTCATCTTAGGTTTCATTACATACAGTCGAGAAGAACTACTGAATATAAGATCAGCGTCAACTCACCATCACTACGACCAAGAATATGTTTTCCGCGACGCGGATCCTGTGTTCTGCCTTACAAACAGGCCAACGGAATTGATTCCATGCAGCGACCCCAAAAAAAACGACTTCGTAAAAGAGGGAAACATAGCGGTCTTCTGGTCAGACTCCGGACATGGGCACATCGCGCACCACTCCCTAGCATTCTTCTTGCCAATGTCCAGTCTCTTGACAACAATGTTGATGAAATCCGAGCAAGGGTAGCATTCCAGAGGGACATCAGAGACTGCAACGTTCTCTGCTTCACGGAAACATGGCTCACTGGGAAGACGCTATCCGGGGCAGTGCAGCCAACGGGTTTCTCCACGCATCGCGCCGACAGAAACAAACATCTTTCTGGTAAGAAGAGTGGCGGGGGTGTATGCCTCATGACTAACGAGACATGGTGTGATGAAAGAAACATACAGGAACTCAAATCCTTCTGTTCACCTGATTTAGAATTCCTCACAATCAAATGTAGACCGCATTATCTACCAAGAGAATTCTCTTCGATTATAATCACAGCCGTATATATCCCCCCCCAAGCAGACACATCGATGGCTCTAAACAAACTTTATTTAACTCTTTGCAAACTGGAAACCATTTATCCGGAGGCTGCATTCATTGTAGCTGGGGATTTTAACAAAGCTAATCTGAAAACAAGACTCCCTAAATTTTATCAGCATATCGATTGCGCAACCAGGGGTGGTAAAACCTTGGATCATTGTTACTCTAACTTCCGCAATGCATATAAGGCCCCCTTTCGGAAAAGCTGACCACGACTCCATTTTGTTGATCCCTGCCTACAGACTGAAACTTAAACAAGAGGCTCCCACGCTGAGGTCTGTCCAACGCTGGTCCGACCAAGCTGACTCCACACTCCAAGACTGCTTCCATCACGTGGACTGGGACATGTTTCGTATTGCGTCAGATAAAAATATTGACGAATACGCTGATTCGGTGTGCGAGTTCATTAGAATGTGCGTTGAAGATGTCATTCCCATAGCAACGATAAAAACATTCCCTAACCAGAAACCGTGGATTGATGGCAGCATTCGCGTGAAACTGAAAGCGCGAACCACTGCTTTTTTTAATCAGGGCAAGGTGCCTGGCAACATGACCGAATACAAATAGTGCAGCTATTCCCTCCGCAAGGCTATTAAACAAGCTAAGCGTCAGTACAGAGACAAAGTAGAATCTCAATTCAACGGCTCAGACACGAGGCATGTGGCAGGGTCTACAGTCAATCACGGACTACAAGAAGAAACCCAGCCCAGTCACGGACCAGGATGTCTTCCTCCCAGGCAGACTAAATAACTTTTTGCCCGCTTTGAGGACAATACAGTGCCACTGACACGGCCTGCAACGAAAACATGCGGTCTCTCCTTCACTGCAGCCGAGGTGAGTAAGACATTTAAACGTGTTAACCCTCGCAAGGCTGCAGGCCCAGACGGCATCCCCAGCCGCGCCCTCAGAGCATGCGCAGACCAGCTGGCCGGTGTGTTTACGGACATATTCAATCAATCCCTATACCAGTCTGCACGTGCATTTGCAATATGATTCTATAGGAAAAAACATCACCAAATGGACATGATGAAATCAACACAACGAGTGATGGAAAGGAACAACTATCACTGCCCGGCCATCCTGTGTTCCCATAGCGGGCATTCATATCAGAATGACCAGTAAATGCTTTTGGATGTTGACTTGGGTTACATTTCCAATATGAAAAACCAAGGTGGAGCGCACTCGCCACCTGTTGGATTTTTAAAGTGTTACAATTGGCATTTGCCATATGGCATTTGCTATCAACTTTACACAAATCAACGCCGAATTGGGTGGTATTGGACACCGTGTATATGGTTTGTCCAATGCCAATGTTTTCCCATTCATTTTTGTCCATTTCAGGGGGGTATTCCCTTACTAGCATTAATGGCAACAATGGCTGACACTTAAATAATGTGCCATAGAATTCTGCGAGAGCCTGCAATTCATGCTGCAGTATGACACAACTTTAAGGAAGAACCACTGTACATACAGTACAGTGTGCTACAGTAGAAACGACTTAACACGATATACAGAAACTATTATGATAACGTAATAAGGCATTTACTTTGATAGAAACGCACACATGTTCAAAATCATTATTAGTAAGGGGAACAACAATGAAGGCAATGCGGGCACCAGACAGAAAATGTGCCAGGGTAAAAGGTTAGTGCAAGTTCTGTTCTGACTGGAAATGTGCAAATGTCTGCATACCTGACTTTGGGAAACACTGCCTTAGAGAGCTATTTATAACTTGTCAGAAATGTCCTGATTAACTAGCCCATGTCAGCTAATGTAGGTTTTTTTAACACATAGATTATGTTGTAATGTTTGAGTTATGTTTTAGTACCTTTGAGTTATTTGGTAACCCAGAGCTGAGTAAATATTGGACAGGTTATTCTGACCCAGCCAGTTGGGTTGTGTGAATAAACCAACATGTTGGGTTGTTTGGATTACCCAAATATGGTTCAATTTAACCATCAGTTGTTTTGTTTTTTTACCAAACCATCAGTTGGGTTGACCCAGCAGCGAGGACTTTCTTAATGTAATCCATACGATATTGTCTGGAGGCGTGGCCTTCAGATTATTGTTTTATATAATTCCTGCAACTTAGCAGTTGGGTCAACTAAACAACCCAGCATTTTGTTTAGTGTAATCAATCCATCCAATGTGAGTACATCTGTTGTTGAAGTACAGTAGACCAATAAAGCAACAGTACTCTAGCAGGTGTCAAGCTGCATATGCTGAAAAGCCTAGTTAGTGCATAGGTCAAATTAGATTTGGAATTGTCTGTCTTTTTTGGCTTCAGACAAACGCTAATATTTAATTTAAAACTTTGTTTTTAGTATTAATATTAATATTAATTTTGTTTTACACCAGCCATAAGTGTCACTACATGTATTAGATTGAAAGTACCAAATTGAATGGCAGTATTACAAGTTATCACACAGAAATCCATAAACATTTCTCTATCTACAGTATCTCAATAAATCCCTGGTGGTCTGAGACAATCTCAGCAAACGATCTGGACGCGATCCAAAGCATACAACAACAAGACAAAGAGATGCTGTATCCCGACGTCCTCTGATGTGATAGCGTAGTGTTCGATAGGGAGAGAGAGCCAAAAAGAGAGTTAGGAGAGAGAAAGAGAATAAATGTGTGGGAGAGAGATGGGTGTGGATGTGGACGAGTGAAAGTGTCAGATAAGGAGCCCAGCTGGCATATCGTAGCACGTTTCAGTCTAGTGTAGGTACACATGGCCCAGGCTAACAGTACTCCTCACACACACACACCTTCAACATTCCCACTTTCACTCTCATGAATACCTTTGACTCTCTTCTCCTGACTGTCCAGGAACAGTACAGTAATATTTGGTTTGGTGAGCCCAAACTCTAGTGCAGAACCTTCTGTCAACCCATTTTTTAAGTGGTAGTGTTACGCAAGCCATTCTATTTCCATAGCAATTTCCAACCATCCATTAGGGGCAATGCTAGTGCCTGTTACCATCAAGTGGGCTCAAGATGAGCTAGGGTAGGGGTGTCAAAGTCATTCCTTTCAATTAAGACAACCAGGTGTCAGGAGTTCCTTACTAATTAGGGATGTTAATTCATCAATCAAGTGAGATTTTAAAAAAGCCACTCAGCCCTTCATGGAATGAGTTTGATACCTGTGAGCTAGGACGTTGTAAATGGGGGTGAGGATGGGTTAAACCTGAGGGTTCAATCCCAGTGCTAGGGACTCATTTTGTAATTTTCATTTTTCTGTTATAACCATACCCCAAAACTGAGCCCTAACCTTAAACACTCTGAATGAATGCCTAAACTTCACCCAAACATTAATTACTTACTGGCTAAACCTTTTCATACGTACCAACACACGGGTGTGATCATTCTACATTGGTCCCTGTAGCGTACAATCAAACCGTTGTGATTAGAACGCTTATTTAGAATGGCCAGTTTCGAATGACGCAACAATCAGCATTTGAGCTGGCCACACTTTTTTTTTTAAGAAACATTTTGCACAAACACAGTCCTTACAAAGTTATGTCCAGAATGTGAGCAGTTTATTTCTGGATGCAATGTCCAGACATTCACAGAAGTATCTACAGCATGGTGCGGCAGGGTAGCCTAGTGGTTAGAGCGTTGAACTAGCAACCCGAAAGGTTGCTAGTTCAAAGCCTGACAAGGTACAAATCTGTCATTCTGCTCCTGAACAGGCAATTAACCCACTGTACCTAGGCTGTCATTGAAGATAATACTTTGTTCTTAACAGACTTGCTGCCTAGTTAAATAAAGGTTAAAAAAACTGAAGAAATGTAGGCCACATTTGTCCTAGCACTAACTGAGGAAAGATTGACATAACACAAGGGGTCAAATTTTTATAACTCTCTGCTGATATAAACTACAATATCAATTAGCTAATAGCAATTACTATTATAATTAATCAAAATAATTGATTAATCCACTTTCTAGAAATTGAAAGAAATCCGACAATGTGCTTTTTTTTATCTCACAGAAACCAAAGATAATAAGAAAAGTCATACTCAGACCCACTGTTCACCCAAACATTAATACTTACTGGCTAAACCTTTTCACACGTACCAACACACGGGTGTGATCATGATGTCCCAGGTCCCTTTGAAGATGCAGTTGGTGATGGAGGCAGACCGACAGTGGAATAAGTATAGGAGTTCTGTGGTAGCTGGAAGGCCACCAGTCATTTCACCCCTCCTGGCCCTTCGGTTTGCTTTGATGAGTCCTAGTCTGGAGTGCAATGCCCCTGGCCATTTCCATCTGAGGCAGAGTTCGTCAAGTTGTTTCTGACAGAGGAGCTGGTAGGAGACATAGTAGAGGAGACTAATCGCTACGCTTTGGAGCTACAGGAGAAGAGAGAGCCAGAAGTGAGGGGAAAACTCCCTAAATGAGTGACAACCACAATTAGTCAAATGTATACCTTCCTGGTGACAATCCTTCTCATGGGAATAGTAAAGAAGAACTCCCTAAGAGAATACTGGAGCACAGATCCTATGTTTGCAACTCCCTTCTTTGCCACCCTCTTTTCCCAAGACCGCTTCCTTGTTCTGCTGCGATGCCTGCATTTAGTTGACAATGCTACTGCCAACCTAAATGACCCGTTATACAAAATAAGTAATGTTCTTACCAGCCTGATATCAAAATTTGGTCGGGTCTTTGTGCTATACAAATACTTATGCATCAATGAGTCCCTGATGTTATGGAAATGTAGGCTGGCATTCCGTCAATATATTCCCTCCAGAAGGCACATGTTTGGGGTCAAGTTCTTTGTCATGTGCGACGTGAAGACAAGATTTGTCGAGGACATTATAGTTTACACAGGGTCCACCACTGACATCCAACATTATGAGGGGCTTGGTGTCTCCGGGTCCGTGGTGATGACCATGCTGGTATGCGGACAATTGTTACAGCAGTCTCACACTCTTCCAGCATCTATATTTACATTTTACATTTAAGTCATTTAGCAGACGCTCTTATCCAGAGCGACTTACAAATTGGTGCATTCACCTTATGACATCCAGTGGAACAACCACTTTACAATAGTGCATCTAAATATTTTAAGGGGGGGTGAGAAGGATTACTTTATCCTATCCTAGGTATTCCTTAAAGAGGTGGGGTTTCAGGTGTCTCCGGAAGGTGGTGATTGACTCCGCTGTCCTGGCGTCGTGAGGGAGTTTGTTCCACCATTGGGGAGCCAGAGCAGCGAACAGTTTTGACTGAGCTGAGCGGGAACTGTACTTCCTCAGTGGTAGGGAGGCGAGCAGGCCAGAGGTGGATGAACGCAGTGCCCTTATTTGGGTGTAGGGCCTGATCAGAGCCTGGAGGTACTGAGGTGCCGTTCCCCTCACAGCTACAGTTCAAGGAGACCGGTCACCAGCTGGCAGTAAAGTGGCATGACAAACGAGACGTCCATGTCCTCTCCACTGTCCATACAGCAACCATGTCGGCCACAGGGAAGGTGGAACACCTGACAGGAGAGAAATATCAAACCAGACTCTGTGCTTGAATATAACCTCAAAATGGGGGCAGTGGATAAGGCGGACATGATAAACAGCTTAGTGGAATGCAGTCGGAAAACCAAGATATTTCATTGACACTGTAGGTGTTATTGGAAAAAATAGTTCACTGAACAAGGTATTTTTTGTAATTGGACATACAGCTAGCTACATAAGCACAATTGAATATAACAGCATAAAGGTTATGCAATGAGGAACGTTACCTCGTGTGTACACGGTTATAAGGAATATACACAAATACGTTATGCTCCACACATACAGTGGGCCACAGTAGAAACAACATAACACAACATACAGAAACTATTATAACGTAATAAGGAACTTACTTTGAAAGAAACGCACACATTTCCAAAGTTATTATTGGTAATGAAAACAATACTGACTGCGATGCGGACAACAGACGGAAAATGTGAACATGTGTGTGCAGATCCTGTTCTGATGGGAGATGTGCAAATGTTTGCAGACTTGAACTGCACAAATTTGGGGAAATGCTTGGGGAATTTTGTCCGGGTCAGAAACGTCAAAAAAATGAATTGTCCACAAGATAGATAGAGATAACCTCTGTTAAGTTTGTTATTTGACAAAGCAAAATAGTTACTGTTGGAAATTGAACTCCAAATGATTCCCTCACACACATTTTAGATGGGCATGTTTATTGACTGCTGTTTCAGTCAAAGCAATTTTAAATCCAAGCCACAGTATTATTTCCCAAGGAGATGAAGAGAGATAGTGGGTAATACATATGTGTCTACAGCATATCATGGACATATTAGAGACCACATTCAATACATTTCTGCCAACATAAATCCATAATCAAAATGAAAGGTAGATAGGGATTATCACCTCACCAAGCACTCTAAAACCAACTCCAAAGCACTAGAGGGATAGTAGGCTGTTGAGAATGGTACAGGACAGGTGGGCGAGATTTGCTTCAGGCTAAAGTGATGGGCCGTTATTGTAAATAAGAATTTGTTCTTAACTTCTTAGGGATGAGATGGGCTGAAATCCTGTTAATGTGATCGATTTGACAACAGCCATTTACAGAAATACTGAACATAAATATTGATGAAAATGTGTTATGCATGGAATTCAAGATATACTTCTCCTTAATGCAACCGCTGTGTCAGATTTCAAAAAGGCTTCACGGAAAAAGCACACCATGCAATAATCTAAGTGCAGCACTCAGGCACCAAAACAAGCCATACAGATACCCACCATGTTGTCGAGTCAACAGAAGTCAGAAATTCGGCTTGGCCCCTAAGACCCTCACAAACTTTTACAGATGCACAATTGAGAGCATCCTGTCGGGCTGTATCACTGCCTGGTAAGGCAACTGCACCGTCCGCAACCGCAGGGCTCTCCAAAAGGGTGGTGCGGTCTGCCCAACTCATCACAAGGACACCTACAGCATCCGATGTCATAGGAAGGCCAAAAAGATCATCGAGTACATTAAATCAGGGGCTCCTGAGATGTGCAGCAGTCTAAGGCACTGCATCTCAGTGCTTGAGGTGTCACTACAGACAACCTAGTTCAAATCCAGGCTGTATCACATCCGGCCGTGATTGGGAGTCCCATAGGGCGGCACACAATAGGCCCGGGTTTGGCCAGGGTAGGCCGTCATTGTAAATTAGAATTTGTTATTCACAGACTTGCCGAGTTAAATAAAGGTTACACAACCACACGAGCCACTGCCTATTCACCCCACTATCATCCAGAAGGCGTACAGGTGCATCAAAGCTGGGACTGAGAAACTGAAAAAAAGCTTCTATCTCAAGGCCATCAGACAGTTAAATAGCCATCACTAGCCAGCTACCACCTGGTAGCCACTTTTAAAAATGGAACACTAGTCATTTTAATAATGTTAACATCCTGCTTTACTCATCTCATCTGTATATAATGTATTCTGTTCTACTGTGTTTTAGTCAATGCCACTCCGACATTGCTCGTCCTTAAATTTATATGTTTTGTAATTCCATTGTTTTACCTTAGATTTTTGTGTATTGTTAGATAATACTGCACTGTTGGAACTAGGAACAGAAGCATTTTGCTACACCCTTACATCTGCTAAAAATGTTAATCTGACCAATACATTTGATTTGATACCATTCTTCGACAGTTGCCCAGGAGCTTACGCTGTCATAGTCCATGTGGGGTCAAACGACATTAGGAGGGCTAGCTCAGAACAGCTGGAAATTGATTTTAAAGAACTGATTCTAGCTCTGAAAGATTCCAAAAAACTGCCAATTATTTTGTAAACAGAAGATGCTCTACAGCAGGTATTCCCAAACGGGGTTGTCCGTGCATTGCCGTTGGGGGTACGCCAAATAAAAATGTGATTCACATTTTAAAACATATACAAACATAAACAGATTCTCAGCCCTCACTAGCATGAAAACTAAATACAGACACAGACTGTGTGTGGACATTGATTTAAGACTGAGACTCTCCAACACTACCCAACACTGCAGAGTTATGTGCATTCTTTCAATTACACCCTTCTCATTAACCTGTGGTCAGTTATTCACAATTTTCGATTAGGAAATAAAGTTTTATATGTAAGATGGCTAAATAAAGATCAAAATTATTGATTATTATTACATGTGCCCTTGTCCTATAAGAGCTCTATCACTTACCACGAGCCGGGTTGTGACAAAAACTCACACTCATTCTTATGTTTAATAAATGTATCTATCGTGTAGTGTATATGTGTGTGTGTCAGGCTTACAATGATGGCAAAAAACAACATTTTAGAGTGTGCTGACCCTGGTGCTAGAGGGGGTATGCAGCTGGAGGTTGAATGTTTGAAGGTGTACGGGACTACAAAAAGTTTGGGAACCACTGCTCTACAGGAATGACCAGAGTCCTTCCAAATAATCTAGGCTCCTGGACCCTGTCTGTGCATTTCAGGGCTGCGTTTAGACAATGAGTTATCTCTGACCCAAGCCCTGCTCAGATAATCTTACAGTTGTGTCACTTAATTGATGTAGTGCTGCTGCAAATGTACATTGTCCCAGGAGGGTTAGCAGTCAAAATGTAAGTAACCATATTTACAATGCCTTCGAAAAGTATTCAGAACTCTTGACTTTTTCCACATTGTTATTTTAAAGCCTTATTTTAAAATGGATGAAAAAAACAATACCCAATAATGACAAAGTGAAAACAGGTTTTCTGAAATTTTTGCAAATGTATTCAAATTAAAAAACAGATACCTTACTCAAAATTGAGCTCAGGTGCATCCTGTTTCCATTGATCATTCTTGAGATGTAGCTACAACTTGATTGGAGTCCACCTGTGATAAATTAAACTGGGATTGGACATTATTTGGAAAGGCACACAACTAAATAAGGTCCCACAGTTGAAAGTGCATGTCAGCGCAAAAACCAAGCCATGAGGTCGACGTAATTCTCTGTAGAGCTCAGAGACAGGATTGTGTCAATGCACAGATCTAGGGAAGGGTACCAACACATTTCTGCAGCATTGAAGGTCCTCAAGAACACAGTGGCATCCATCATTTTTAAATGGAAGAAGTGTGGAACCACTAAAGACTCTTTCTAGAGCTGGCCGCCCGGCCAAACTGAGCAATCGGGGGAAGGGGTCATGGTCAGGGATGTCACCAAGAACGTGATGGTCACTCTGACAGAGCTCTAGAGTTCCTCTGTAGACATAGAACCTTCCAGAAGGACAACCATCCCTGCAGCACTCCACCAGTCAGGCCTTTATGGTGACCAGATGGAAGCCACGCCTCATTTAAAGTTACATTACAGCCCGCTTGGAGTGGGGACTGGGATACTAGTCAGGATCGAGGCAAAGATGAATGGAGCAAAGTACAGAGAGATCCTCAATGAAAACCTGCTCCAGAGCGCTCAGGACCTCAAACTGGGGCTAAGGTTCACCTTCCAACATGACAACGACCCTAAGCACACAGCCAAGACAATGCATGAGTGGCTTCAGGACAAAACTCTCAATGTCCTTGAGTGGCCCAGCCAGAGCCCAGACTTGAACCACATTGAACATCTCTGGACAGACCTGAAAATAACTGTGCAGCAATGCTCCCATCCAACTTGACATAACATGAGAGGATCTGCAGAGAAGAATGGGAGAAACTCCCCAAATACAGGTGTGCCAAGCCAATAGCGTCATACCCAAGAAGACTCAAGGCTGTAATCGCTGACAAAGGTGCTTCAACAAAGTACTGAGTAAAGGGTATGAATACTTCTGTAAATTTGCTATTTCGTTTTTTTATTTGTAATAAATTAGGAAACACTTTTACAAACCTGTTTTTGCATTGTATTGTGTGTAGATTGGTGAGGGAATTTCTTTAAATCAATTTTAGAGTAAGGCTGTAACCTAAGAAAATGTGGAAAAAGTCAAGGAGTCTAAATACTTTCAGAAGGCACTGTATGTCCTTCTAACTCCCCTGAATGGCTCTGTCGATCCCACAGCTATTGTATGTAACAATCATGTACCTAGGAACCTGAGTTATACTGTTAGAACCGAGGCTGTTTGCTCTCGTAGGAAGTACACTGTGTGCAGCTCACCCTGCACTATCAGAACAAACATAAACATCACTCTCATGTCTACCTCTGATAAGCCTCCCAGTAAAGCAATAAAACAATCAAGAATCCCAGAAAAGTGCTGAAAAATAGCCCATATGTTGCCTAATAAACAAGGTTCATGAAATCAATAACTTGTTTAAGAACACATGAAAGTCATATACTGTACTGACTGTCATTGAAACTCACTTAAATTAAACATTTGATGATACAGTGGCAGCAATACATGGTTTCAACATCTTCAGAACAGACAGGAATGCCACTGGTGGAAGAGTTGCCTTTTATGTTCAGAGTCATATTCCTGTAAAGCTTAGAGAGGATCATGTCAAATGCTGTTGAAGTAATTTGGCTACAGTTTCACCTGCCTCACGTAAAGCCCATTATTTTGGGAAGCTGCTATCGACTACCAAGTGCTAACAATTAGTATCTGGATAATATGTGTTAAATGCTTGATAATGTATGTAATATCAAAAGAGTTATATTTTCTGAGTGACCTAAATATTGACTGGTTTTGATTAAGCTGCCCACTCAAGAAAAAGCTTCAAACAGTGCCTGCAACTAGGTTCAGGTTTTCAGTCAGGGTATTTACAAGCAGCACAGGAATTAAATCATACACATGTATTGATCATATCTTTACAAATGCTGCAGAAATCTGCTCTACAGCAGCATCCAAATCCATCGGATGCAGTGGTCATACTATAGTAGCCATATCTAGGCTGGGCATAATACAGTGCCTTGTGAAAGTATTCGGCCCCCTTGAACTTTGCGACCTTTTGCCACATTTCAGGCTTCAAACATAAAGATATAAAACTATATTTTTTTGTGAAGAATCAACAACAAGTGGGACACAATCATGAAGTGGAACGACATTTATTGGATATTTCAAACTTTTTTAACAAATCAAAAACTGAAAAATAGGGCGTGCAAAATTATTCAGCCCCCTTAAGTTAATACTTTGTAGCGTCACCTTTTGCTGCGATTACAGCTGGAAGTTGCTTGGGGTATGTCTCTATCAGTGTTGCACATCGAGAGACTGAATTTTTTTCCCATTCCTCCTTGCAAAACAGATCGAGCTCAGTGAGGTTGGATGGAGAGCATTTGTGAACAACAGTTTTCAGTTCTTTCCACAGATTCTCGATTCAGGTCTGGACTTTGACTTGGCCATTCTAACACCTGGATATGTTTATTTTTGAACCATTCCATTGTAGATTTTGCTTTATGTTTTGGATCATTGTCTTGTTGGAAGACAAATCTCCGTCCCAGTCTCAGGTCTTTTGCAGACTCCATCAGGTTTTCTTCCAGAATGGTCCTGTATTTGGCTCCATCCATCTTCCCATCAATTTTAACCGTCTTCCCTGTCCCTGCTGAAGAAAAGCAGGCCCAAACCATGATGTTGCCACCACCATGTTTGACAGTGGGGATGGTGTGTTCAGGGTGATGAGCTGTGTTGCTTTTACGCCAAACATAACGTTTTGCATTGTTGCCAAAAAATTCAATTTTGGTTTCATCTGACCAGAGCACCTTCTTCCACATGTTTGGTGTGTCTCCCAGGTGGCTTGTGGCAAACTTCAAATGACACTTTTTATGGATATCTTTAAGAAATGGCTTTCTTCTTGCCACTCTTCCATAAAGGCCAGATTTGTGCAATATACGACTGATTGTTGTCCTATGGACAGAGTCTCCCACCTCAGCTGTAGATCTCTGCAGTTATTCCAGAGTGATCATGGGCCTCTTGGCTGCATCTCTGATCAGTCTTCTCCTTGTATGAGCTGAAAGTTTAGAGGGACGGCCAGGTCTTGGTAGATTTGCAGTGGTCTGATACTCCTTCCATTTCAATATTATCGCTTGCACAGTGCTCCTTGGGATGTTTAAAGCTTGGGAAATCTTTTTGTATCCAAATCCGGCTTTAAACTTCTTCACAACAGTATCTCGGACCTGCCTGGTGTGTTCCTTGTTTTTCATGATGCTCTCTGCGCTTTTAACGGACCTCTGAGACTATCACAGTGCAGGTGCATTTATACGGAGACTTGATTACACACAGGTGGATTGTATTTATCATCATTAGTCATTTAGGTCAACATTGGATCATTCAGAGATCCTCACTGAACTTCTGGAGATAGTTTGCTGCACTGAAAGTAAAGTGGCTGAATAATTTTGCACGCCCAATTTTTCAGTTTTTGATTTGTTAAAATTTTTTGAATTATCCAATAAATGTCGTTCCACTTCATGATTGTGTCCCACTTGTTGTTGATTCTTCACAAAAAAAACAGTTTTATATCTTTATGTTTGAAGCCTGAAATGTGGCAAAAGGTCGCAAAATTCAAGGGGGCCAAATACTTTCGCAAGGCACTGTATGTTTTTTTAGAGGTCATTACAATACGTTTTGTAGTGATTCCTATGTTGAAGATGAAAATAATATTTGCTGGTCTGTGGTGAAGAAGACACAGTGATGCCAAAACATTGGTGTTTTTTTACCCAATAAATTACTGGGAGGTTATACATATGGAGTGTGCGACTCTCTTTCTTTTATAGCTTACAGTTTATTCACCGTTAGTCACTAATTCTACACTAAATTATTTTCGCTGCACCAGCTCATGCTTTTATTAGTGTAATGAGGAGCATGACACATTTATGACATTTCTTATTTCAGTTACTAATAAGCATGCACCCATTTAGAAAATGACTGTAAAAAAACATGTGACATGAAACAAGTATTGATGCACCTTAAATGAAAATTTGAGCAAAAAGGCAAGCTTGGCTCTATCATTCACCGAATCAGATGGCTCATTCATCACAAATCACAAATGATATTTCCAACTAATTTAATGATTTTTTCATTGGCAAGATGAGCAAACTACATGTCAAACAACAAATTCTGTACCTAGACAGCCATGCATACAAAACTGGCCAAGACTATGAAAGATGGGTGTGTGTAAGAGGTGAAAAAGTTGCTGTTGTCTATAAACAATGACATGCCACCTTGTTTGTCACGTGCACCAAATACAATAGGTGTATTCGTGAAATACTTACTTACAGGCCCTAACCAAAAGTGCAATTTTTAAGTAAAAATGGGTGTTAGGTAAACAATAGATAAGTAAGGAAATAAAAAAACAACAGTGAAAAGACAGTGAATAATAACAGTAGCGAGGCTATATATAGTAGCTGTAAGGGTTTTCCTGTGGTGAAGGAGAAGCGGACCAAAATGCAGCGTGGTGGTTATTCATGTTCTTTAATAAAGGAACTAGACATGAAATAACTAACAAAACCTTAACCTATAGGGGAGGGTCTGGGTGGGCGTCTGTCCGCGGTGGCGGCTCTGGCGCGGGACGCGGACCCCACTTCATCATTGTCTTAGTCAGCCTTATTGTCTGCTTCCGTGGCCTCCTAACCACGGCGACCCCTCTAAATGACCCCATTGGACTGAGGGGCAGCTCTGGGCTGAGGGGCTCTGGCGGCTCTGGGCTGAAGGGCTCTGGCGGCTTTGGGCTGAGGGGCTCTGGCGGCTCTGGGCTGAGGGGCTCTGGCGGCCCCTGGCTGATCGGCGGCACTGGCGGCCCCTGGCTGACTGGCGGCGCTGGGCAGACTGGCGGCGCTGGGCAGACTGGCAGCACTGGCGGCGCTGGGCAGACGGGAAGCTCAGGCGGCGCTGGGCAGACGGGAAGCTCAGGCGGCGCTGGGTAGACGGGAAGCTCAGGCGGCGCTGGGTAGACGGGAAGCTCAGGCGGCGCTGGGCAGACGGGAAGCTCAGGCGGCGCTGGGCAGACGGGAAGCTCAGGCGGCGCTGGGCAGACGGGGAGCTCAGGCGGCGCTGGGCAGACGGGAAGCTCAGGCGGCGCTGGGCAGACGGGAAGCTCAGGCGGCGCTGGGCAGACGGGAAGCTCAGGCGGCGCTGGGCAGACGGGAAGCTCAGGCGGCGCTGGGCAGACGGGATGCTCAGGTGGCGCTGGGCAGACGGGTGGCTCAGGCCGTGCTGGGCAGACGGGTGGCTCGGGCGGCGCTGGGCAGACGGGTGGCTCGGGCAGCGCTGGGCAGACGGGTGCCTCAGATGGCGCTGGGCAGACGGGTGGCTCAGGCGGCGCTGGGCAGACGGGAAGCTCCGGCAATGCTGGAGAGGAAGACTCTGGCAGCGTTGGACTAAGGAGCTCTGGCGCCTCTGGAATGAGGGGCTCTTGCGCCTCTGGACTGAGGGGCGGGAGCTCTGGTAGCGCCGAACAGGCGGGAGACTCCGGCTGCGCTGGAGAGAAGGAAGGCTCCGGCAGCGCTGGACAGGCGGGAGCACTTGTAGGGGTGAGACGGAGAGACAGCCTGGTGCGGGGCGCTGCGGAGGGCTGGTGCGTGGAGGTGGTACCGGATAGACCGGACCGTGCAGGCGCACTGGAGCTCTTGAGCACTGAGCCTGCCCAACCTTACCCGGTTGAATGCTCCAGGTCGCCCTGCCAGTGCGGCGAGGTGGAATAGCCCGCACTGGGCTATGCAGGCGAACCGGGGACACCGTGCACAAGGCTGGTGCCATGTAAGCCGGCCCAAGGAGACGCACTGGGGACCAGAGGCGTAGGGCCGGCTTCAGGGCACTTGGCTCAATGCTCACACTCACGGAGCTGGTATGTACCGCACCGGGCTACGCACCCGCACTGGGGACACTGTGCGCTCCACAGCATAACACGGTGCCTGCCTGGTCTCTCTCGCCCCCCGGTAAGCACAGGAAGTTGGCGTAGGTCTCCTACCTGTCCCCCCCCCCCAATAAATTTTTGGGGCTGACTCTCAGGCTTCCATCTGCTCTGCCGTGCTAGCTCCGCATAATGCCGCCTCTCGGCTTTGGGGCAGCAATATTCCCCTAGCTCTGCCCAGGGTCCTTTCCCATCTAGAATCCCCTCCCAAGTCCATCTCTCCAAATAGTGCAGCCTCTCCCACTGCTGCTGCTGCTGCACCTGCTGCTGCTGCTTCTGTTGCTTCTCCTGCTGCTGCTTTTACCCGTTACCACGCCGCTTGGTCCTGTTGTGGTGGGTGATTCTGTAAGGGTTTTCCTGTGGTGAAGGCGAAGCGGACCAAAATGCAGCATGGTGGTTATTCATGTTCTTTAATAAAGGAACTAGACATGAAATAACTAACAAAACAATAAATGTACGAAAATCTAAACAGTCCTATCTGGTGCAAACACAGAGACAGGAACAGTCACCCACAAACACACAGTGAAACCCAGGCTACCTAAGTATGATTCTCAATCAGAGACAACTAATGACACCTGCCTCTGATTGAGAACCATACTAGGCCGAAACATAGAAATACCCCAAAACATAGAAAAGCAAACATAGACTGCCCACCCAACTCACGCCCTGACCATACTAAAATAAATACAAAACAAAGGAAATAAAGGTCAGAACGTGACACTAGCGAGGCTATAACAGTAGCGAGGCTATATAAAGGCAACGGTTAGTCAGGCTAATTGAGGTAGTATGTACATGTAGGTATGGTTAAAGTGACTATACATATATGATAAACAGAGAAGCAGTAGCATAAAAGAGGGGTTGGGGTACAGAATACAAATTATCCGGGTAGCCATTTGATTATCTGTTCAGGAGTCTAATGGCTTGGGAGTAAAAGCTGTCGAGAAGCCTTTTGGTACTAGACTTGGCGTTCCGGTACCGCTTGCCATGCTGTAGTAGAGAGAACAGTCTATGACTGGGGTGGATGGGGTCTTTTTAGGGCCTTCCTCTGACACCATCAGGTGTAGAGGTCCTGGATGGCAGGCAGCTTAGCCCCAGTGATGAACTGGGCCATACACACGACCATCTGAAGTGCCTTGCGGTCGGGGCCCGAGCAGTTGCCGTACCAGGCAGTGAAGCTGATGGTGCAGCTGTAGAAACTTTTGAGGATCTGAGGACCCATGCCAGTTATCTGAGGGGGAATCGGCTTTGTCGTGCCCTCTTCCCGACTGTCTTGGTGTGTTTGGACCATTCTTGGTGATGTGGACACCAAGGAACTTGAAGCTCTCAACCAGCTCCACTACAGCCCCATTGATGAGAATGGGGGTGTGCTCGGTCCTCCTTTTCCTGTAATCCACAATCATCTCCTTTGTCTTGATTATGTTGAGGGATAGGTTGTTATTCTGGCACCACCCGGCCAGGTCTCTGACCTCCTCCCTATATGCTGTCTCGTCATTGTTGGTGATCAGGCCTACCACTGCTATGTCGTCTGCAAACTTAATGATGGTGTTGGGGTCGTACCTGGCCGTGGGTGAACAGGGAGTACAGGATGGGACTGAGCACGCACCCCTGAGGGGCTCCAGTAATGAGGATCAGCGTGGCAGATGTGTTGCTACCTACCCTCACGACCTGGGGGTGGCCCGTCAGGAAGTCCAGGATCCAGTTGTAGAGGGAGGTACTTAGTGCCAGGATCCTTAGCTTAGTGATGAGCTTTGAGGGTACTATGGTGTTGAATGCTGAGCTCTAGTCAATGAATAGCATTCTCACGTAGGTGTTCCTTTTGTCCAGGTGGGAAAGGGCAGTATGGAGTGCAATAGAGATTGCAACATATGGATCTGATTGGGTGGTATGCATATTGGAGTGGGTCTAGGGTTTCTGGGATAATGGTGTTGATGTGAGCCATTAATAGCCTTTCAAAACACTTCATGGCTACGGAGGTGAGTGCTACGGGTCTGTTGTCGTTTAGGCAAGTTGCCTTTGTGTTATTGGGCGCAGGGACTATGTTGGTCTGTTTAAAACATGTTGGTATTATGGACTCAATCATGGACATGTTGAAAATGTCAGTGAAGACACCTGCCAGTTCGTCAGTACATGCCCGGAGCACATGTTCTGGTAATCCGTTTTGCCCCGCAGCCTTGTAAATGTTGACCTGTTTAAAGGTCTTACTCACGGCGGCTACGGAGAGAGTGATCACACAGTTATCTGAAACAGCTGATGCTCTCATGCATGCATCAGTGTTGCTTGCCTCGAAGCGAGCATAGAAGTGATTCAGCTCATCTGGTATGCTCGTGTCACTGGGCAGCTCGCAGCTGTGCTTCCCTTTGTAGTCTCTAATAGTTTGCAAACCCTGCCAAAAGACGAGATTCAGAGCTGGTGTAGTACGATTCAATCTTAGCCCTGTTTTCAAACTTTGCCTGTTTGATGGTTCGTCGGAGGGCATAGCGGGAATTCTTATAAGCTTCCGGGTTATAGTTCCGCACCTGAAAGCGGCAACTCTACCCTTTAGGTTAGTGCGAATGTTGCCTGTAATCCATGGCTTCTGGTTGGGGTATGTACGTACAGTCACTGTGGTGATGACGTCCTCGATGCACTTATTGATAAAGCCAGTGACTGATGTGGTGTACTCCTCAATGCAATTGGAAGAATCTCTGAACATATTCCAGTCTGTGCTAGCAAAACAGTCCTGTAGCTTAGCATCTGCTTCATCTGACCACTTTTTTAATAGACTGAGTAACTGGTGCTTCCTGCTTTAATTTTTGCTTGTAAGGATAGAGGATAGAATTGTAGTCAGATTTACCAAATGGAGGGTGAGGGAGAGCTTTGTATGCTTCTCTATGTGTGGAGTACAGGTGATCTAGAATTGTTTTCCCTCAGGATGCGCATTTAACATGTTGATAGAAATCAGGTAAAACAGATTTAAGCTTCCCTGCATTAAAGTCTCCAGCCACTAGGAGCTCTGCCTCTGGGTGAGTGGTTTCCTGTTTGCTTATTTCCTTATACAGCTGACCTAGTGCAGTCTTAGTGCCAGCGTCCGTCTTTGGTGGTAAATAAACAGCCACGAAAAGTGTAGATGAAAACTCTCTTGGCAAATAGTGTGTTCTGCAGTTTATCATAAGATACTCTACTTCAGAGAAGCGAAATATTGCAACTCCTATTTGCCATCTCTTCAATCCAAGCTTACAGGAAAGTGTGTGCCCTCAGTCCTGGGGGGAAGCAAACGTCATTCAGCTACCCAAGAATAGCAAAACACTTTACTGGCTCAAACAGGCAATAATCAGCCTGTTACCAACCCTTTTAAAAATATTGTGGGGATCTGTTTTGTTAGAGTTTAGTGCAGCTTTTGACATGATCGATTATAATCTTCTGCTGGAAAAACGTCTGTTATGGCTTTACCTCAGCTGCTGTAAGGATCGTTGCTGGTAGACGAGAAGCAGGTACAGGGAGTGAACATTTAATTACCAACGTACATGGAACAGGACAGGACAGCATCTGGACATGAACACATAATGACATTAATGCTGACATAGGGATCAAACGGGGGAGCAGACACTTATAGATGGGGCAATCAACAAAGAGAAGGACTCCAGGTGAATCCAATGAGCGCTGCTAGGTATAATGATGGTGGCCCTCGAGTGCCAGAGAGGGAGAGTGGGTGCAGGCGTGACAGTACCAGGGGCGTCCCACCTGGGCGAGCCTGACGGGCCGGCCAAGGCATGGGCGATGGACAAGCCAGCTGGGGGGTGTAGAAGCCCGACGAACTGGCTGAGGCGTGGGAGCCTCACAATCTGGCTGAGGCGTGGCAGCCCGACAATCCTGCTGAGGCGTGGCAGCCCGACGAACCGGCTGAGGCATGGGAGCCTGATTGGCCAGATGAAGCAAAACTAAAACTCCCTGATGCTTCTTTTATGGGTGTCAGCATTCTGTAAGGATCAACGCTGGTAGACGAGAAGCAGGTACAGGAAGTGAACATTTAATTACCAACGGACATGGAAAAGGACAGGACAGAGTCTGGACATGAACACATAATGACTTTAACCTTTTGTGACTAGGGGGCAGTATTTTCATTTTTGGAAAAATAACGTTCTCGTAGTAAACAGGATATTTTGTCAGGACAAGATGCTAGAATATGTATATAATTGACAGCTTAGGATGGAAAACACTCTAAAGTTTCCAAAACTGTAAAAATATTGTCTGTGAGTATAACAGAACTGATGTTGCAGGCGAAAGCCTGAGAAAAATCCAAACAGGAAGGGACTCTTATTTAGAAGGCTCTGCGTTCCTATGCGTCCCTATTTAGCAGTGAACGGGCTATCAACCAGATTAGTTTTTCTATGGCTTCCCTAATGTGTCTCGTGTCACAATACATAGTTTCAGGCTTTTATTTTGAAAAATGAACCTGAACGTCAACATTGCGTCAGTGGTCAGCTGAAGTCTCTCATAGTGTTTGGTGCGTAACGGACAAATGCGGCCATTGTTTCTCTCTCTCCTACTAAGAAGCAACCAGTCCCGGTTGATATATTATCGAATAGATATTTGAAAAACACCTTGAGGATTGATTATAAACAACGTTTGCCATGTTTCTGTCGATATTAATGGAGCTAATTTGGAATATTTTTCGCCATTTTCGTGACAGCAATTTCCGGTCGATTTCTCAGCCAAACGTGAAGAACCTCCACCTACAAAAATAATATTTTGGGAAAAAAGGAACATTTGCTATCTAACTGGGTGTCTCATGAGTGAAAACATCCAAAGCTCATCAAAGGTTAACGATTTAATTTGATTGCTTTTCTGATTTTCGTGACCAAGTTACCTGCTGCTAGCTGGACATAATGCTATGCTAGGCTATCGATAAACTTACTCAAATGCTTGTCTTGCTTTGGCTGTAAAGCATTTTTTGAAAATCTGAGATGACAGGGTGATTAACAAAAGGCTAAGCTGTGTTTCAATATATTTCACTTGTGATTTTCATGAATAGGAATATTTTCTAGTAATATTTATGTCCGTTGCGTTATGCTAATTAGTGTCAGTCGATGATTACACTCCCGGACCCGGGATGGGGTGTCACTAGAAGTTAAAGAGATACCCCCCTACTTTTTCAATTTCCGCCTGAAGACATACCCAAATCTAACTGTCTGTAGCACTAGCCCAGAAGCAAGGATATGCATATTCTTGAAAGAAAACCCTCTGAAGTTTGTGTAAATATAAATTGAATGTCTGAGAATATAACACAATAGATCTGGTTTAGATAATACAATGGAAAAAACACGTTTTTTATTTGTATTGTTGTATCATCATCTTTAAAATGAACAAGATAAAACAAACATTGATCGGATGATGGGGACAATTTCAGTGAAAAATATAAGAGGACAACAGTACTTGTGCGAAGTTTCAGAATGATAACTTCCAAAATGAGTGTGCTACATGACATTTATCATGAAGTCACCCAGATGTCCCACACAAGTAGCCTAAATGAAGTGGCCAAATTGGTGAAGTTATACATTTTGAATGGAGTAACTATATACACAATGCGAAAATGGTATTGTTAACACATCCCCCCCCCCCAGAAAAAAATGGAGGGGAAAAAATGGGGGAAAAAAATATATACATTTACAAAATAACATGGGTAACTATTTACACACTTTCAATATTTGGAAGACTCTCAGATCTCTATCAAATCAAATGTATTTCTATAGGCCTTCGTGCATCAGCTAATATCTCAAAGTGCTGTACAGAAACCCAGCCTCAAACCTCAAACAGCAAGCAATGGAGGTGTAGAAGCACGGTGGCTAGGAAAAACTCCCTAGAAAGGCCAAAACCTAGAAAGAAACCTAGAGAGGAACCAGGCTATGAGGGATGGCCAGTCCTCTTCTGGCTGTGCCGGGTGGAGATTATAACAGAACATGGCCGAGATTTTCAAACGTTCATAGATGAACAACAGGGTCAAATAATAATAATCACAGTAGTTGTAGAGGATGCAACAGGACAGCAACTTAAGAGTAAATATGAACAGTTTAGGGTTCCATAGTCGCAGGCAGAACAGTTGAAACTGGAACAGCAGCAAGGCCAGGTGGACTGGGGACAGCAAGGAGTCATCATATCTGGTAGTCCTGACGCATGGTCCTAGGGCTCAGGTCGTCCTCCGAGAGAGAGAGAATTAGAGAGAGCATACCTAAATTTACACAGGACACCGGATAAGACAGAAGAAGTACTCCAGATATAACAAACTGACGCTAGCCCCCCGACACATAAACTACTGCAGCATAAATACTGGAGGCTGAGACAGGAGGGGTCAGGAGACACTGTGGCCCCATCCGATGAGACCCCCGGACAGGGCCAAACAGGAAGGATATAAACCCATCCACTTTGCCAAAGCTCTACACAATATTGTTCTTCTGATGCCATGTGCCATAGCAGTCTCTTTCTGCTGTAAAGCAGAGGGTCACCAAGCATGTGGAGCAGGTGATGGGGGACTTAATTTAGCAAAGAACACAGTGACGCCTCCATGCTGTGCCCTTTTGGCCGTGAGGCACACTTGTGAGACACCACTTTCCCGATTGTGTGTATGTCTGTATATCTGTGTGTACGTCTGTAAATTGTGTGTACGTCTGTATATCTAGACTTATATTTAGCTTTCCCTGACTTAGTCGCCATACTGATTGATATATAAACAGCTGAATCTGTACGTTTATCAAAACAATGCTGTGCATAATATGCGTTGCTCCTTCCGGTATGAAACTTAAATGCGAATGACTCTTTACGCCAGAGTTTACTACATGGGTTGGTCTTCCAACACATAACCATTACTTATTGCCATTTATCTCATTGGCTATCTACCCAGCTAGATTTCAAGACGATCAGTGGTCATTGGGTTAAAATACAGTCAATCAACGAAACAGTGGTCATATCATTGGTGCACATTGATGTCATTACTTGTTGTCTTCAAATCGGTTTCTTTCAGTCAATATGTCCCGCAAAATGGCCCATCACGTTCGGTTGTGTTATGAACAAACCAGTTGATTGCAATGAAACCAAACATGACTGGAAAAGTCACGTTTTGTGTGGGTATTTACCTCGAATGTGTCATCGAAAATGGAATGAGACGGAATTCACGACACAAGAGGTTCACAAAATGTTTCGTGTCAGGCTATAAAACGGATTTTATCAAACAAAAGATTATTCATTGTGTAACAATGAGCATTGGGATTTATTTTTACCTTATGTAACTAGGCAAGTGAGTTAAGAACAAATTCTTATTTTCAATGACAGCCTAGGAACAGTGGGTTAACTGCCTGTTCAGGGGCAGAACAACATATTTGTACCTTGTCAGCTCAGGAGTTTGAACTTGTAGCCTTCCGGTTACTTGTCCTATGCTCTAACCACTAGGCTACCCTGCCGATTGCAAACAGATGAAGATCGTCAAAGGTAAACTATTTATTTTAATGCAGTTTGTGATTTTGTTACGCCTGTGCTGGTTGAAATAGTTGGTTTGATGGGGCTCTACCTTCAGATAATCGCGTCGTATCCTTTCGCAGTAAATCCTTTTTTAATTCTGACGCAATTGGATTAGCAAGATTCCATGCTTTCGATACATGTGAGACACTTTATTTTCATGAATGTTTAATTAATATGACTATTTATGTAGGGATCACCGTATGTTGTCGAATTTAATCCCGCTAACAGGTTCGGTGCTTAGAGAGGTTAACACCTGTCCGCTTCACCTGGAAGCCAGCCGCACCAATGTGTATTCTATTAATTTGTAGAATAATAATAACTATGAAATAACACGCATGGAATCATGTAGTAATCAAAAAAGTGTTAAACATTCAGACTGGCATTCTCTCAACCAGATTCATGAGGTTCACCTGGAATGCATTTCAATTAACATGGAACTGTATTCCACATCAAGTAACTTATGCAAGCAGTAAAATCAGATTTAAAAATCTGATAAAAATAAACCTTATAGAACAACGGAAACTGAAAAGACACACCCAGGCAGACACTCGCATACTCACACGATAACATACACACGATACACATGTACACGTGGATTTTGTGTTGTAGATATATGGTAGTAGAGTAATGGCCTGAGGGCACACAAGTTGTGAAATATGTTGTGAAATGTAATGTATTTTTTTTAATCGTATATACACTGAACAAAAAATAAAAATGCAACATGTTTCATGAGCTGAAATAAAAAATAAAAATAAAATGTCTATACACTCAAAAAGGTAATTTGTTAACATCACTGTTAGTGAGCATTTCTCCTTTGCCAAGATACTGTAATCCATTCCCCTGACAGGTATGGCATATGAAGAAGCTGATTAAACAGCATGATCATTACACAGGTGCACCTTGTGCTGGGGACCATAAAACGCAACTTTAAAACATGCAGTTTTGTCACACAACACAATGCCACAGATGTCTCAAGTTTTGAGGGAGCGAGTAATTGGCATGATGACTGCAGAAATGTCCACCAGAGCTGTTGTCAGATAATTTAATGTCAATATATCTACTGTAATCTGCCTCCAACGTTGTTTTAGAGAACTTGGCTGTACGTCCAACTGGCCTCACAACCACAGACAATGTTCAACCATGCCAGCCCAGGACCTCCACATTCGGCTTCTTCACCTGCACGATCGTCTGAGGGGGGAGGGGTGCTGAGGAGTATTTTTTTTGTAAAGAAAAAAAAATCTGATTGGCTGGGCCTGACTCCCCAGTGGGTGGGCCTAGCTGCCAAGTGGGTGGGGCCTATACCCTCCTAGGCCCACTTATGGCTGCACCCCTGCCCAGTCATGTGAAATCCATAGAATAGGGCCTAATTTATTTACTTCAATTGACTGATATCCTGAAATGAAGTCTAACTTGGTAAAAGCTTTGAAATTGTTGCATGTTGCATGTATATTTTTGTTCAGTATAACGGCCTTAATTTTGATGGGCCCCAGGAAGATTAGCTGCTGCCTTGGTTAATGCGGATCAATATTAAACATGAATACCTCCCTATTCAGCTGCATGTGGACACACATAACACATGAGCCCTCCACCACCCTGCCTACTCCCCACATGCCATACCTCCACTCCTCCGTCCATCCTCAGCAGTCTGTAGTCTAAGCAGGTTGTCATGAATTGTAGAGATCATTCTTATTGATATGTTTAGCTGGCTGATTTCCTGTTTTCTGGGCCAGCCAATAAAGGCCAGCGCAATTCTATTCACTCAGTCCCACAATCAAAATGACCCTAAGGGTGACAACAAGGACGACAGCCATGGTTGTCAATTTACCTGAATAACTGAATGAGTCATGTCCTTTGAAGATGAATTACTTTGCAAAGTGGCTGAGACAAGCCGTGTGTGTATTCGTTTAAAGTTAGATTTATGTATTTCAAAGCCCCAATGCTAGGCCTACGTGCCAGATTGCACAAAGTGCCTAATTCAGACATATTACAACTAAAGTAGAGCAAATCTGACACTCATCACATAGAAAATGATTAATGGATTCAATGTACCCACTCAGAGTTGGAGGATAAAAAGGCTTTCAAAGATGTTTACACCTCAACACGATTGTGTCAAACTGTCTGCTGGTCAACAATGTGAACTTCAGGTTAAAGTTAGTCAATTCTGATTCAATTTAAAACATTTCAAAGGTTTTTTGCTCAGTCGTGATAAATTCTGAGTTGAGTTGACAATCTGAAAGGACCACGTGCATGTGGTGTGTGTGTGCACGTCTATGCCCTCTGAGCGTGTATCCTCTGATTGAACAACAACTCTCATGTCTGTTTGCATGGCCACTTATCAGCCTAATGTCCTTGCCTTCACGTCTGTCTTCACACACTCCGAATCTAACCGAGAACTGAGGGGCGTCCTGTTACTTCCAGATGGCTGGAACATGGAGCATCTGATTCTAACTACCGTACGCCACGGTGTTGTGCACCCATTAGGCCAGTGACGCACCACAGCATCTCTTCCACAGGCTAATGTGATGTCAGCTTTTGTTATCTCTGTCACTGCCTGTTCTGCCTGCCTACTCTCCTGGAACTCTTCTTTGAGCTCAGAAAAACATAATTAAACCAAAGATGAGAGGCCTTATTTTTCATTTGAGCACTTCATTTTGGGCTGGCTACACATCAAACCTATTTAGAGTAGACAAATTGACTCAATTCTCTCCATGTTTGTATCATACCTTAATTCCGCCATGCCCCCTCTGTTCGGCTAAGTGTGAGAAGAAACACAACATTGTTGTCGGTTTGTCCTTTTTGCTGGTTTGTGATGGGAACATCCAAGGACGATGATCGTCTTTTCTTTCTCAATCTAATTTAAATGTAACCAGAGAGATGAAGGCATTGAAATAATGTGATTAATGTAAGTACAATACTTTGGCTACATCACAAATGGCATCACGTTCCCTATATAGTGCACTACTTTTGACCAGAGACCTATGGGACTATGTGGTGAGCCAATTTGGGATGTAACCTGTGAGATTAGGACTAAGGAACTGTCATAACTCTCTGTTCTTGGTGAGGATTAAAAGGACCCATGGGCTAGGCAAAAGTTTGAAGATAGCCGTAACCCCCTCTCCTGGGGGAGTTTGGAAGGTTTTATGACTTAACGACCAGTCGTACACTTTCTCTCTCTTGACCCTGCAGTATAGAGTAGTTAAAAATCCCTTTGTTACAACAGAGAGAGACTTTGCCAAAACTTCAAATGAATGAACATTGGGACAATACATTTCAATATCCAAATGTTGGGAGTTATGACAGATGGAATATGGAAAATTAATGTATATTTTGTGATGTCATTAAAATTATCAGAAAGACTGTATAACAATATCTATTTTTATTTATTTAACCTTTACTTAACTAGGCAAGTCAGTTAAGAACAAAGTCTTATTTACAATGACGGTCTACCGGCGAACAGTGGGTTAACTTCCTTGTTCAGGGGCAGAATTACAGATTTTTATCATGTCAGCTTGGTGATTCGATCCAGAAACCTTTTGGTTACTGGCCCAACGTTCTAACCACTAGGCAACCTGCCACCAACTACGGACATTATGACCTCTGGTGGACAACCAGAAACGTACATCGAACTCCTCGCCATAGACGGATAGAGTGGTTTCAACAGAGAGATGACAGAGAATTGTAACTCTGAAAGTGTACAAATCCTAGTTATCAGGTTTGCATCTAAATGCTGTATAAAATAAATTATTAAGTATAAGAATACTTTTGAAAAAAATAAAAAAGTGATTTTAGCCTTCTGAATGAGATAATGGCTTTTCATATAAACCTGGGCCAAGTCAGTAAGCATGCCCACGTGAGCACAGACATTGTGTCAGAGTGATGGAACCACCTTTCTGACCAGAGTGTTTAAAATGACTCGTAACTAAATTTTCATTAGACCAAGCAGGCGGACGATGTGAGCCGGACTTCACGAAATGGTTAAAACTACAAGACCAGAAAATGGTAAGACCCTCTGAAACACTCGACGAGCGAAGAAGTTGAAGACTATACCAAAACATTCCCAGTCTGCAGCTGGTATGTAATGTAGTCTAGGACAATTGACCAAGATGAGAGGGAAGGATAACTCTCTCTTACCATCATAGGTACCTCTGAGGTATCTATTATAACGAACAGAGGGAAGTACAGATCCCTCTGAACACAATGTGGTACACCTCTGATGTATCCATCTAACAAACACTCCGAGACAAAGAAGCCTAGAACTAAGGACATTGTGACCTCTGGTGGACAACCAGTAACTTACATTGAACTACTGACCATAGACGGATAGAGTGGTTTCAACAGAGACAACAGAGAAAGACACGTAAATATATGTTGCAATTCTAATCCGAATGAGCGGTTGATAGGGTGCTAAATATAAAAATTTACAGTGAGTGTATTTTCCAAGTGTATGTAAGATGAGTCAACTCTCTTTGTCTCTCCTGCTCTTTAGCCCCCCCCTTTCATTCAGTAACAAGCCGTCATATCGGTTTAGTCCACCAGGGACTTTTCATATGCATTATGTTAGTAATCGATAACCTATACCTTGTGTGTGTGTTTATGTATCTGTGTGATTATGTATTATTATTATTTATTTAGTAAATAAATAATTAAGCCAATTTGTGTATCGCTGATTCAACACTTAGTCTATGGTTCTTGTGGACAAAAGGAAGTGGATGGAGGAATATTTTAAACTTTTAAATTCGGACAACACAGAGATGCTAGTTCTAGGTCCCAAGAAACAAAGAGTTCTTCTGTTGGATCTGACAATTAATATTGATGGTTGTACAGTCATCTCAAATAAAATTGTGAAGGACCTCGGCGTTACTCTGGACCCTGATCTCTCTTTTGACGAACATATCAAGACTGTTTCAAGGACAGCTTTTTCCATCTACGTAACATTGCAAAAATAAGAAAATTTCTGTCCAAAAATTATGCAGGAAAATGTATCCATGCTTTTGATACTTCTAGGTTAGACTACTGCAATGCTCTACTTTCCGGCTACCTGGATAAAGCACTAAATATACTAAATACGGCTGCTAGAATCCTGACTAGAACCAAAAAATTGGATCATATTACTCCAGTGCTAGCCTCCCTACACTGGCTTCCTGTCAAGGCAAAGGCTGATTTCAAGGTTTTACTGCTAACCTACAAAGCATTACATGGGCTTGTTCCTACCTATCTTTCCGATTTTGTCCTGCCGTACATACCTATACATATGCTATGGTCACAAGACGCAGGCCTCCTTACTGTCCCTAGAATTTCTAAGCAAACAGCAGGAGGCAGAGCATTCTCCTATAGAGCTCCATTTTTATGGAATGGTCTGTCTATCCATGTGAGAGATGCGGACTCGGTATCGACCATTAAGTCTTTATTGAAGACTCATCTCTTTAGTAGGTTCTATTATTTGAGTGTAGTCTGGCCCAGGGGTGTGAAGATGAACAGAAAGGCACTGGAGCGGCCTGGCTTGTTCAATGGGATTCTCTGCCTCTAACCCTATTACAGGGGCTGAGTCACTAGCTTACTGGTGCTCTTCCATGCCGTCCCTAGGAGGGGTGTGTCACTTGAGTGGGTTGAGTCACTGATGTGATCTTCCAGTCCGGGTTGGCGCCCCCCTCGGAATCGTGCCGTGGGGGAGATCTTCGTGAGCTATACTCGGGCATGTCTCAGGGTAGTAGGTTGGTGGTTGAAGATATCCCTCTAGTGGTGTGGGGGCTGTGCTTTGGCAAAGTGGGTGGGGTTATATCCTGTCTGTTTGACCCTGTCCGGGGGTATCGATACAGGGCCACTGTGTCTCCTGATGCCTCCTGTCTCAGCCTCCAGTATTTATGCTGCAATAGTTTATGTGTAGGAGGGCTAGGGTCAGTCTGTTATATCTGGAGTATTTCTCCTGTCTCATCCGATATACTGTATGAATTGAAGTATGCTCCCACTAATTCTCTCTCTCTCTTTGTCTCTCCTTTCTCTCTTTCTTTCTTTCTCTCTCTCTTCTCTCGGAGGACCTGAGCTCTAGGACCATGCCTCGGGACTACCTGGCCTGAGGACTCCTTGCTGTCCCCAGTCCAACTGGTCATGCTGCTGCTTCATTTTCAACTGTTCTGCTTGCTATGGAACCCTGACCTGTTCACTGGATGTGCTACCTTGTCCCAGACTTGCTGTTTTGGACTCTCTCTCTACCGCACCTGCTGTCTCAAAATCTGAATGATCAGCTACTCCTCAGGAGTAACCTGTTGCACCCTCTACAATCACTGTGATTATTATTATCTGACCCTTCTTGTCATCTATGAACTTTTATCATCTTGGCCATGTTCTGTTATAATCTTCACCCGGCACAGCCAGAGGAGGACTGGCCACCCCTCAGAGCCTGGTTCCTCTCTAGGTTTCTTCCTAGGTTTTGGCCTTGAGAGTTTTTCCTAGCCACCGTGCTTCTACATTTGCATTGCTTGGTGTTTGGGGGTTTTGGCTGGGTTTCTGTACAGAAATTTGTGACATCGGCTGATGTAAAAAGGGCTTTATAAATGAATTTGATTGATAGTTTGATGTTGAATTGTGAACATAGGCTTGATAATTTTTGAGCTAAATAATATATTTTTTTCACTAAGGATTATGAAAGGTCTGATGGAATTAATACTTAAGAGAGTTGGGGAGTTCTGAGAATGGGATACACAGTAATTTGCATTCAGAGCTAAACTAAGGCTTTGCCAAGGGAAAGTAAACACTTTGAAACTGGAGCAGTGGCATCTACATGTAAATATACATTTATAGATAGTGACAGTGTTTAATTTAATTTCAGAACCGCTGTATTTTCCTGGGGGCCTGTCATGCCAAACAATGTGATTCAATAAAGTTTTAGCGGCCGTTGCTATATCAATGGTGGGATGGCCTAATGATTCGAATTTTGGAGATCATTACAGCATAAATGACATACTTTTCATTCCCACTATGGAAACAAGGCTGATTTCCGCATCAATCTTTCTGTTTAACAAACATCCAGACGAGCTTCAAAGCCAACTGCTTCAATGCCAACTGCTCTAAATACAAGTAAAACGAAATGCATGCTCTTCAACCGATTGCTGCCCGCACCTGCACGCAGTTTAGCATCACTACTCTGGAGGGTTCTTACTTAGAATATGTGGACAATTACACATGCCGAGGTGTCTGGTTAGACTGTAAACTCTCCTTCCAGACTCACGTCAAGCATCTCCAATCCAAAATTAAATTTAGAATCGGCTTCATATTTCGCAACAAAGCATCCTTCTCTCATGCTGCCAAACATACTCTCGTAAAACTGACTATCCTAACGATCCTTGACTTCGGCAATGTCATTTACAAAATAGCCTCCATCACTCTACTCAGCCAATTGGGTGCAGTCTATCACAGTGCCATCCGTTTTGTCACCAAAGCCCCATATGCTACCCACCACTGCGACCTGTATGCTCTCGTTGGCTGGCCCTCGCTACATATTCATCGCCAAACCCACTGGCTCCAGGTCATCTATTAGGTTTTGCTAGGTAAAGCCCCGCCTTATCTCAGCTCACTGGTCACAATAGCAGTCACCCACCCGTAGCACGCGCTCCAGCAGTTCTATTTCACTGGTCACACCCAAAGCCAACTCCTCCTTGGCCGCCTTTCCTTCCAGTTCTCTGCTGCCAATGACTGGAACGAATTGCAAAACTTTTTGACGCTGGAGACTCATATCTCCCTCACTAACTTTAAGCACCTTTAAGCACCAGCTGTCAGAGCATCTTACAGATCATTGCACCTCTACATAGCCCATCTGTTCCGCTAGCAGAACCCCTGCCCTAGGAAAACCTTACTTCGACACTGCTTTTGGGTACCTTGTTAACATTTCAACAACATGAAATCCATGTCTTAAACGTTGCCATGTTTCAAAAATAGCAAAGAAAATGTGTAATCTGCTTGACACATTATTAATGTTACTTAAAACTTGTTGAGGATAGGGGGCCGTATTTCCCCTTTGGATGAATTGCGTGCCCATAGTGAACTGCATCAAAATCTGTCCGAAATTGCTCATATATGCATATTATAGTATTGGATAGAAAACACTCTGAAGTTTCTAAAACCGTTTGAATTATGTCTGTGAGTATAACAGAACTCACAGGGCAGGCAATCTTGCAAACTAGTTTTGAAATCCTGAAAGTTGGGGCAACTTTGACGTCATCGCCCCCTCCCGTCCCAACAAGTTATGGATCTGGAAACACTTCCTATGTCTTCCACTAGATTCCTGCTTTAATTTTATATTGTAAGCAGGAATCAGGAGGATAGAATTATGGTTAGATTTATAATAATAATAATATATGCCATTTAGCAGACGCTTTTATCCAAAGCAACTTACAGTCATGTGTGCATAAATTCTACGTATGGGTGGTCCCGGGAATCTAACCCACTACCCTGGCGTTACAAGCGCCATGCTCTACCAACTGAGCTACAGAAGGACCAAATGGAGGGCGAGGTAGAGCTCTACCTCGCCCTGCCAAATGGAGGGCGAGGTAGAGCTTTATATGCATCTCTCTGTGTGGAGTGAAGGTGGTCTAGAGTTTTTTTCTCCTACGGTTGCACATTTAATAACATGCTTGTTGAAATTAGTTAAAACAGATTTAAGTTTCCCTGCATTAAAGTCCCCGGCCACTAGGGGCGCCGTCTCTGGATGAGCTTTTTCCTGTTTGCTTATGGCCATATACAGCTCATTGATTGCAGTCTTAGTGCCAGCATCAGTTTGTGGTGGTAAATAGACAGCTACGAAGAATATAGATAAAAAAATTCTAGGTAGAGAGTGTGGTCTACAGTTTATCACAAGATACTCTACCTCAGGCAAGTAAAACCTAGAGATTTCCTTAGATATAGTGCACCAGCTGTATATATACATAGACCGCCACCCCTTGTCTTACCAGAGGCTGCTGTATGTTATTCATGTTGTTGTTCAGCCACGACTCAGTGAAACATAAGATATTACAGTTTTTAATGTCTTGTTGGTAGGATATACGTGCTTGTAGTTCGTCCACTTGGCCAATAGTACCGATGGTAAAGGCAGATTAGCCACTCATCGCCGAATCCTCACAAGGCACCCAGATCTCCTTCTGTGATACCTTTTCCGCCTGTTCGGGTGCCTGGAGTAAATCCCTCTCGACCATTAAAGACAAATGATTCATCCAGTTCAAGGTGAGTAATCGCTGTTCTGATTCTGAAACTCTTTTCGGTCTTAAGAGGAGGAAGCAGCAATATTATGCACAAAATAATTTACAAACAATGCGAAAAAAATATAAAAAATTGCACTGTTGTATAAGAGCCCATAAAACGGCAGCCATCCCCTCCAGCGCCATCATACATCAATACATACATGTTCTGAGTGTTTGCATTGCTAGTGTTATTTAGTATGTTTGTCTCACATATTACATAGCCAGTATGATAGAGCAATAAATATTTGTTAGCATATAATGACAACATGACAATAACAGTATGTGTAGATGACGTAATGAAAAGTTGGAGCGTGGTTGGTAATGGAGGAAATCAGGTGGTTGGGCTGAATTAGACTTTTTTTTTAATTGAACCTTTATTTAACAAGGCAAGTCAGTTAAGAAGAAAATCTTATATACAATGACAGCCTACATTGGCCAAACTCAGACAACGCTGGGCCAATTGTGCACCACTCTATGGGACTCCCAATCACAGCTGTTTGTGATACAGCCTGGACTTGAACCAGGGTGTCTGTAGTGACACCTCCAGCACTGAGATGTAGTGCCTTAGACTGCTGTGCCACTCGGGAACCCCTAGGTCCTGGAGAACAAGAACAGAGTTAAAGGGGACAGGGTAGGAGTGTCGTGGAAATTCTAATCAATAATGAAGTGAGAAAAGGTCAATTACCAATCAGGATATTACTTTATTTAAAACGCATTAAAAACATTGATTCATTAATGCAATAATAAGCTTGTCAACAACCCACCCTTAGTTGATTAGTTGAGAGCCCAACGAGCAGATATGAGCCACAGCATTTTATAGCAAAGTACATCCTGCTAAATGTTCAATACAAACAACAGATGTATGGAATGGGTAGGAAAATACTAATAATTCACAGCAGACAGTATCTGCTGTAAAGACTGTTCTTATTGTGTAGAATGGAGGTTCTGGCCCCCAAAACAAAGTTCCTCTCATTATTATCCATTCTGGAGCCATCTCCACCCTTGTACCTCCCAGCACACAAACACCAACTCATTCTATGGAATGCGAGAGGACAAGACCATCATAAATCAGTTGCTGGAGTTAAATCTCAGAAGCTCCTCTAAGTTCACAGAGTGTCACATCATGACCTTAGTTCCTTTTTTAATTCTCTGTTTTAGTTTGGTCAGGGCGTGAGTTGGGGTGGGCATTCTAAGTTTTGTAGTCTAGGTTTTGTATTTCTGTGTTTGGCCTGGTATAGTTCCCAATCAGAGGCAGCTGTCGATCGTTGTCTGATTGAGAACCATACTTAGGCAGCCTGTTTTCACCCTTGAGTTGTGGGTAGTTGTTTTCTGTCTCTGTACCAGATAGGACAGTTTTGTTTGTTCCGTTTTGTTCTTTTTGTTCTAGTGTTGAGTGTAATTAAAATATCATGATCCCCTTCTTCCACCAACGACAACCGTTACAGAGACACAATATAGTATAGCCCTCAGAGCATGCGCAGACCAGCTGGCCGGTGTGTTTACGGACATATTCAATCAATCCCTATACCAGTCTGCTGTTCCCACATGCTTCAAGAGGGCCACCATTGTTCCTGTTCCCAAGAAATCTAAGGTAACTGAGCTAAACGACTACCGCCCCGTAGCACTCACTTCCGTCATCATGAAGTGCTTTGAGAGACTAGTCAAGGACCATATCACCTCCACCCTACCTGACACCCTAGACCCACTCCAATTTGCTTACCGCCCAAATAGGTCCACAGACGATGCAATCTCAACCACACTGCACACTGCCCTAACCCACCTGGACAAGAGGAATACCTATGTGAGAATGCTGTTCATCGACTACAGCTCGGCATTCAACACCATAGTACCCTCCAAGCTCGTCATCAAGCTCGAGACCCTGGGTCTCGACCCCGCCCTGTGCAACTGGGTACTGGACTTCCTGACGGGCCGCCCCCAGGTGGTGAGGGTAGGCAACAACATCTCCTCCCCGCTGATCCTCAACACGGGGCCCCACAAGGGTGCGTTCTGAGCCCTCTCCTGTACTCCCTGTTCACCCACGACTGCGTGGCCACGCACGCCTCCAACTCAATCATCAAGTTTGCGGACGACACAACAGTGGTAGGCTTGATTACCAACAACGACGAGACGGCCTACAGGGAGGAGGTGAGGGCCCTCGGAGTGTGGTGTCAGGAAAATAACCTCACACTCAACGTCAACAAAACTAAGGAGATGATTGTGGACTTCAGGAAACAGCAGAGGGAACACCCCTATCCACATCGATGGAACAGTAGTGGAGAGGGTAGCTAGTTTTAAGTTCCTCGGCATACACATCACAGACAAACTGAATTGGTCCACTCACACTGACAGCGTCGTGAAGAAGGCGCAGCAGCGCCTATTCAACCTCAGGAGGCTGAAGAAATTTGGCTTGTCACCAAAAGCACTCACAAACTTCTACAGATGCACAATCGAGAGCATCCTGGCGGGCTGTATCACCGCCTGGTACGGCAACTGCTCCGCCCTCAACCGTAAGGCTCTCCAGAGGGTAGTGAGGACTGCACAACGCATCACCGGGGGCAAACTACCTGCCCTCCAGGACACCTACACCACCCGTTGTTACAGGAAGGCCATAAAGATCATCAAGGACATCAACCACCCGAACCACTGCCTGTTCACCCCGCTATCATCCAGAAGGCGAGGTCAGTACAGGTGCATCAAAGCTGGGACCGAGAGACTGAAAAACAGCTTCTATCTCAAGGCCATCAGACTGTTAAACAGCCACCACTAACATTGAGTGGCTGCTGCCAACACACTGTCATTGACACTGACCCAACTCCAGCCATTTTAATAATGGGAATTGATGGGAAATGATGTAAATATATCACTAGCCACTTTAAACAATGCTACCTTATATAATGTTACTTACCCTACATTATTCATCTCATATGCATATGCATATGTATATACTGTACTCTACATCATCGACTGCATCCTAATGTAACACATGTATCACTAGCCACTTTAACTATGCCACTTTGTTTACTTTGTCTACACACTCATCTCATATGTATATACTGTACTCGATACCATCTACTGTATGCTGCTCTGTACCATCACTCATTCATATATCCTTATGTACATGTTCCTTATCCCCTTACACTGTGTATAAGACAGTAGTTTTGGAATTGTTAGTTAGATTACTTGTTGGTTATCACTGCATTGTCGGAACTAGAAGCACAAGCATTTCGCTACACTCGCATTTAACATCTGCTAACCATGTGTATGTGACAAATACAATTTGATTTGATTTGATTAGTTCTAAGAACCTTATTTTGTTGCACAAAACAACGATTTGATGCAATAACAGAATTATTGTTAATCTTGTAATTTTACTCTCACAGGAGACAGAGACGTAACAAGCATACACAAATGTTAAACTTTACTGTGAGAAAATTTGATGGATTAGTGTAGTGTTATAAATGGGAGACACAGAGCATTCAGAAAGTATTCAGAGCCCTTGACTTTTTCCACATTTTCTTACGTTACATTCTTATTCTAAAATGGATTAAATAATTTTTCCCCTTATCAATCTCCACACAATACCCCATAATGACAAAGCAAAAAACGGAAATATCTCATTTACTTAAGTATTCAGACCCTTTACTCAGTACTCTTTTGAAGCACATTTGGCAGCGATTACAGGCTCGAGTCTTCTTGGTTATGATGCTACTAGCTTGGCACACCTGTATTTGGGGAGTTTCTCCCATTCTTCTCTGCAGATCCTCTCAAGCTATGTCAGATTGGATGGGGAGCTTTGCTACACAGCTATTTTCAGATCTCTCCAGAGATGTTAGATTGGCTTCAAGTCCGGGCTCTGGCTGAGCCACTCAAGGACATTAAGAGACTTGTCGCGATGCCACTCCTGCGTTGTCTTGGCTGTGTGCTGAGGGACGTTATCCTGTTGGAAGGTTAACATTCGCCCGAGTCTGAGGTCCTGTGCGCTCTGGAGCAGGATTTCTTTGAAGATCTCTGTACTTTGCTCCGTTCATCTTTCACTTGATCCTGACTAGTCGCCCAGTGCCTGCTGCTGAAAACCATCCCCACAGCATGATGCTGCCACCACCATGCTTCACCGTAATGATGGTGCCAGGTTTACTCCAGACGTGACACTTGGTACTCAGGCCAAAGAGTTTAATCTTGGTTTCATCACACTAAAGAATCTTGTTTCTCATGGTCTGAGAGTTAGATGCCTTTTGACAAACTCCAAGCTGGATTTCATGTGCCGTTTACTGAGGAGTGGCATCTGTCTGATCACTATATCATATGCCTGATTGGAGTGCTGCAGAGGTGGATGTCCTTCTGGAAGATGGTTGTCCTTCTGGAAGGTTCGTATATCTCCAGAGAGTTCCTCTGTCCAATGTCTGTGTTCTTTTGCCCATCATAATATTTTATTTTTATTGGCATCTGAGATATGGCGTTTTCTTTGAAACTCTGCCTAGAAGGCCGACATCCCGGAGTCACCTCTTCACTGTTGACTTTGAGACTGGTGTTTTGCGTTGCCATTTAATGAAGCTGCCAGTTGAGGCGTCTTTTCTCAAACTAGACATTCTAATGTACTTGTCCTCTTGCTCAGTTGTGCACCGGGGCCTCCCAATCCTCTTTCTATTCTGGTTAGACAGTTTGCACTGTTCTGTGAAGGGAGTAGTACACCGCGTTGTATGAGATCTTCCGATTCTTGGCAATTTCTCGCATGGAATAACCTTAATTTCTCAGAACAAAAATAGACTGATGAGTTTCAGAAGATAGTTGTTTTTTTCTGGCCATTTTGAGCCTGTTATCAAACCCACAAATGCTGATGCTCCACATACTCAACTAGCCTAAACAAGGCCAGATTTATTGAACAAGAGAACAACAGTTTTCAGCTGTGCTAACATAATTGCACAAGGTTTTTCTGATGATCAATTAGCCTTAAAAAATGATACACTTGGATTAGCTGGCACAACGTGCCATTGGAAAACAGGAGTAATGGTTGCTGATAATGGGCCCCTGTACGCCTACGTAGATATCAGCTGTTTCAGCTACAATAGTAATTAACATTATTAACAATGTCAACCCTGTATTTGTAACTACCCATCCCGGGTCCGGGAGCATTGTCATCATCAGACACTAATTAGCATAACGCAACGGACGTAAATATTACTACAAAATATTCATATCCATGAAATCACAAGTGAAATATATTGAAACACAGCTTAGCCTTTTGTCATCTCCGATTTTAAAAATATGCTTCACAGCCAAAGCAAAACAAGCATTTGTTTAAGTTTATCGATAGCCTAGCATAGCATAATGCCTAGCTAGCAGCAGACAACCTTGTCACGAAAATCAGAAAATCAATCCAATTAAATCGTTTACCTTTGAACTTCAGATGTTTTCACTCACGAGACTCCCAGGTAGATAGCCAAAGTTATTTTTTTCCCCAAATATTATTTTTGTAGGCGAAATAGCTCCGTTTGTTCTTCACGTTTGGCTAAGAAATAGACTGGAAATTGCGGTCATGACAACTCTGAAACATGGTAAACGTTGTTTAGAATCAATCCTCAAGGTGTTTTTCAAATGTCTATTCGATAATATATCCACCGGGACAATTGGTTTCTCAGTAGAAGCGATTGGAATAATGGCTCTGTACTTTACGCAAGATTTTCTCCGGAAGCATCATGTGACCACTTGCGCAATGTAGCCCCCTACGGCTATTCTTCAACATAAATGCGTAAATCTACGTCACAATGCTGTAGACACCTTAGGGAATATGTAGAAAGCGTAAGCTGGTTCATAGCACATTCACAGCTCAATGGGGACTCATTGGCACGCAAGCGCTTTCAAAATATGGGGCACTTCCGGATTGGATTTTTCTCAGGCTTTCGCCTGCAACATCAGTTCTGTTATACTCACAGACAATATCTTTACAGTTTTGGAAACGTTAGAGTGTTTTCTATCCAAAGCCGTCAAATATATGCATATTCTAGCATATTGTCTTGAAAAAGTATCCTGTTTAAAACGGGATTTGTTTTTCTCCGAAAATACTGCCCCTAGAGTCGCAACAGGTTAAGAGGCTCCTCTGTCCTCCACTCATTACCTGTATTAATGGCACCTGTTTGAACTTGCTATCAGTATAAAATACCTGTCCACAACCTCAAAAAGTCACACTCCAAACTCCACTATGGCCAAGACCAAAGAGCTGTCAAAGGACACCAGAAACAAAATTGTAGACCTGCACCCGGCTGGGAAGACTGAATCTGCAATAGCTAAGCAGCTTGGTTTGAAGAAATCAACTGTGGGAGCAATTATTAGGAAATATAAAACCACTGATAATCTCCCTCGATCTTGGGCTCCACGCAAGATCTCATCCTGTGAGGTCAAAATGATCACAAGAACGGTGAGCAAAAATCCCAGAACCACATGGGGGGACCTAGTGAATGACCTGCAGAGAGCTGGGACCAAAGTAACAAAGCCTACCATCATTAACACACTACACCGCCAGCGACTCAAATCCTGCAGTGCCAGACGTGTCCCCCTGCTTAAGCCAGTACATGTCCAGTTTCATCTGAAGTTTGCTAGAGAGCATTTGGATGATCCAGAACAAGATTGGGGGGGTGGCAGGGTAGCCTAGTGGTTAGAGCGTTGGACTAGTAACCGCAAGGTTGCAAGTTCAAACCCCCGAGCTGACAAGGTACTAATCTGTCATTCTGCCTCTGAACAGGCAGTTAACCCACTGTTCCTAGGCCGTCATTGAAAATAAGAATTTGTTCTTAACTGACTTGCCTAGTTAAATAAAGGTAAAAAAAAATTGGGAGTATGTCATATGGTCAGATGAAACCAAAATATAACTTTTTGGTAAAAACTCAACTCGTCGTGGTTGGAGGACAAAGAATGCTGAGTTGCATCCAAAGAACACTATACCTACTGTGAAGCATGGGGGTGGAAACATCATGCTTTGGGGCTGTTTTTCTGCAATTTACATTTTTTATTTTTTATTTCACCTTTATTTAACCAGGTAGCTAGTTGAGAACAAGTTCTTATTTGCAACTGCGACCTGGCCAAGATAAAGCATAGCAGTGTGAACAGACAACACAGAGTTACACATGGAGTAAACAATTAACAAGTCAATAACACAGTAGAAAAAAGGGGAGTCTATATACATTGTGTGCAAAAGGCATGAGGAGGTAGGCGAATAATTACAATTTTGCAGATTAACACTGGAGTGATAAATGATCAGATGGTCATGTACAGGTAGATATTAGTGTGCAAAAGAGCAGAAAAGTAAATAAATAAAAACAGTATGGGGATGAGGTAGGTGAAAATGGGTGGGCTATTTACCAATAGACTATGTACAGCTGCAGCGATCGGTTCGCTGCTCAGATAGCAGATATTTGAAGTTGGTGAGGGAGATAAAAGTCTCCAACTTCAGCGATTTTGGCAATTCGTTCCAGTCACAGGCAGCAGAGAACTGGAACGAAAGGCGGCCAAATGAGGGGTTGGCTTTAGGGATGATCAGTGAGATACACCTGCTGGAGCGCGTGCTACGGATGGGTGTTGCGCCATCGTGACCAGTGAACTGAGATAAGGCGGAGCTTTACCTAGCATGGACTTGTAGATGACCTGGAGCCAGTGGGTCTGGCGACGAATATGTAGCGAGGGCCAGCCGACTAGAGCATACAAGTCGCAGTGGTGGGTGGTATAAGGTGCTTTAGTGACAAAACGGATGGCACTGTGATAAACTGTATCCAGTTTGCTGAGTAGAGTGTTGGAAGCAATTTTGTAGATGACATCGCCGAAGTCGAGGATCGGTAGGATAGTCAGGTTTACTAGGGTAAGTTTGGCGGCGTGAGTGAAGGAGGCTTTGTTGCGTAATAGAAAGCCAACTCTAGATTTGATTTTCGATTGGAGATGTTTGATATGAGTCTGGAAGGAGAGTTTACAGTCTAGCCAGACACCTAGGTACTTATAGATGTCCACATATTCAAGGTCGGAACCATCCAGGGTGGTGATGCTGGTCAGGCGTGCGGGTGTAGGCAGCGAACGGTTGAAAAGCATGCATTTGGTTTTATTAGCGTTTAAGAGCAGTTGGGGGCCACGGAAGGAGTGTTGTATGGCATTGAAGCTCGTTTGGAGGTTAGATAGCACAGTGTCCAAGGAGGGGCCGGAAGTATATAGAATGGTGTTGTCTGCGTAGAGGTGGATCAGGGAATCGCCCGCAGCAAGAGCAACATCATTGATATATACAGAGAAAAGAGTCGGCCCGAGAATTGAACCCTGTGGCACCCCCATAGAGACTGCCAGAGGACCGGACAGCATGCCCTCCGATTTGACACACTGAACTCTGTCTGCAAAATAATTGCTGAACCAGGCAAGGCAGTCAATCCGAAAAACCGAGGCTACTGAGTCTGCAGATAAGAATATGGTGATTGGGTCTTTCTGCATGACAATGATCCCAAACACACCGCCCGGGCAACAAAGGAGTGGTTTCGTTAGAAGCATTTCAAGATCCTGGAGTGGCCTAGCCAGTCTCCAGATCTCAACCCCATAGAAAATATTTGGAGGGAGTTGAAAGTCTGTGTTGCCCAGCAACAGCCCCAAAACATCACTGCTCTAGAGGAGATCTGCATGGAGAAATGGGCCAACAAAACAGCAACAGTGTGTGAAAACCTTGTGAAGACTTACAGAAAACATTTGACCTCTGTCTTTGCCAACAAACAGTATATAACAAAGTATTGAGATAAACTTTTGTTATTGACCAGATGTCAGGCCTCTCATCTTTTTAAGTGGGAGAACTTGCACAATTGATGGCTGACCAAATACTTTTTTTGCCCCACTGTATATACACTATAATCCTTGAGTAATTTTGGATCTAGAGCGACTTAAAAGAACAACTGAAGTTAAGAGCCTTAACCAACTCTCCTACCACTAGCCTACTTGCCTAAAAATATATGTTTTGCTCATTTGGAACACATTACAGCATGTTTCATAAGTGAATATAAACAATATATAATGTATAATATATTGAATAATTCATTTGTTTAGATGCAATATTCATTAAAAAAAGTTAATAACTCGACCCTGTCACAGGTTTTACAACCCTGTTACAATGAAACATGTGCCAGCGTTGAGTATGACGGGGTTGAGCTTTTTGGCTCAAAATGGCCTCTGCTCCTCATGTGGTGAAGGACAGGAGACCACGTGGTGTGCATGAAATTAATAGATTGTATATTTTAATGGATTAAAGTATAATTGTGATAAGTACTAGTTTTCCATCTTTATTTCATGTAATAGGCTTGATTTGGTCAGCTCGACGATCCCCACCTGACTTACAGATATATACAGATATAAAATAATGGGATTATTTGCCTGTTTCTGTTCCATGCAGTTGAACATTGTTGAATGATTTCACTTCCTGTTAATGATGGCACATAAGGGTGGACTGACTATTTCTATTGCTGTAGTTTGGTTGCCGTGACAGGGTTGACTAAGGGACAGAGTTAATTATGTGATTTTGATCAATAATCATGCATTTATTTGATAAACATACTTTCTCAACAAAATAACACAAATAGATGTTTACATTAATGGCAAAAGTTATTAATTATGTGCACATTTTAACATTCATTTCCCAAGTAAAAATGACGTGAAACACCTGGGGGTCGTGGCACAATTCTTAGTGTCAGTAAATAAATATGATTTTTTAATAATAAGGTTCAAATTAATGCTATATTTATTTAAATTCATCATACTGGACATTTCAATTTATATAAAAAGTATTTTAACATTTTATTTTGGTGACCCAATACTTGAAATATAAAATAAAAGTCAGAGGGACGGAAATATTACCCGAGCCCAAGAATGACCCTTAAATGATTTCTTCCTATGCAATATTTTCTTATATAAAGACAAATATATGGTAAAGAAAGAGTGTTCTCTTTCCAGTTTTTTCGGTCCTCTGAAGCTGTAGGTAGTCAGCAGGTCGTCACTGTCAAAAATACCATCCTTGGAGAGCAATTCTGAGGTAATAATTTTGCGTGGACTGAGCGAGCGCTTATAAGGTGAAATTGAACTAGAACTGCCCACGTCCTGTGTGACCGATGTGAAGTAAAATAGAGCCAAGCTTTTTGACAGGGGGACACTATTTGGCATGACAGGCCCACGGTGTTTAAGAGATCAAGTTGTTTGTAAAACATTTCTGGGGACAAATTATATACTTTACTAGATTATCCTTGTCAATGGACAATTCTCACTTTCATGTTTAGTCAAATAGTCAAATAATTTACATGATCTATATGTTGTTTCTCAATCTTTATGCTGCAAAAATCCCTCTACCTATGTCTGGTTTCTTCTCTCCTACCCCTCACGTCCCTAGCTAGCGGGCCCAGACAACCTTGAATATTTAGAGGGGTGAGGAGGACATTAAATCAATAGACTCCAGAGTGAACGGAAACGGTGCTGTACTTATCAAACAGTTGCAAACCGGGGAGGGGTTAGATTGTGAGTTGGGGGAACATTGCCAGCAAGGCAACTGCCCCTTAAATACATTACTCATTGCTTCAAGCCACACCTCGCCACACCCACCAAACGGGAGCAAACGTACCTCAGTCTGTTCAAGAACATACAGGAACGTTTTGAGGAAATGTGTTGTTCAGTACAAAACATTCCGTAACGTAGGAAACATCCCAGCTAGCACATGAACGCTGACACGGTCACCAGGTGTACAGTGTTTCCTCCGGCACATTGGCGGGGTTGTATTTCGGAAAAAACGTACGACCTTTGCTTCTCCAGAGACCATACGGGAGTTTCAGTGATGAGACAAGACAATTGGATATGACGAAAAGGGGCAAATATATATATATATATATATATATATACATATAAATAAATACAATTATTTAAAATTGTGGATGGGTATAATTTGTATGTATGAAATGTATAATAGTACTATTTGAAATTACTAAATTGGGTAAATTTGTATACACTTATTTAAATTTGCATCGGGCTGCTTCTGGGGGGATTCTGGTAAGAAGTCGGCTGAATCCTGGTAGATGGAGACTGGTAAGAAGTCGATTCTGATAAGAAGTCAGCCGATTCTGAGCAGTCATTCATTTTGATACCAGGCCAAGTCCGACACCCGATTTCAGGCCGATTCAATCAGTTCCGGCCCCCCGGAAGAGGCCCGCTTCTGGGCTGATTCCTCATTGCTAGCTGGGATTCAAGGGAACTGAACGCACCTCAGGTTAATAGCACTGGTGTTTTTGTAATCAAGATCATCAACTATTAATAAGCTATTGATTAGAGTCAGCTGCTGAGAATTAAAGGCAGCCCGGGGAAAGTATTGTCCTTGTCTCCACATGTTGTCACAGCCTGGTCTAGGGTGAGATGGGAGGGATGAAAGAGAGGGAGGGAGAGGAATAAATAAATAAAAAGGGAGAAAAGGAGGAGGGAGGAAGAGAGAAAAGGAGAGGGAGATAGGAAGAGGATTGGGAAGAGAAAGAGGGAAGGAGGGTGGAAGAGAGAGGGATAGAGAGAGACAGAGAATGGCCTGCTGTTTTGGGTTAGCTGATGTAGAAATTGAGAGACCAGACTAATGATGAAGAGAAGGTGAAGGTTGAGAAGGATAGAGAGAAAAAGAAAGAGAGAAACAGTAAAAGTTTTTTAAAATTCTCCAATCAGCATCAGTAATGGATCTATCTATCTGACCTGTCTGCTCTGGTCTCTCTTGTGAGACCCAGCTCTGGTTTGATCAAAAATAAGTTCTCAACGCTAAAATATAGAACATTTATTCATTTTATTTAACTTTTCTATCAACCCCAGAGGTGGAAAAGCTTTGAGAAATATGATTTAGTATCAACTTGGCTTTTTGGATATATTGCTGTTTACTATTTATTTTTCAAAATATGACAATTGGAATGCATATCTTCAAAACTTCACATTTCAAAGCAAGGGCTGAACATAACAAGAGTATTGGATTGGAATTCAAATTAATCGTATTCTTCTGTCTCTTTGTGACTAAATATTTGGCATTCAACTGGTCCTCAAGTTGATGTCATCACTTCATCAATCTCTAATTGATTATTGGGTTTCAAACTTGTTTTGGACTCCTTTTCAAGGTTGAACAATTTTCTAAAGTTCTGTTTAAAACTTACAATCCCTTTAAAAACTGATTTCGCCCCCAAAACCTTTGAAGTAATGTCTTGAATGCAGATTAGACAAAGTAGTGTTGATAAATTGGGGGGAAAGCTTCAGATACAAATCCCTCTCTTTTAATTCTGCTATGCCCCAGAGGAATGCAACTAAAAATAACAATCTAGCCCAAATAAACATAATTATCACAGAACTCAGTCAGCGCTAACATGAAAACGCTGAAAAAGGGAAACATGTCAAATACAAAACATCTCTCAGCTTTGAAAAACAGTACATTCAGGTTCTGAATGTTCTCAATGGCAATCCCTTATTACTTCTCCTGCCCTTGTGGATTGTATGTAGGCCTAACTGCAGCCAAGAGTATTACATTTTTATTATGCTCTAAATCTCATGAATCATATAAGAACATGGCAATCATTATCATATGAGGAATTTGAGATATGTGTTTGATTGCTTATAGCAAATCTAAATAATATGCCTTGTGTACACTTCAAATGAATCAATAACTCAACTCAATCAATAGCTCATTAACCAAATGCATACCGGCGTATTATCTGTTAGCTTTATTCCCAGAAAGACAGAGAGTCCAACTCCTATCGTCTTATACAACCCCACTATTCCCCCATTACCAGCTGGAAAACATTTGTTTTAGTTAATGGAGCCGTCAACAATACCTTTGGTGGAGGGAGTCAGATTGACTATGACTCTTCAGAGAGAGAGAGAGACACACATCTCTCTCGATCATTACTGTCGACATTACTGGGAGCCCATACTGGCATGGATGGAGCACAGCTGGACACCCAGGTCTTCAAAGATGATCATGCTATAAATTCCCCACACTGTATAATTGGTCTGTCACTCTGAAAGCTGGGGCTGTTGGACAAGAGAAATAATGCCCTGCAGATTTTACCCTCCCATAAGGATCCTTCCACTGCAAAAAGCAGAAGAAAGAGTATTTTTACAACCACCATCTCAGATTGTTCTGAAATCTTTCCTGTTGTTAAAAACACATAATATTAATAGAATTACTGCAATAGCATTACTGCAACATCATTTTGTTGAAATGTAATTTGATCTCTGAACAAATTAAGCTAATTGATTACACCTATATTAGCATTTTCACACTTCATGCCCAAATCATCCAAAAGTATCTAAAAATGGATTGTGTAACTCAATGATGTTACCTATCGATGATTTGGATATGAAGCGAGAAAATGCTAATAAAGGTAACATTGACTTGCACTGTATTTGTGCCACATATTCGAAAAAGGTAGCATTTGAAACAGTGGCCAGGTAAACAAACCGAAGGATGGGTTGCTGTCCGAGCCGCAGCTCCACACTACTTGTAAAACATGGAGAACTGATACTACAGTATGTACTCATTAATGGGGTGAGATTGGCGTGGGGTGTGGGGGGGGATCTATGGATGGCTTTTGACCACTTATTTGGATTCCTCATGTCTTAGCCATTGTTAGAAAAAGTTTGGTCCAAATCAGATACTAAGTACTATCATTATTGGATATTATAGGAATCCTATACATTAAAATTGCCAATTTAGGTGCAATCAATTCACTTAATTTTGTAGGGATTAAGTTACATTTAAAAAAAAATAATGTTTCCGGAATGCTTATCTGATCAGTTTCTGAGTACGAAACGATTTAAAAAAAATCTGCAATGGTGGGTCTCATGGCTTGCTGAAATGATATGGAACGACCTAACGTGCTTCTGCTGATTACTTTTAAGTAAGAGATCCTTCACTTGTTTATTTAACGGGCTTGTCGTAAATATGTCCAGTCTGTAGCTTTTTATTGTGATCGCCACCGTCCAATAGCCATATGTCCCTTTCAATCACCACGTTATTGTTAAATCTAGATGGATGTTATTAGCAATTGTAATTGTGCTACTTTAAACAATCTCTTGGCTCTTACAACAGGCCTACAAGCCCTCAGTCCAGCCTCTCTCAGCCTATTGCAGACAGTCTGAGCACTGATTGTGTGTTCCTGGTATAACTCAGCAGTTGTTGTTGCCATCCTGTACCTGTCCCGTAGGTGTGATGTTCGGATGTCCGATCCTGTGCAGGTGTTGTTACAAGTGGTCTGCCACTGCAAGGACGATCAGCTGTCCTTCCTGTCTCCCTGTAGCACTGTCTTAGGCGTCTCACTGTACGGACATTGCAATGTATTGCCCTAGCCACATCTGCAGTCCTCATGTCTCCTTGTAGCATGCCTAAGGCACGTTCACGCAGATTAGCAGGGACCCTGGGCAGGGACCTTCTTTATTTTGGTGTTTTTCATAGTCAGTAGAAAGGCCTCTTTAGTGTCCTAAGTGTTCATTAATTGCCTACAATCTGTAAGCTTTCAGTGTCTTAACGACCGTTCCACAGGTGCATGTTCATTAATTGTTTATGGTTCATTGAACAAGCATGGGAAAGAGTGTTTAAACCCTTTACAATGAAGATCTGTGAAGTTATTTGGATTTATACGAATTATCTTTGAAAGACAAGGTCCTGAAAGTTTACGTGAGAGTTTGTGAGATTCTAAGCAACTATGTTTTCATTCTAATTCAATTCTTAAACACAATTCAAGTGTTTAATAAAACCTCAATTTGAGGGGCTAGTTTGACCCTAATATAGTGTCCTGAAACTGATGGTTTTCAGGCGTGCAAGTCACATTATGATTGCTTGTATAGTGATGTGTAATTCCTATCGGAATCTAGCCAAAGTGGGGATATCCAGCATTTATTATTTGTATTTTCCCACTTTCAGGGATGTAAGGATGCATGAGTTTGGAGGAGATGCACTTCATCACTTCAATTTGAGCTGGTAAAACTATTTTTGAATCAATTCTATTTAATTATAATTAAAATTCCATGAAAGACGATAGAACGACAAACCAAATAAATATGTGTAGCAGCCTAGAGGTAGGTAAATGGTAGTTCATTCTCTGTCTTATCTCTGGTGGTGGTGAAAATGATGAAAAACTATATAGGCTACATGTGTGCACTGCGGGTGCCTGTCAAAGGCTTGACCACTTTTGCCAATAATTTTTATTTTACCTTTATTTAACTTGGGAAGTCAGTTAAAAAAAAATCTTATTTTCAATGACAGCCTAGGAACAGTGGGTTTAACTGCCTGTTCAGGGGCAGAACGACAGATTTGTACCTTGTCAGCTCGGGGGTTTGAACTTGCAACCTTCTGGTTACTAGTCCAACGCTCTAACCACTAGGCAACCCTGCTGCAACCAACCTTGAAAAAAAAATCCTAATTCATTGCGTATCTGCCTTTCTGGTCATAAAACTCCAAGCAACCCCCTCTCTACTCTTGCACAGTGGAATCCAGAACTATATGTGACCACTTGGTTACGGCAACACCGGTCTGCCGAGGACACCCAAACCCGATTTGCCACCGCAAAGCCCAAGGAGCCTGATCCTCTCTGGAAATTACTGTAGCCCTGCTCTGGATACAGTGCCTTCGGAAAGTATTCAGACCCCTTGGCCTTTTTCACATTTTGTTACGTTACAGCCTAATTCTAATTCTATTTTAACATCTCGTCCCGTGTTTTATGATTCTGATCATCTGGACCAGTCCAGTGACTGCTGTGAAAGGACAGCTGACAACATAGGAAAGTCTGTGTGACAGCCTGGAGAGACAGCTGACCGGAGGGAATAGACCCCACTGGGGCTGTCATGGGCTAGCTACCCATGTTGGCAGTCTCCGACGCTGTTACAGTATGTTATAGACACCCGCTAAGTGCTACTGAAAGTCAACAAAGGAACATACCCCTAGAGCCTGCGAGAGCTGGGACGCAAGATGGCTCAACGACTGATCACACGGTTACGGACCCAGGAACGGAAACGACTACGAGTAGGAACACAGCACATGAGACAACCATAACAGCAGCAGGACACACACTTCAGGTGTGCAGCTGTGGTTGGGAGAGAGTAACATCGGCAAGGGGGTTAAGGATCCATCAAGGGAGAAAAAAGGTGCTTGGGAGAGCAGAGACAGGGACCTCGCATTGACCAGTACTTCTTACGAAGCAGCCAGTCAAATCAGTCGAATGAAGCACAGCGACAGGACGCAAACCAAAGTTCGCAGAGCATCAGCACCCTGTAACTGAGGAGGATAACACAAGCACAGAAATGCCGGTGGATGAACTCACCCAACCACAGAGACCTCTAAAAGAGGAAAAGATCAAAGGGCACAGACCGAGTGTGAATTTGCCCAAAGCTGTTGAAAAGAGAGAGTGGGAAACCATCAACAATGACCTGACAAAAATCTTGGAACAACAGGTAGGAACAGCAGAGAAAAAGATTGAAAGGATGGGAGACATTATCTACCACTACGGAGAAGAGTGCTTTGGAGTAAACGAAAGGAGAAGTGGCAAGACACCACCCCCGCCAGCCAAATCTAGGAGACAGCAGGAGATCGAGATACTTGTCAGAGAGAGAAGGCAGCTGTGGTCCTTCTGTAGCTCAGTTGGTAGAGCATGGCGCTTGTAACGCCAGGGTAGTGGGTTCGATCCCCGGGACCACCCATACGTAGAATGTATGCACACATGACTGTAAGTCGCTTTGGATAAAAGCGTCTGCTAAATGGCATATAAAAAGGAAGCAGTGGAAGAAGGCCTCTGATGCAGAGAGAGAAGGTCTCCAAGCAGACATTAAATGTCGGCTGGCAACCATGCGAAGAGCGGAAAACTTAAGGTACACTCAAGAACACGGTTCTATAAAAAACCCTTTAAGTTTGTCAAAGATCTCTTCGCAAAGGAAAAGTGCGGAATCCTAAAAACTCCAAAGCCTGAACTGGAAGAACATCTGGAAAATGTCCACCAGGACATGATAAGGCATGAGCAGATGGTCATCCCACATGACATCCCACCTATTCAACCACCAGAATTCAATCTGGACACTGACATTCCAAAATGGAGGGAAGTAGAGAACGTTGTCCGAAGAGCAAGAGCGGCCTCTGCTCCTGGGCCTAATGGAGTACCATACAAGCTCTACAAGAACGCCCCGGATGTTCTACGCTTTCTTTGGAGGCTCATGAGGATAGTGTGGCAGAAGGAAATAATACCAAAGGCATGGCGAAGGGCTGGTGGTGTGCTAATCCCGAAAGAGAAGGATGCGACAGACATCAGTCAATTCCGACCAATCTCCCTTCTCAACGTCGAAGGGAAGATCTTTTTCAGTATAATAGCACAGAGGCTGTCCACTTATCTGGAAAGGAACAAGTACATTGATACATCTGTACAGAAAGCAGGCATTCCTGGTTTCTCTGGTTGCCTGGAACATACTAGTATGATTTGGCACCAGATCCAAACAGCTAAGAAGGACAAGAGAGACCTCTATGTCATCTTCCTCGACCTGGCCAAAGCCTTTGGCTCAGTTCCCCATGAACTCCTCTGGGAATCCTTCAATTTTCCACGTACCAGAACCCATCACTACACTGGTAAAGGCCTATTTCCAAGACCTGCAATTGTGTTTCACAACACCTGACTTCACAACAACATGGCAGCGCTTGGAAGTAGGCATAATGGCAGGCTATACAATTTCTCCTCTGGCCTTCACTATGGCCATGGAAGTCATCATCAGGGCATCGAGATGGGTGGTCGGCGGTGAGAGAACTAATGAAGGGCTCGGTCTCCCACCTATCCGAGCATACATGGATGACATGACTATACTGACCACCACTGCAGCATGCACCAGGCGACTACTTGCAAAACTGCAGGATAACATCAAGTGGGCCCGGATGAAAATCAAGCCAAGCAAATCTCGAAGCATCTCCATAGTCAAGGGACAGCTTAAAGATGTGAGGTTCTGCATTGGAGATGACCCGATACCAACGGTATCTGAGCAACCCATCAAGAGCCTGGGTAGATGGTACAACGAAAGCCTCCGGGATAAAGATCAAGTGCAACAAGTAAGGCAGGACATCGCCGACGGTCTTGAGAACATCAACAAGACCCTACTGCCTGGGAGGCTCAAGCTTTGGTGCCTACAGTTTGGACTTCTCCCCCGGGTAATGTGGCCACTCACCGTCTATGAGGTCCCAATAACAACAGTGGAGAAGATGGAGCGAACCATTACCTCATACGTGAAGAAATCGCTGGGTGTCCCACGATGCCTGAGTAACATCGGCCTCTATGGCAAAGGGGTCCTTGAACTACCTCTTACAAGTCTAACGGAGGAGTACAAGTGCTCTAAAGTAAGACTTCAGATGACATTGAAGGACTCCAAAGACCAGACCATTAGCAAGGCTGAACCTCTCCTACAAACTGGACGGAAATGGATATCATCCAAGGCTGTGCAGCAAGCAACATCAGCCCTGAGACACCAAGACATTGTGGGGAATATCCAGCATGGAAGAGGAGGCTTTGGCCTGGCAGCAAGCAAACCAACGTTCCATAAGGCAACAACATCTGAACGCAGGAAGCTGGAGGTGCGCAGACAGGAGGAGACTGCAAGAAGTGCAAAGGCTGTCTCTCTTGCTAAACAAGGGCAATAGACGCGGTGGGAAGGCATGGAGAGGAGAAAGATCAACTGGAGTGAGCTTTGGCAAATGGAGGCAAGCAACATCAGCTTCATCATAAGAGCTGTTTATGATGTGCTTCCAACACCAAAAAATCTACATCAATGGTATGGCGAGGACTCGACCTGCCCCCTCTGCCCAGCTCCAGCGACTCTCAGGCATATAATGACAGGTTGCAAGACCAGCCTCTCACAAGGCCGCTACACCTGGAGGCACAATCAGGTCCTCAAGAGCCTGGCTGCAGCACTTGAGACCAAGAGGAGTGCAACCAATTCATTACCTCCAAAAACAAGCAATCCCGTCAAAACAACAACATTCATCCGGGAGGGACAGAAAAGGCCCAAGTATCCTCCTACAAAGCCAGAAACTGGACACCTAGCCATGGCCCGGCTCTGGTCCCCTTCACGAAAGGCTGTGTACATCATAGAGCTCACAGTCCCGTGGGAAAACTCTGTTGAAGAGGCCTACGAGCGCAAATCAAAATCAAATCAAATTTATTTATATAGCCCTTCGTACATCAGCTGATATCACAAAGTGCTGTACAGAAACCCAGCCTAAAACCCCAAACAGCAAACAATGCAGGTGTAAAAGCACGGTGGCTAGGAAAAACTCCCTAGAAAGGCCAAAACCTAGGAAGAAACCTAGAGAGGAACCGGGCTATGTGGGGTGGCCAGTCCTCTTCTGGCTGTGCCGGGTAGAGATTATAACAGAACATGACCAAGATGTTCAAATGTTCATAAATTACCAGCATGGTTGAATAATAGTAAGGCAGAACAGTTGAAACTGGAGCAGGAGCATGGCCAGGTGGACTGGGGACAGCAAGGAGTCCTCATGTCAGGTAGTCCTGGGGCATGGTCCTAGGGCTCAGGTCCTCCGAGAGAGAGAAAGAAAGAGAGAAGGAGAGAATTAGAGAACGCACACTTAGATTCACACAGGACAGGAGAAGTACTCGAGATAAACAAACTGACCCTAGCCCCCCCGACACATAAACTACTGCAGCATAAATACTGGAGGCTGAGACAGGAGGGGTCAGGAGACACTGTGGCCCCATCCGAGGACACCCCCGGACAGGGCCAAACAGGAAGGATATAACCCCACCCACTTTGCCAAAGCACAGCCCCCACACCACTAGAGGGAAATCTTCAACCACCAACTTACCATCCTGAGACAAGGCCGAGTATAGCCCACAAAGATCTCCGACACGGTACAACCCAAAGCGGGGGGGGGGGAACCCAGACAGGCCGACCACAACAGTGAATCAACCCACCCAGGTGACGCACCCCCCCCCAGGGACGGCACGAGAGAGCCCCAGCAAGCCAGTGACTCAGCCCCCGTAACAGGGTTAGAGGCAGAGAATCCCAGTGGAAAGAGGGGAACCGGCCAGGCAGAGACAGCAAGGGCGGTTCGTTGCTCCAGAGCCTTTCCGTTCACCTTCCCACTCCTGGGCCAGACTACACTCAATCATATGACCCACTGAAGATGAAACTGCGTTACACAGAGTTGGCAGCAGACGCAACTCAGCATGGCTGGAATGCAAAGGTCTGGCCAGTTGAAGTGGGATGCAGAGGATTCGTGGCTTCTTCCATCATCAGGTTGCTGAAAGAACTTGGAATCCATGGACAGGCTCTGCGGCAGACCGTCAGAGCAGTTTCTCAAGCAGCTGAAAGAGGCAGCCAGTGGATCTGGATCAAACGGAAGGACGCTTGCTGGGCTATAACTTCATGACCCCCCCACCCCCACCTGAGAACCCAATTCAGATCCCTCCAACTTGAGGGCATATGAGGTATGCGGTCAGCTGTATGGCTGGCTCAGGGAAGAGGACGCCCCTGCCTTGCATAGTCCCGTGGGACATCTTAATTGGGCATGGGACACAAGCTAAGGCTTGATTAGCCTTTAGCTGGCCACCTTTGATGAGGGTGTTTAGTGATTAAAGGCCGAAACACCCACTGATTCGAAGGCACACTACTGAGCATGTGTCCCAAAATTGACATCTTACCCCAGTCTAAGAAATAAACCTCCCATGCCACTCTGTCAACATCACGGCAAATCTCATGTGAGTGCATTCCATCTATTGGCACAATGGACAGTTAACATCTCGTCCCGTGTTTTATGATTCTAAAATTGATTAACCTCTTTGTTACATTTACATTTAAGTCATTTAGCAGACGCTCTTATCCAGAGCGACTTACAAATTGGTGCATTCACCTTATGACATCCAGTGGAACAGTCACTTTACAATAGTGCATCTAAATCTTAAAGGGGCGGGGGGGGGGGAGGGAATACTTATCCTATCCTAGGTATTCCTTAAAGAGGTGGGGTTTCAGGTGTCTCCGGAAGGTGGTGATTGACTCCGCTGTCCTGGCGTCGTGAGGGAGTTTGTTCCACCATTGGGGGGGCCAGAGCAGCGAACAGTTTTGACTGGGCTGAGCGGGAGCTGTACTTCCTCAGTGGTAGGGAGGCGAGCAGGCCAGAGGTGGATGAACGCAGTGCCCTTGTTTGGGTGTAGGGCCTGATCAGAGCCTGGAGGTACTGAGGTGCTGTTCCCCGCACAGTTCCGTAGGCAAGCACCATGGTCTTGTAGCGGATGCGAGCTTCAACTGGAAGCCAGTGGAGAGAACGGAGGAGCGGGGTGACGTGAGAGAACTTGGGAAGGTTGAACACCAGACGGGCTGCGGCGTTCTGGATGAGTTGAAGGGGTTTAATGGCACAGGCAGGGAGCCCAGCCAACAGCGAGTTGCAGTAATCCAGACGGGAGATGACAAGTGCCTGGATTAGGACCTGCGCCGCTTCCTGTGTGAGGCAGGGTCGTACTCTGCGGATGTTGTAGAGCATGAACCTACAGGAACGGGCCACCGCCTTGATGTTGGTTGAGAACGACAGGGTGTTGTCCAGGATCACACCAAGGTTCTTAGCGCTCTGGGAGGAGGACACAATGGAGTTGTCAACCGTGATGGCGAGATCATGGAACGGGCAGTCCTTCCCCGGGAGGAAGAGCAGCTCCGTCTTGCTGAGGTTCAGCTTGAGGTGGTGATCCGTCATCCACACTGATATGTCTGCCAGACATGCAGAGATGCGATTCGCCACCTGGTCATCAGAAGGGGGAAAGGAGAAGATTAGTTGTGTGTCGTCTGCATAGCAATGATAGGAGAGACCATGTGAGGTTATGACAGAGCCAAGTGACTTGGTGTATAGCGAGAATAGGAGAGGGCCTAGCACAGAGCCCTGGGGGACACCAGTGGTGAGAGCGCGTGGTGAGGAGACAGATTCGCCACGCCACCTGGTAGGAGCGACCTGTCAGGTAGGACGCAATCCAAGCGTGGGCCGCGCCGGAGATGCCCAAATCGGAGAGGGTGGAGAGGAGGATCTGATGGTTCACAGTATCGAAGGCAGCCGATAGATCTAGAAGGATGAGAGCAGAGGAGAGAGAGTTAGCTTTAGCAGTGCGGAGCGCCTCCCTGATACAGAGGAGAGCAGTCTCAGTTGAATGACTAGTCTTGAAACCTGACTGATTTGGATCAAGAAGGTCATTCAGAGAGAGATAGCGGGAGAGCTGGCCAAGGACGGCACGTTCAAGAGTTGGAGAGAAAAGAAAGGGATACTGGTCTGTAATTGTTGACATCGGAGGGATCGAGTGTAGGTTTTTTCAGAAGGGGTGCAACTCTCGCTCTCTTGAAGACGGAAGGGACGTAGCCAGCGGTCAGTGATGAGTTGATGAGCGAGGTGAGGTAAGGGAGAAGGTCTCCGGAAATGGTCTGGAGAAGAGGGGAGGGGATAGGGTCAAGCGGGCAGGTTGTTGGGCGGCCGGCCGTCACAAGACGCGAGATTTCATCTGGAGAGAGAGGGAGAAAGAGGTTAGAGCACAGGGTAGGGCAGTGTGAGCAGAACCAGCGGTGTCGTTTGACTTAGCAAACGAGGATCGGATGTCGTCGACCTTCTTTTCAAAATGGTTGACGAAGTCGTCTGCAGAGAGGGAGGAGGGGGGGGGGAAGGAGGATTCAGGAGGGAGGAGAAGGTGGCAAAGAGCTTCCTAGGGTTAGAGGCAGATGCTTGGAATTTAGCGTGGTAGAAAGTGGCTTTAGCAGTAGAGACAGAGGAGGAAAATGTAGAGAGGAGGGAGTGAAAGGATGCCAGGTCCGCAGGGAGGCGAGTTTTCCTCCATTTCCGCTCGGCTGCCCGGAGGCCTGTTCTGTGAGCTCGCAATGAGTCATTGAGCCACGGAGCGGGAGGGGAGGACTGAGCTGGCCTGGAGGATAGGGGACATAGAGAGTCAAAGGATGCAGAGAGGGAGGAGAGGAGGGTTGAGGAGGCAGACTCAGGAGATAGGTGGGAGAAGGTTTGAGCGGAGGGAAGAGATGATAGGATGGAAGAGGAGAGAGTAGCGGGGGAGAGAGAGCGAAGGTTGGGACGGCGCGATACCATCTGAGTAGGGGCAGTGTGGGAGGTGTTGGATGAGAGCGAGAGGGAAAAGGATACAAGGTAGTGGTCGGAGACTTGGAGGGGAGTTGCAATGAGGTTAGTGGAAGAACAGCATCTAGTAAAGATGAGGTCGAGTGTATTGCCTGCCTTGTGAGTAGGGGGGGGAAGGTGAGAGGGTGAGGTCAAAAGAGGAGAGGAGTGGAAAGAAGGAGGCAGAGAGGAATGAGTCAAAGGTAGACGTGGGGAGGTTAAAGTCGCCCAGAACTGTGAGAGGTGAGCCGTCCTCAGGAAAGGAGCTTATCAAGGCATCAAGCTCATTGATGAACTCTCCGAGGGAACCTGGAGGGCGATAAATGATAAGGATGTTAAGCTTGAAAGGGCTGGTAACTGTGACAGCATGGAATTCAAAGGAGGCGATAGACAGATGGGTAAGGGGAGAAAGAGAGAATGACCACTTGGGAGAGATGAGGATCCCGGTGCCACCACCCCGCTGACCAGAAGCTCTCGGGTGTGCGAGAACACGTGGGCGGACGAAGAGAGAGCAGTAGGAGTAGCAGTGTTGTCTGTGGTGATCCATGTTTCCGTCAGTGCCAAGAAGTCGAGGGACTGGAGGGAGGCATAGGCTGAGATGAACTCTGCCTTGTTGACCGCAGATCGGCAGTTCCAGAGGCTACCGGAGACCTGGAACTCCACGTGGGTCGTGCGCGCTGGGACCACCAGATTAGGGTGGCCGCGGCCACGCGGTGTGGAGCGTTTGTATGGTCTGTGCAGAGAGGAGAGAACAGGGATAAACAGACACTTAGTTGACAGGCTACAGAAGAGGCTACGCTAATGCAAAGGAGATTGGAATGACAAGTGGACTACACATCTCAAATGTTCAGAAAGTTAAGCTACGTAGCAAGAATCTTATTGACTAAAATGATTAAAATGATACAGTACTGCTGAAGTAGGCTAGCTGGCAGTGGTTGCGTTGTTGACACTACACTAATCAAGTCGTTCCGTTGAGTGTAATAGTTTCTACAGTGCTGCTGTTCGGGGGCTAGCTGGCTAGCTAGCAGTGTTGATACGTTACGTTGCGTTAAAAGAACGACAATAGCTGGCTGGCTAACCTAGAAAATCGCTCTAGACTACACAATTATCTTTGATACAAAGACGGCTATGTAGCTAGCTACGATCAAACAAATCAAACCGTTGTACTGTAATGAAATGAAATGAAAATGTGATACTACCTGTGAATGCGACCGGGTTGTTGAGTTCTATTCAGAAGACGTTGGCTAGCGTTGGCTAGCTGTTGGCTAGCTAGCAGAGTCTCCTACATTAAGGACGACAAATAGCTGGCTAGCTAACCTCGGTAAATTAAGATAATCACTCTAAGACTACACACTCTGAACCTAAACAACGCAATTATCTTGGAACGAAGATACGAAGACAGCAAAGACAGCTATGTAGCTAGCTAACACTACACTAATCAAGTCGTTCAGTTGTGTAATAGTTTTCCCAGTGCAGCTAATCAGTGGACGTTAGCTAGCTGGCTAGTGAAGACTACGTTAGGACGGCGAAATACGATAATTACGCAATTATCTTTGATACAAAGACGGCTATGTAGCTAGCTGAGAAGAAATTGCTAGGATTAGACAAATCAAACCGTTGTGCTATAATGAAATGTAAAAGTTATACTACCTGCGGGAGCGAAGCGCCGATGCGACCACTCGCTCCAAACCGGAAACAGTCCAATGTTACGAATCCCTTTTGGCCCGACAGTCTAGGGGGGATGGTAATGAGACCCGTAACATAACTCATGCAAATTATTATTGTGACAAAGTAAAAGTGTGCACGAAATAACCACGACAGAAATCTACCGTCAAACTCTAGGTTTATTTATAAACACACGGTAAAGGGGGGAGCAGGAAAAGGGCCTGAGCTGGACCCAAGGAAAGAAACAATAAATATACAAAAACACACCCCTAAGCTAGACTAGCCTACTTTAACAACAACTAACTAACTAACCAAAAATACAGTGGGTGGTCCGCCCAGTTCTAACTAGTGTATTTAACAAAGTTCACCTACGGGTAGTGTATGCCCATGGGCGACTTGTCTTGGTTTCCCCCTTTTCCCACCAGCAAACAAACAAACACCATAACCAAAAACAATACTCACAGGTGATGACAAAGTGCTATGGAGGTGCTTTAAACAAAAGAGAGGTTAAGACACAAAGCTAGAGTGAAACACAGACCTACAGACATGGCATTTACAGAGAGATTGAGCTGAGCTGAGCTGAGCTCTAGAACAAACAAATGGGGTTTTTAAACCATGGGGAAGGAACTGTGATAGGTCAGGAAATAGGAGGAGGTGTGTCTTCTGATTGATGATTGATTGTTGACTGATTGGGGAGTGATGATTTTCACCTGTGAGGGGAGAAGGAGAGAAAAGAAACACACACAGGATACACACACACATGATAACTGTATCCGTAACACTCCCACCCTTAAAAGAGCAACCCTAGGGGTTGCGACTACAGTATTTCAGTGAATACTCACAACAAAGCAACAACCTTGCAAAACATTCAGAAATCATTTTCACACACGAGACAATGCATCTGCCAACACATTATCAGAACAAAAACTGGTTACCCGATTTTGTCTTCGGTAACGGTCCGACACAATCAACCACCACATGCTCGAATGGTTCAACTATGACAGGTATGGGACAAAGAGGAGCGGGAGGAATAACCTGATTTGGTTTTCCTGTTATCTGACAGGTGTGGCATGTCCGACAGAACTGAGCCACATCTTGTTTTAAACCCGGCCAAAAGAAATGTCGAAGGATCCGATCATAAGTTTTTGTGATTCCAAAAGACCAGAGCACTGGTGATCATGAGCAAGGGATTACACATTTTGTCGAAAGGCTGTAGGAATCACTATTTGGTAAACAGCATTCCAATCTCCATCCGCGTCAACATGGGATTTCCATTTACGCATGAGGAGATTACCATCAATGAAGTAAGCCACGTTCTTCTTCTTCACATCTTCCAATGAGACAACACTAGAAAAACATTTAGCAAGCTTGTTGTCAACCTTTTGGTTAGCAATCAGCTGCTCACGAGTGACTGGTAACTGTATTGCATCAGCAATAAGTTCAACGTTCTTTGATTCTTTCCTGGGCTGTTTGTCAGAGGTGATCAGCTTCTCAGAGGTATCACACAATCCATCTTCTTGATCAACCTCTTTGAACAGTACAGTGTTCGACAAATCTATCACGTCACCCTCCTGTCGTGCCTGAGCACGAGTGACAGCACAAGGGGGGAACACATGTGGATAACTCTGTGCCAGCTCATGCGAGAGAGAGTGGTCACTTTTATCCAATACTTCCAATACGGGTACTACCTTTCCTCCGGCAATATCGTTACCCATTATAAAGGTCACACCTTTCACTGGCAACATAGGACGTACCCCCACTGAATATTCCACTGATTAACTCAGAGTGTACTTTCACAAAGTGCAATGGCACTGGGACAAAACCCATTTCAATACCCTGCACTAACACACTGGAACCACAGTATGTATCGTCAGATAAGGGCAACACATCAGACAATATAAACGACTGCGCCGCACCAGTATCTCTAAGGATTTTAACCGGTCGTTGAGACGCTTCGTCATTCGTTAGGGACACAAACCCCTCGAAAATGAATGGTTCATAACGGCGGTCGGGGACTGAGACTTTCAAACTACAGTTACCCTGAGGCACCTGTTTTGTTGCCGACCTCTTAACCGTACAAATTAGAGCAACACCTGTTGGTGGCTTGGCACGAAGAGGCATCCCTTGTTTACGTTTAAGCAGGAAGCAATCATTAATCATATGTCCTACTTTATGACAATAGAAACAGGGACGCTCATTCTTCTGGCGTGCTTGATATACTACTGCTGGCCGACTAGGGCTAAAGGTAGGAAACTCAGTGGCTCTACTCTCGGTTTGAGCCGAAAACACACTCTTGTGCGTCAACACAAACTCGTCTGCCAACACCGACGCTTCTGCCAGACAGGATACTTTCTGTTCGTTTAGGTAAACTACAATGCGTTCGGGTAAGCAATTTTTAAACTCTTCCAACAAGATTAACTCCCGGAGAGAGTTGAAATCAGTTACCTTACTAGCAGCATGCCATTTATCAAACAGATTTCCCTTGTCTCTAGCAAATTCCACATAAGTCTTACTAGAAGACTTTCTATGAGACCTAAATCTCTGTCGGTATGCCTCAGGCACAAGCTCATAGGCACGAAGAACAGTAGCTTTGACCACTTCGTAATTCAAACTGTCCTCCAGAGGTAACGCTGACAAAACCTCTTGGGCTTTACCAGTTAATTTACACTGAAGTAATAGGCACCATACCTCTTCAGGCCATTTCAATGCTACGGCTATACGCTCAAATACACAAAAATAGGAGTCAACCTCTGACTCTCTGAACAAAGGTACTAAGGCAATCTGCCTACTAATGTCAAACGTGTTTGAGGACACAGCAGGTGAGGACAGCTCACAAACAGGCACAGTAGGACCAGAGGCTAGCCTCGCTGTCTCTGCCTCCAGTTCCATCTGGCGCATTTTGAACTCCAACTGCCTTTGTTCTCTGTCTGCCTCAATTTTACACATCTCCAAATGCCGTTGTTCTTTTTCTGCCTCTATTTTACATATCTCCAACTGGAGAGTCTCTCGCCTAATTTGGGCTCTCTCTTCCACCTCCAGTTGGAACTATGCTAAACGGACATCCCTCCTGGCATCACCATTTGACAGTGGGGAGAGTAGATCAAAACGGGACAATGTGGCTGGTGTTTTAGCCTCGCCCTCATTATCAGACACCAATGGGCTTACAGGAGCAGCAACATCCGCTACAGGGGTAGTAGACTCAGGCAGCGGTAACACAAGCACCTGCTCTTCCAACAATATATTTAACACTAGCTGTTTAACCTCCGCCTTAACTAAACTCTGCGGAATCAATACTGAATAATGGTCAGCCAAGGTCATTAAATCAACTCTACGACATTTGTCAAAAACCTCCCACGAAGGGTTATCCAAAAAGGATTTCAAATCAAAAGTAGTCATTTTACACTACTTCACAAGTGCCAAAGAAAATAGAAAACACTAATGCTACTTCAGCTATGACGCTCAACACTGAACTATACCACTACAACAATTAACCAGGTCGGCATGACTAAAACGTCATTAACTCACTCACTGTCCTATTGTGTTGGGTATCTTCGTAATGGCGTTTACATTCCAAAGCACAGCCTCTTGTTGTCATAGACTTTATAATTAAGCTGATGAAATTACTTGAAATTTGGTTTTGGAGTTTGTTATTTCTAGAGTGTGTAAAAGCGATAAGCTTGTGTGGTATTTCCAAGTTAGGGGATTGTAAGTCGCTCTGGATAAGAGCGTCTGCTAAATGACTTAAATGTAAATGTAAATGTAAATCTACATGAGCGGCATGGGTGTCAGTTATGACAGATCCCGGACGAGGCTCCACTTATGTTACGAATCATTTTTGGCCCGACAGTCTAGGGGGGGTGGTAATGAGACCCGCAACATACCTCATGCAAATTATTATTGTGACAAAGTAAAAGTGTGAATGAAATAACCACGACAACAGAAATCTACCGTCAAACTCTAGGTTTATTTATAAACACACGGTAATAGGGGGAGCAGGAAAAGGGGCTGAGCTGGACCCAAGGAAAGAAACAATAAATATACAAAACACACCCCTAAGCTAGACTAGCCTACTTTAACAGCTAACTAACTAACCAAAAATACAGTGGGTGGTCCGCCCAGTTCTACCTAGTGTATTTAACAAAGTTCACCTACGGGTAGTGTATGCCCATGGGCGACTTGTCTTGGTTTCCCCTTTTCCCACCAGCAAACAAACACCATAACCAAAAACAATACTCACAGGTGATGACAAAGTGCTATGGAGGTGCTTTAAACAAAAGAGAGGTTAAGACACAAAGCTAGAGTGAAACACAGACCTACAGACATGGCATTTACAGAGAGATTGAGCTGAGCTGAGCTGAGCTCTAGAACAAACAAATGGGGTTTTTAAACCATGGGGAAGGAACTGTGATAGGTCAGGAAATAGGAGGAGGTGTGTCTTCTGATTGATGATTGATTGTTGACTGATTGGGGAGTGATGATTTTCACCTGTGAGGGGAGAAGGAGAGAAAAGAAACACACACACAGGATACACACACACAGGATAACTGTATCCGTAACACTCTTAAGACTCTAGGGGCAGTATTTCATTTTTGGATAAAAAGACGTGCCCGTTTTTAGCGCAATATTTTGTCACGAAAAGATGCTCGACTATGCTTGGAATTGATAGTTTTGGAAAGAAGACACTCTGACGTTTCCAGAAGTGCAAAGATTTTCACTGTGAGTGCCATAGAACAAAAGCTACAGGCAAAACCAAGATGTTTGAGCGACCAGGAAATCAACAGGATTTCTGACGGCACGTTTTCCATGATCGCCTTATATGGCTGTGAATGCGACAGGAATGAACGGACACTTTCTAGCGTTTCCCCAAGGTGTCTGCAGCATTGTGACGTATTTGTAGGCATATCATTGGAAGATTGACCATAAGAGACTACATTTACCAGGGGTCCCGCACGGTGTCTGTGTGGAAATTGGTGCGCAAAAGTCACCTACCAGTATTTTTCCATCCTAATCTGAGAACAATGCAGGCTTCCAGAAACAGCATTTCAATGAAGAGATATATGACAAAACACCTTGAGGATTGATTCAAACAACGTTTTCCATGTTTCAGTCGATATTATGGAGTTAATTCGGAAAAAAGTTTGACGTGTAGGTGACTGAATTTTCGGTTAGTTTCGGTAGCCAAATGCATAGTAACAAAACGGGACGTTGTGTCCTACACAAGCATCTTTCAGGAAAAACTGGACATCTGCTATGTAACTGAGAGTCTCCTCATTGAAACATCTGAAGTTCTTCAAAGGTAAATTATTTTATTTGATCCCTTTGCTGGTTTTTGTGAATATGTTGCGTGCTAAATGCTAACGCTAAATGCTAAGCTAGTTATCACCACTCTTACACAAATTATTGATTTTCTCTGGTTCTAAAGCATATTTTGAAAATCTGAGACGACAGTATTGTTAAGAAAAGGATAAGCTTGAGAGCAGGCATATTTATTTCATTTCATTTGCGATTTTTAGAAATCGCTAACGTTGCGTTATGGTAATGAGCTTGAGGCTATGATTACGCGACCGCATGCGGTGTGGGTCGGACTAAGAGGTTAACATGATTTCTGTTCCTGTTGTAGTACTAAATCAATAGTAGCCAATTTGAACCCTTCACAGCCAATGTTTTAAACAGAACCCTGAACCAGGCCTTCTTCCTCACTAGAGTTTGTTCTTCCGCTCCCCATAATATGTCCTGCCTCAATTCCTCTTTCTCCTCTGTGGTTCAAAACTAATAATTGTGGTTTTAAACTAATAATTATGTCCAAGAGCTATAAACTCATTATAATGAATTTACCTTATAAACCAGTACCACCCATGACCACAAATTCATTATTCAAATGGCTCTCCCTTGCGGCTGATCAGACCAACCGGGAATGCCATGAAAAACTGGTCAAAGGTTACACCACCCCTTTACATTCGTGTTTCATACCATATTATACATATTAAAGAACCCTTTATCTTAAACATTTTTACTTTATTTTTTACTTGTCCACAGGGCATATGTTTTGTCCATTTGCAATATGATTTCATAGGAAGTCAAAAGTCACTTTTTGGGGAGGGGGGGCAAATGTCATAAGAAATGTCCAAATACAATATGAAAGATTTGAAAGTGCCAAATCAGGATGTTATGTCCATTTGCCACGTACAATCAATGGAAGTCGGTTTACAAACCCAAAAGTGTCACGCCTTGGTCATTGTATTTTGTGTTTTTGTTATATGTTTGGGTAGGCCAGGGTGTGACATGGGTTTATATGTTGTTTTGTATTGGGGTTTGTATTATTTGGGATCGCGGCTGATTAGGGGTGTTGTTAGGCTTGGCTGCCTGAGGCGATTCTCAATCAGAGTCAGGTGCTTATCGTTGTCTCTGATTGGGAACCGTATTTAGGGAGCCATAGTTTCGCTTTGTAATTTGTGGGTGATTGTTCCTGTCTTTGTGTAGTATTCACCAGATAGGCTGTAATTAGTTTCACGTTCTGTTTGTTGTTTTCGTTTTTCAGTTATTTCATGTACCGCGATTCTTTCATTAAAGTCATGAGTAACCAACACGCTGCATTTCGGTCCGACTCTCTTCTTTCAACAGACGAACGCTGTTACAAAAAGTCAGTGAACCATGTCCAAAAGGCATTGTTACTGCCAAAATTATATATAGCACTATGTTAAGCCATGAATCAACCTAGATGGTCTATTTGTCATGTATGATGAGGGAGAAGTGGGACTGTTGTGGGGCTGTTGATTTTTTTGAAAAATGTCCAAAATGACAAGAGGCCCCATATAGGATGGGCACGGGTGGGGGGTGCTCCCTACCCAACCGTGGACCCCTTGCTACCCCATAATGGCATTAAAACCCATTTAAAAAATGTGCTCCTGGTAACCCGTTCCAATCACCAGGTGCACTGCTTGTGCATTTGCATTATGTTTCAATGTGCATTTACCATCACGAATTTGGTATGCTCAAAAATAGTGCAGAAATGCAAAATTGACTGACCTGATGAACACAGGATGGCCGGGAAGTGATAGTTGTTCCTTTCCATCACTCGTTATGTTGATTTCATCATGTCCATTTGGTGATGTTTTTTCACTATAGAATCATATTGCAAATGCACTTGCATTTGCAATATGTTTCAATGGGCATTTACCATCACAAATTTGTCGTGCTCAAAAATCCTGCAGGAATGCAAAATTGACTGACCTGATGAACACAGGATGGCCGGGAAGTGATAGTGGGTCTTCTCCATCGCTCGTTGTGTTGATTTCATTATGTCCAGTTGTTTATGTTTTCTCACTTTTGCAAAGTCACTGTGCATTTGCAATATGGTTCAATGGGCATTTACCATCACGAATTTGTCATGCTATAAAAATCCTGCAGGAATGCGAAATTGACTGGCCCGATGAACTCGGGATGGCTGGGCAGTGATTCTGGTTCCTCTCAATCGGGTTGATTTCAGAATGTCACTTTGGTGATGGTACCTCACTGTTTAAACATATTGCAAATGGACAAGAGTCACCAGCAAGTCACCGTCCATCAGTCAATTAGATATCATTCTGACACCAAACTGATACAAACTAACACCAAACCCACTTTTTCCAACTCGTTTAGTAGCCAACTATCACATACTACAGAGATATTCACAACGCATTTTATTCAAACCATAAAAAAAACGTAAAACACAAAGTTACGTTCCAGTTGCGGGTCCAGTTCAGATGTCATGTGTAGGCCTAGCTGAGGCGACCCCGAATCCCAAGTTCCGTCTCGATAGGTCATTTGGTGTCCGAGCAAGACCCTAATTGGTGCTGAAAATCCACTTTTTTCCATGACTTGCTATGGGGTCCTTGAATGAGCTATCGGACAGAAACGTTGGGGTCCGTCTATATGGGCTGAGACAGTCGCAATGCACCTAGTCTTGCGACTCTGGGACATTTCTAAATGTCGTCATTTTTGTGATGCAAAAATGAATTGAAGTCATTGCAAATGTACGAGGCTGTTTCTCGGGCCGAGAACCTTCTAGAGCCACGTAACTCACCACACACTATCTACCTGAGGTCTAGAACAGGTTTCTAAAGTTTCGGAACTCTAAGTCAACTAATGCAGGCAGTGTATGTCTCTACGCACCCCAATGTGTCCCTCCTTCCAAGCTGTGTGTGTGTGTGATTTCGTTTTCCTTTGAGGTTTTATGGGAAAAATTACTGATTTACAGTTCATGGGGGTTGCCTAATCACACATATAAAGTTTTGGAAAGATCTGACTTTTTTAACCCTTCGAAACAGCCCCTGAGACACCAATTATGGCACTTCCGGTTGGCACAGGAAGCTATAAGTCAACACATATCCTCAATGGGCTATGCTTTTACTGAATCCTGAGTTTTAAGTCTTTACATTAAGAACTGACTGATTTACACAGGGTTGAATGCACTATTTCTATCAAACTGCAGATAGGGTATGGATATTTACATTTACATTTAAGTCATTTAGCAGACGCTCTTATCCAGAGCGACTTACAAATTGGTGCATTCACCTTATGACATCCGGATATACACTTTTAGGATGATTTTAACCACTTCCGGTTGGTCCAGGAAGCTTAGAATCGACACAGGTAGACCTCATCGTGTCCTGATGGACTGTCATCGAAGACAGGTTCATAAGGCATTCATAACCCACATAGGCTTCAGGATGACTTTAGAGGAGCAGGCAATGTATTCCTATGGGGAGAGATGTCATTGTAATCTGTGAGATCAAAAAAAACTGTTTTACTGTTAAGGGTTAATGCCACACGGTCCAGGTTATGCTTGCACAGATCGGGAGGACCTCAGGATCGTACCTGAGGTCGAATTGTGCTTCTCACCCTAACGGTTCTCTCACTGTCACCCAAAAGCAAATGACCTTTAGGGCCAGGCTTAATTTTGGGCCTACTTTTTTTCACGGTCGCTGCACTCACAGCGAGCTACGGTCAAGCGGGGCGTCTCGTTGAACTCGGCACAGTCTGGAGACTATGGTGATGCCATTTTTTGTGTTGATTTCAGAATGTCAGTTTGGTGATGGTCCCTCTCCGTTTAAACATATTGCAAATGTACAAAAATCAACTAGCAAGTCAGTGTCCATCAGAGCGAGCTATGGTCAAGCGGGGCATCTCGTTGAACTCGGCATGGCCTAGAGAATATGGAAATGCCATTGCAGGCTCTGTGTGTCTTTAAGCACCGCACTTTGTCACTCCATCCTTGCTGTGTGTGAGAAAGAGCTTTTCCTTGACATCTGTTGGGAGAAAGGACTGACTTACAGTTCCTGGGGGTTGCCTAATCACACGTATGAAGTTTTGAAAATATCTAACCTTTTTAACCCTTGGAAACAGCCACTATGACACCATTTAAGGCACTTCCGGTTGGCACAGGATGCTATAAATAAACTCATATCCTGATTGGGGTATGCCTTTACAGAATCCTGAATTTTAAGTATTTACGTTTAGAACTGAGTTAGTGAAAAAAAGGGTTTAGTGAGTGTGTGTTATGTCAGAAAATTATAGAAAATCACAGAAATCTCACAGAGCTCCGCAGCACACTTTAAAAAGATTCGTATGAACACCCTGCAACTGGATCTGTAACTGTTTAAAAAAATAAATATTTTTCAACATCAACAATTTGACATTGTACGATTTCTCTTAAATGACGATAGATAAATGGCTGGTTCTTTTTTTATTGACACCGGAGGCTCCTTGACTTTTACGTGAAGCGGAAAAATTATTTCTCTATTTTCATTTTGGACCTTTAATACCAGAAAAATGGCCATAACTCAAAAACCGTTGAGGCCTAGACGCCATCTTGATCGGAGCCAACTGCCCATAATGCCAAACCTACGCTCACCAAGTTTCGGCTTCGAAATATTTTCCGTTTTGGAAATAAGGCCACGTCGTGATTCGTGATGTTTTGTACATTTGCAATATGATTGCATATGCCCTCTTGTGGGATTTACCGGGACAGCGGAAAAATGACCAAAATTTGATTATTTTATAAAACGGAAACCGAATGTCCGAGAAAGTTCGTTTGATGACTTCCCGGTAGGTCTGCCGCTCGGCCCGACGCCATCCGCAAATTTTACGAATGTTTTCGGATGTCTAGTAAGGGACCGTACATTTGCAATATGGACTTTCTCACTAACCATACAGCAAATGTCAAAATGTTCCCTTAAGGTTCCAACCATCTGCCTCCTGTGTCTGCATTTGGGTTTCGCCGTGTGCCTTGATAAGGATGCATCCCAAATTGCACCATATTTCCTATGGGTGCCATTTGGGACACACACCTAGACTGCCTGAACAGGCAGTTAGTTAACCCACTGTTCCTAGGCTGTCATTGAAAATAAGAATTTGTTCTTAACTGACTTGCCTAGTTAAATAAAGGTAAAATAAATAAAATAAAAACTGTGGCTTGAGAACCTGATTCCATATCAGCCACTTGCTTAGATCTGCCCCTACTTAGTCCATGCCCACATTCAGCCGGTGGTGCTCACACTTTTTCATGTTACATGCCTGTTATCTAATATCATTCAGTCTCTTTTCATTTAATCCATTCACCTCCATGACCACCCCATTCATGTCTTTATCTGTATATTGTTTTCTATGTAACTCTCTATTTGTGTATCTCTCTTTCTAATATATCTTTCAACCTCTTTCTTTCTCCTAATTTATTTTTTCCTTTCAACAACCTTGTGATTTTGTTAAGCTTTCTCTCCTCCACCACTATCTGTGGTGTGGCGGCATCGGCGGACGAGCCGGGTGGTGAGCGGCTCCTGGGCTGGGGCCCGGGAGAGCTGGGAAATCGTAGAATGAAGATGTGCCAGTGATCAATCTTATGCCATGCTGCTATCCAACTCTATCTCTCCACTCTCTCTCCTTTCTGTCTGTCTCTGTTTCTCTTGTTCTCTGCGTCTCACTCTCTAACAATTCAATAAAAAGAGCTTTATTAGCATGGGAAACATGTTTACATTGCCAAGGCAAGTGACATAGACAATACATACAAGGGAAATAAACACAAGTTTTAAAAGTATAAACATTTCAAATGTAATATTATTGGCTATGTACAGTTTTGTAACAATGTGCAAATAGTTGAAGTGTGAAAGGGAAAATAAATAAACAGGTAAATAGAGGTTGTATTTACAATTGTGTTTGTGCTCCACTGCTTGCCCTTTTCTTGTGGCAACAGGTCACATATATATATAAATACATTAAATATTTAATAACAATATATAAATAATATATTTATATATAAATAAGCATGCCCATTCAAGAAAATTAGAACCAGGACTTGGTTCTCTCCAGACCTGACGGCCCTTAACCAACAAAAAACATCCTATGGCGTTCTTTATTGGCATCGAACAGCCCCCGTGATGTGCAAATTTTCAGGGAAGCTAGAAACCAACATATACATAGGCAGTTAGAAAAGCCAAGGCTAGCTTTTTCCAGCAGAAATTTGCTTCCTGCAACACAAACTCAAACAGGTTCTGGGCCACTGTAAAGTCCATGGAGAATAAGAACACCTCCTCCCAGCTGCCCACTGCACTGAGGATTGGAAACACTGTCACCACCAATAAATCCACTATAATTGAGAATTTCAATAAGCATTTTTCTACGGCTGGCCATGCTTTCCACCTGGCTACCCCTACCCCGGTCAACAGCACTGCACCCCCCACAGCAACTCTCCCAAGCCTTCCCCATTTCTCCTTCTCCCAAATCCAGTCAGCTGATGTTCTGAAAGAGCTGCAAAATCTGGACCCCTACAAATCAGCCGGGCTTGACAATCTGGACCCTTTCTTTCTAAAATGATCTGCCAAAATTGTTGCAACCCTTATTACTAGGTTTTTCAACCTCTCTTTCGTGTCGTCTGAGATTCCCAAAGAATAGAAAGCAGCTGCAGTCATTCCTCTCTTCAAAGGGGGGGACACTCTTGAACCAAAAATGCTACAGACCTATATCTATCCTACCCTGCCTTTCTAAGGTCTTCGAAAGCCAAGTCATCAAACAGATTACCGACCATGTAATCTGGTTTTAGAGCTGTTCATGGGTGCACCTCAGCCACGCTCAAGGTCCTAAATGATATCTTAACCGCCATCGATAAGAAACAATACTGTGCAGCCGTATTCATTGACCTGGCCAAGGCTGTCAATCACCACATCCTCATCGGCAGACTCGATAGCCTTGATTTCTCAAATGATTGCCTCGCCTGCTTCACCAACTACTTCTGTAATAGAGTTCAGTGTGTAAAATTGGTGGGCCTGTTGTCTGGGCCTCTGTCAGTTTCTATGGGGGTGCCACAGGGTTCAATTATTGGACAGGCTCTCTTCTCTGTATACATCAATGATGTCGCTCTTGCTGCTGGTGAGTCTCTGATCCACCTCTACGCAGATGACACCATTCTGTATACTTCTGGCTCTTCTTAGGACACTGTGTTAACAACCCTCCAGATGAGCTTCAATGCCATACAACTCTCCTTCCATGGCCTCCAAATTGCTCTTAAATACACGTAAAACTAAATGCATGCTCTTCAACCGATCGCTGCCTGCACCGGCCCACCCGTCCAACATCACTACTCTGGACAGTTCTGACTTAGAATATGTGGACAACTACAAATACCTAGGTGTCTGGTTAGATTGTAAACTCTCCCTCCAGACTCACATCAAACATCTCCAATCCAAAGTTAAATTCAGAATTGGCTTCCTATTTCGCAACAAAGCATCCTTCACTCATGCTGCCAAACATACCCTCGTAAAACTGACCATCTTACCAATCCTCGACTTTGGCGATGTCATTTACAAAATAGCCTCCAACACCCAACTCAACATATTGGATGCAGTCTATCACAGTGCCATCCATTTTGTCATCAAAGCCCCATATGCTACCCACCACTACGACCTGTACGCTCTCATTGGCTGGCTCTCGCTTCATTCTCGTCGCCAAACCCACTGGCTCCAGGTCAACTACAAGACCTTGCTAGCTCACTGGTCACTATAGCAGCGCCCACCCGTAGCACGCGCTCCAGAAGGTATATCTCTCTGGTCACCCCCAAAACCAATTCTTCCTTTGGCCGCCTCTCCTTCCAGTTCTCTGCTGCCAATGACTGGAAAGAACTACAAAAATCTCTGAAACTGGAAAAACTTATCTCCCTCACTAGCTTTAAGCACCAGCTGTCAGAGCAGCTCACAGGTTACTGCACCTGTACATAGCCCATCTATTATTTAGCCCAAACAACTACCTCTCCCCCTACTGTATTTATTTATTTTGCTCCTTTATACCCCATTATTTCTATCTCTACTTTGCACTTTCTTCCACTGCAAATCTACCATTTCAGTGTTTTACTTGCTATGTTGTTTTTACTTCGCCACCATGGCCTTTTTTCTTTTTCCCTTTACCTCCCTTATCTCACCTCATTTGCTCACATTGTATATAGACTTACTTTTCTACTGTATTATTAACTGTATGTATGTTTTACTCCATGTGTAACTCTGTGTTGTTGTATGTCAAACTGCTTTGCTTTATCTTGGCCAGGTCGCAATTGTAAATGAGAACTTATTCTCAACTTGCCTACCTGGTTAAATAAAGGTGAAGTCTTTTATTTTATTTTATATCTTACTGCTGTGGTGGAACACGGTGGTATTTCATCTAATAGATATGGGAGTTTATCAAGCTTAGATTTGTTTTCAAATTCTTTGTGGGTTTGTGTAATCTGAGGAAAATATGTGTTTCTTGTATGCTCATACATTTGCAGGAAGGCACATACCCTGTCTTACCCAGGTCTGCCTAAAGTGGCCTGTATCGATAGCAAGGACATGCTCACTGAGTCTGTACATAGTCAAAACGTTGCTTAATTTTGGATCAGTCACAGTGGTCAGGTATTCTCTGTTTAGTGTCAAATAATATTTGCTCTGTTTTTGTTGATTCTTCCAATGTGTAAAGTAATTATCTTTTTGTTTTCTCATGATTTGGTTAGGTCTAATTGTGTTGTTGTTGGGGTTATGTGGGGGTTGTTTGTGTTTGTGAACAGAGTCACAGTACCAGCTGGCTGAGGGGACTCTTATCCAGGTTCATCTCTCTTTAGCTGAAGGCTTTGTTATGGAAGGTTTGAGAATGACTTCCTTTTAGGTAGTTGTAGAATTTAATTTCTCTTTTCTGGATATTTAGAATTATCAGGAATAGTCCTTATTCTTGTCTGCGTGCATTATTTTGTGTTTTGCATTGTACACATAGGACTCTTTTGCAGATTGCTCTCTCTCCACTACCAACACCCTTATCCAGGATTTGGGAAGCAATTTCCCCCCTCCATATGCTACCACAGCATTGGGTTCTCACACCTCTTACTGCCTTATGTCTACTCTAATCCTATCAGTAGTCGGGGGCTGATGTGGGAGCACCCTCATCATCCCTACCATACCATACCATCCTTTAACACATATTGTGCCATTAAATCTTACTGTACAGTACCATACCACAGCCTACACTGCAAAAATGAAATTATTTGTCACAGTAAATGCTTATATAATCAACAGTATCATACGGTAGAAACTGAATACATACATTGCATTGTGGGGAAAAATTAAACAGACTTGAAATATTTGATGTCTTCTGGATGTTACAGTAATATTGGATGTATTAGATTTTACCGTAAAATATACTACCTAAAAATACAGTAGCAGTTTACTTACTGTGAATGTTCAAAATAGAACGCCACACAAAGAGCACAATCGCGACAAAATCAAAGCACATCCTCTCTAAAGCAGGTAATCCCAAGAAATGCCGTCAGGGGTACGCCAAATAAAAATTAAATAAAAAAGTTATTTTTATTTAAAAAGAAATTCTTCACATTTTCAAAACAGCCCATTTATATTTTCAAACAGCGCTATACATTTGGGTGAGTTTTTTGGGGTTCACTTATGTTGGGAGTAGTGCCTTTCCTCAGCCACAGTGTGCAAAAGTACTATCTCACAACTCGATGAAACCTTCACTCTTGCGCAAACATTAAGAAACAAAAAATGCCAATTTGAAAAATAACCCACGCAAGTTCTTGTGCAAGAATTAAGATGACTTTCGAGTAGTAAGACATGTATAAAAGCAACAGATACCTTTAACAAGAAGGTGCTAGAAGCGTCTTATATGGTGAGCTACCGAGTGGCTAGGACAGGCAAGCCTCATACTATTGTGGAGGACTCAAATCTTCCTGCTGTCACAGATATGGCTGGGACAATGCTGGGGGAAAGGCCCAAAAAACTATACAGACAATTCCTTCATCAAACAACAGTTTCACAACGATTCAGTGACATGGCAGGAGATGTTTTGAAACAATTACTGATTTGCATAGAAGCCAGTGAATTATATGTAATACTGCTGGATGAGTCAACAGACGTGGCGGGCCTGGCACAGCTCCTGGTATATGTCCGTTACGTTTATGGGGGTTGAATTAAGGAAGACATCCTCTCTGCAAACCACTTGTAACCTGGACAGCATGAGAGGATATTTTTAAAGTGGAAATGGTTAACTTTTTAAAATCAAGGACCCTGAATTCTTGTGTATTTTCTGTACACTGCAATGATATGGGCGTTGACCATGTAACACTTTTACAACATACAGAAGTGGGCTGGTTATCAAGGGGATGAGCTTAAAGTTTTCTTTGCTGACCATAATTTTCACTTGTCTGAACACTTGCATGATGACGGGTTTCTCACACGAATGACCAATCTGGGTAATGTTTTGTCTCGCCTGAATGATCTGAATCAATGACTACAGGGACTCTCCAGAACTATAGTCAATGTGCGGGAAAAAAATTGAGGCTATGATTAAGAAGTTGGAGCTCTTCTCTGTCTGCATTAACAAGGACAACACACGGGTCTTTCTATCAGTGTATGATTTATGTGTTCAAATTAACTCAAGCTTACGGACAAGGTGTGATGGCCCAAATTTTCTGAACCGTCTCAGTGCAGCTCCTTCCAATAGGGCGCGCTGCGCAAAGTGGGGTTGTGATGGAAACGTGACTGAGGATGTGTTCAACCCTCAGTTCCCGAAGCTTCTCTATTCCGTTGTTTTGTTGCCGTAAAACGTGTGTTTTGTAGCCTAATAGAGTTTACCCAGGATCGGATCCACTCTTTGCGTCCGTGGACTACACCTCTCCGTTCTTCGTGGCCTTTCTCTGCTGGAGATCTATTGGCGGATTGGATTGTCTGACCAACCGACTGACTACAACCTTTTTGTATACGGTATTTCATTTGTTTTGATGTGAGGTATACTGTGATGATTTATGTAGTTAGTTGTAGTTGAGGACTTAGTAAGAGTTGATAAGCTTTAAAGTTCTGTGGTAAAATTAGTGTTATATTGATTGTATGTTTAATACTGTGTTTACGCTACACTGAATGAACGGACAAACGTTGCATGACAAGTCACTTGAGTTCACTTAACTCCTTTACCGGGCTGGACTCTTTTAGGCCCGAGGTACAGGACATTTCTGGAGGAACCAGAACTCATTGTGTTATATTATTATATATGTGTGTAATCATTGTTGTTGCTAATACAACCCACTCAAAAGAATATAGTTGTTTTGAAGTTCTTTCCAATGTTTTAAGGGTTTATGAAAAGTTTATTTCCATCCTGACTTTTACATAAGTCCTTTGTATTGGTGGAGACTTGACGGACCAGATGGGACTCATTCCCACCCAAACTAAAAGGAGAAACTAATGTTTTCTCTGGTAGGCACAACCTACCTGGCACCTCTATAAATAATAACCTCAAGGCAAAACCATTACAAAGGTCAAATGTGATATAGCAAAGCACCTGAGTGAGTTGGTTGCACAATTATGCAGGTACTTTCCCAAAACGGATGACACAAATAACTGGATTCGTTATCCCTTTCATGCCCTGCCTCCAGTCCACTTATCGATATCTGAAGAAGAGAGCCTCATCGAAATTGCAACAAGCAGATTCTGTGCAAATTTAATTGAATCAGAAGCCACTGGCAGATTTCTGGATTGGCTGCGCTCAAGAGTATCCTGCCCACTGCACTGAGGATAGGAAACGCTGTCACCACCGATAAATCTACGATAATCGATAATTTCCACAAGCATTTTCCCACAGCTGGCCATGCTTTCCACCTGCCTACCCCTACCCTGGCCAACATCTCAACACCCCCTGCAGCAACTTACCTAAGACCCCCCCCCTCTTCTCCATCACCCGAATACAGACAGCTGATGTTCTGAAAGAGCTGCAAAATCTGGATCCCTACATATCAGCTGGGCTAGACAATCTGGACCCTCTCTTTCTAAAATTATCCATCGAAATTGATACAAACCCTATTACTAGCCTATTCAACCTATCTTTCGTATAGTCTGAGATCAACCAAGGATTGGAAAGCTTCCGCAGTCATCCCCCTCTTCAAAGGGGGAGACACTTTAGACCATAACTGTTATAGACCTATACCCATCCTGCACTGCCTTTCTAAAATATTTGAAAGCCAAGTAAGCAAACAGATCACCGCCATTTTGAATCCCACCGTACCTTCTCCACTATGCAATCTGGTTTCCGAGCTTGTCATGGGTGCACCTCAGACACGCTCAAGGTCCTAAACAATATCATAACCGCCATCGACAAAAGACAGTACAGTGCAGCCGTCTTCATCGACCTGGCCAAGGCTTTCGACTCTATCAATCACCCCATTCTTATCGGCAGACTCAATGGCCTTGGCTTCTCAAATGACTGCCTCGCCTGGTTCACCAACTACTTCTCAGATAGAGTTCAGTGTGTCAAATCAGAGGGCCTGTTGTCCAGACCTCTGGCAGTCTCTATGGGGGTGCCACAAAGTTCAATTCTCGGGCCGACTATTTTCTCTGTATATATCTATGATATCGCTCTTGCTGCTGGTGATTCTCTGATCCACCTCTACGCAGACGACACCATTCTGTATACATCTGGCCCTTCTTTGGACACTGTGCTAACAAACCTCCAAACAAGGCTTCAACACCATATAATACTCCTTCCATGGCCTCCAACTTCTTTCAAATGATAGTCAAACTAAGTGCATGCTCTTCAACCGATTGCTGCCTGTACCCTCCCGCCCGACTAGCATCACTACTCTGGACGGATCTGACCTAGAATATGTGGACAACTACAAATACCTAGGTGCCTGGTTAGACTGTAAACTCTCCTTCCAGACTCCCATTAAGCATCTCCTATCCAAAATTAAATCTAGAATCGGCTTCCTATTTCACAACAAAGCCTCCTTCACTCATGTTGTCAAACATACCCTCGTAAAACAGACTATCCTACCAATCCTTCACTTTGCAATGTCATTTACAAAATAGCCTCCAAAACAGTGCCATCTGTTTTGTCACCAAAACCCCATATACTACCCACCATTCCGACCTGTATGCTCTCGTTGGCTGGCCCCCACTACATATTCGTCGCCAAACTTACTGGCTCCAGGTCATCTATAAGTCTCTGCTAGGTAAAGCCCTGTCTTATCTCAGCTCACTGGTCACCATAGCAACACCCACCCGTACCAGCAGGTATATTTCACTGGTCATCCCCAAAGCCAACACTTACTTTGGTGCCTTTCTTTCCAGTTTTCTTCTGCCAATGACTGGAACTAATTGCAAAAGTCACTGAAGCTGGAGTCTTATATCTCCCTCTCTAACTTTAAGCATCAGTTGTCAGAGCAGCTTACAGATCACTGTACCTGTACACAGCCAATCTGTAAATAGCACACCAAACTACCTCATCCCCATATTATTACTTACGCTCTTCCTCTTTTGCACCCAAGTATCTCTACTTGCACATTATCATCTGCACATCTATCACTCCAGTGTTAATGCTAAATTGTAATTATTTCACCTCCATGGCCTATTTGTTGTCTACTTCCTGAATCTTCTACATTTGCACACATTGTACATATATTTTTATATTGTTTTAGTCGCACTGCTTTGGTTTAGCTTGGCCAGGTCGCAGTTGAAAATGAGAACTTGTTCTCAACTGGCCTACCTGGTTAAATAAAGGTGAAATAAAAATAAATAAATACAAATGTTGTCATGACTGCCCTGGGGGTAGGATCATAGGCGCCCCCCCCCTTTCTCTCTCTATCTTTCTCTCTATCTCTCTATAGTTTTATGACTTAACTACAGGTCGTAAATTCAGAGACCCTCTCCCCCTTTGGACATGCAGTATGGGGAGGATTTCACAGTGAGACAAAATATATTCTCCTGCCAAAACTCCTACATCCCCAAAATTGGAGAATAAAATAATATTTCTATTTTTGAGAATGTGGAACCGGTCGGTGGGAAATTAAAGAATGATTCAGTCAAATTTGTTTCATTTTGTGACATCATGAAAGACAGTAGACCAATATAACTGTAACTTTGGAAGTGTACATTCCTCCGTTATTAGCTTTCTACCGGAATGTTGTATAAAATGAATGATTAAGTATAAGACTACTTTTGGAAATATGTAATGTGATGTTAGTCTTCTAAATGAGAATTGTTTTTCATAGTAACTTATGATCAGTCAGTGGCCATGCCCCCGTGAGCACAGACATTTACACCGGTGTCATGGAAAGACCCCTTTTCTACTCCAGTATAAAACCTGCTTCCAACCAAATTTACAGTAGAACAGAAAGCATGAAGCTGTAGCTACATGTTGAAATCGTTGGAATTGATATCTCTACACACCAAGGAGACAGACGGTGTGAACTGGTCATCACGAATTGCTTAGACAATAGAAACCAATAGATTGCTACAGAAGGAGCAAATCCTAGACTCCCTTTACCAGTCTGCAACTGAAAATGTGCGTAAGTCTAGGACGAGGATACCGACAACCACGGAAGCATCTTCTCTATCAGATCAACTCTAGGAGAATGGTACGTCTCACGTATCCATTACAACAGACACTATCCAGAGCCCGCTGAGAGAACTACAACAACGAAAGACCTTGTAACTTCTGGGGTACACCACCAGAGACTCCCTGATGAACTATTATCCAGCAGACGGACCGACGATCACAGAGAGGGACAACAAAGGCATACAGTCGTGAATATGTAAATTGGAATTTATTTTCAAATGAGCAGCTGTTCATGTTCAAAGTATTCGCATTTTCATAAGTGTAGTTATCAACTGTATTACAGTGGGCCCACTCTGAGTTTCCCGATCTTGAGCTGTCCCCACCCCTTTCCTTTGTCTACCAAGCCGTCATATCGGTTTCATCCACTAGGGACATTTTCTTTGTATCATGTTAGTAGCCAATGTATGACCTAATGTGTGTGTGTTTATGTAATTCTGTGATTAATTAGTTAGTAGGTAAATAAATAATTAAGCCAATTTGTATATCGCTGATTCAGGATTTATGCTTGGGTTCATGCAGATATCCAAGGGTTTGTGGCATTCAGAATGAGAGTGATGAGGTAACAATACATTAATAGAAGACTGTAAATGATAAGATAATAAAATATTATATTCGTGTCATATTCCTTGAAATTATAACTCTATAAACAACATTTTCCCGTTGTGCCCCGACTTCCCAGTTAATTACTATTCCGTGATTTGTTTACACATACAGAATTGATTTGATAATATAACAGTCTTCCCATTTAAAGACAGCAAATCCTACGACAATGTGTATATACTGTAAGTTACAGTCAAAAACATAAACACATTTATTTTTGTAGTAGACAACTTGCTTGCACCAATACATGTAATTACAGTAAAATACTGTAAAATACAAACCCCATCTCCCCTCAAAGAATGTAATTCACCAATTCATTACAATCATTTTAATACTATTACAGTAATTTACTGTTGTTTTATTGAAACTTACAGACAGCCAGCTACCACAAACACAATGGTAAGTGGCTGCCAGTAAGTTGCTGTAAAAACAACAGTATTTTTTTTCATTGTAAAGACCCGAATCTTAAACCTCTGTCTCACCTTCATTTTATTTTCTCTTGTCCTGTTGAAACAGTAACACAATTATCCTCTCCTCATGGTTTTGTTCTCCTCTCTAGCTATCTACATTGCAATGTCTAACCAAACACCCTGATCCATTTGAATATATAATAGCATTTTTCACTAATGCAGAAGTCTTCTTTTATAAGTAGTTTAAACATGTTAACCATGCAGGGGCCTTATAGGGCCTACAGAGCTGCAGTCAGGTATTGCTCTTAGTGTCTGTGTGTGATTGCTGAGATCAGAGAGGAGGTTTAACCTACTCTATCAGGCTAAATTAATGAGGCAATTCAAGTATTGGGTGGAATTAGAGGCTGACACTTCTCCTGCCCGTAGGCTGAGGCAGCTGGTTGTGTAGAGACGGTGGTAGCTGGTTGCGTAAAACAACAGTACAGTCCATTAACCTAATCTTATTACGGTAATTATAATCAGGTTGTATCCTGAAGAGATATAGAAAATATTTTTAAAATTCTGGATTGTCCATTGTGGTCATTCTAAGTCCATTGTGGTCATTCTTATTTCAGCATAGCATAAGTATACTCCCAAACACATAATGACATTTCTCAAGATCTGTTTCTTATCGATTGTCACCTTCAAAAGTCAGTTGATATCATAAAAACCTGCTTTGTACTAATTAAAGCATTCCGCTACACTCGCAATACCATCTGCCAACCATGTGTACGTGACCAGTAAAATTTCATTTCATATAAAATTGAAAAATAAGGTTACAATGAAAAAGAGTAACGTGTGATTTCTTCCATCCATTGGTGTTTCACTCACCAATGGATGGACGCAGGAGGGTTTTTTACCTGTAGCTTTTCTAATTCTAAACACCACAGGAGCTCTGCAGTCGTTTCTCCAGTAATCACGTTTAAGTCTTATTACATTCTAGTGATCAATTTCTGTCCGTACTGGATACGCAATTAAGCTGGCTTCTCACATACACACATGCATACACACATGCACACACACTTTCTAACAAAGTCAATTATACATATTCAAAGGGAGGGTTCTGCAGAGAGGGTAAGAAGAGTGATTATTATTGAGTGGAAATGCCTGCGGGTGACACACACACACACATCTTCATGTCATCTTCATGTTAACTCTTGGTAAAAATATAACATGATGATTAGCTGCATGACCTTTTCACCATTCACTGTCATTAACACCTTTCAACTGGATCAGCATGTGTCAGTGCATGGCACTTATGGCACAGTGTGACTGGCCTGGAACATTGTCACTTGTCATCTTGTTGCCCTTGAGTTGGCCTCTGATTTCAGTCACTGCGTCATACCACACAGGTATAACTGAGTTGTGTAAATGTAAATGTTGTCTTCCTCTGCTCTTCAGATAACAAATATATCGTTTTGTTTATCTAAGCGAGTCAATTAAGAACAAATTCTAATTTACAGTGATGGCCTGATGACAGTAGATCTCAGCTGGAACCAGCTCCCTGCTTCTCTTATTCCTCGGTCAGCAACATGTGATGTTTGACAGATAAGAAGGACAAAGAGGGGGAGGAGAGTGACATTTCATTCTCACCTTCTGAAACAACCTCTGCTCTCACTCTCTCACTTTCTGCTTTGACATCTCTCTCAGCATATGGCAAACGCCAAACCACAAGAAAGTACTGAACATTTGTAATTATCATTTTTGACCTATAAATTAATTACATATATACCCATGAATTCTTGAATATAACTTATAAATGCCTCATGAGCTTCGTTCAACTGTCGTACCCTATGAGAACCCAAAATATAAGCTTGTGTTACTCCAATGTTTCTAAACAATGTACATGTAAACACAGCCTCAAAACATGGATAAAACTAATTTTGATATCATGGATGGGCAGTCCTTGCATCCATAGCTCTGTGTATGAATTTGAGAGTGATTACATTTCTCCAGGTCCATCCCTCAGCTTTATACCAAAACAGAGGCAGGTTCCCACTTTGTTATTGTTTCAATTAAGGATTCTAGATTTAAGAAATTACTTAACACAATTTTCTACACACATCTCATTTTCTCTTCCATGAGTGTCCAGCGTTGGCCAGTGAATTTGTTGCATTTTTACATTTTTCGCTGTGGTTTTTCAGGCTCATTGAACTGAGAGAATATGACATTTAATTACTGCTGAGAAGTCAGGCAGTTCGGCTAATTACCATCCCCTGAGTTTAGTCATCATATCTAATTAACTTTGTGTGCACCCCAAATTACGCACTGTTCCTTTATGTAGTGCACTACTTTTGACCAGGGCCATAGGTCTCTTGTCAGAATTAATGTACTACATAGGGAATAGGGTGCCAATTGGAACATGTCCTTTCACTTTCATGAAAGCTTAATGCAGATCTCTCTGCTCAGTGCTGTACTTCAGGAATATTGATAACGGGTTTGGAAATTAATTTCAAAATAATTTCCTCTTTACTATCTTGTTGAGATTAGACACACAGGCTGTGACTTGAATGGAAGTATTTTCTCTATAGTGCACGTGGTAAAAAGGTTCTGGTTTATAGTCGTGCACTTCTCATTTGTGAATCATCCACAATGTAGTCTCCTACAATATAAACTATTTTTTAACGGTCAATCTCTTTTCATATAAAGTTGTTTAATTTACTGTTAATACTAAGTATCACACACTTATATCAAATGGTCATTTTCAAGACCCTTTTTGTGTCATGTTTTGTCATTTATTATCTTGTCTTGTCCCTGTGCTTCCCATTCTATTCGTTTCCCTCTGCTGGTCTTATTAGGTTCTTTCCCTCTTTCTATCCCTCTCTCTCCCCCTCCCTCTCTCACTCTCTCGCTCTCTCTTCTCTCTATCGTTCCGTTCCTGCTCCCAGCTGTTCCTATTCCCCTAATCAATCATTTAGTCTTCCCACACCTGTTCCCGATCCTTTCCCCTGATTAGAGTCCCTATTTCTTCCTTTGTGTTCCGTTCCTGTCCTGTCGGTTCCTTGTCTAGAATTCACCGTGCTGTGTTTGTGTATCGCCCTGTCGTGTCGTGTTTTCCTCAGATGCTGCGTGGTGAGCAGGTGTCTGAGTCTGTCTGGTTCAAGTGCCTTCCCGAGGCAACCTGCTGTTCACCTGCTGTTCAAGATCGAGTCTCCAGTTTGTCCTCGTCATTTCGAGTGAAAGTTGTGTTTTTGTTTGTATTTACTTTACTGGATTAAAGACTCTGTTTTCGCCAAGTCGCTTTTGGGTCCTCTTTCACCTGCATGACAGAAGGAACCGACCAAGGAATGGACCCAGCGACTTCAGACGCTCGTTACACTGCCGTCGAGATCCAAGGAGCCATGCTCGGCAGACACGAGCAGGAATTGTCTGCTGCTCGCCATGCCGTGGAGAACCTGGCCGCTCAGGTTTCCGACCTCTCTGGACAGTTCCAGAGTCTACGTCTCGTGCCACCTGTTACTTCCTGGCCTGCCGAGCCTCCAGAACCTAGGGTTAATAACCCACCTTGCTACTCCGGGCAGCCCACTGAGTGCCGCTCCTTTCTCACGCAGTGTGAGATTGTGTTCTCTCTCCAACCCAACACATACTCTAGAGAGAGAGCTCGGGTTGCTTACGTCATTTCACTCCTTACTGGCCGGGCTCGAGAATGGGGCACAGCTATCTGGGAGGCAAGGGCTGATTGCTCTAACAAGTTCCAGAACTTTAAAGAGGAGATGATTCGGGTTTTTGACCGTTCAGTTTTTGGTAGGGAGGCTTCTAGGGCCCTGGCTTCCTTATGCCAAGGTGAACGGTCCATAACGGATTATTCTATTGAGTTTCGCACTCTTGCTGCCTCTAGTGAGTGGAACGAGCCGGCGCTGCTCGCTCGTTTTCTGGAGGGACTCCACGCAGTGGTTAAGGATGAGATTCTCTCCCGGGAGGTTCCTTCAGATGTGGACTCTTTGATTGCTCTCGCCATCCGCATAGAACGACGGGTAGATCTTCGTCACCGGGCTCGTGGAAGAGAGCTCGCATCAACGGTGTTTCCCTGCTCCGCATCGCAACCATCTCCCTCCTCTGGCTCAGAGTCTGAGCCCATGCAGCTGGGAGGGATTCGCATCTCGACTAAGGAGAGGGAACGGAGGATCACCAACCGCCTGTGCCTCTATTGCGGAGTTGCTGGACATTTTGTTAATTCATGTCCAGTAAAAGCCAGAGCTCATCTGTAAGCGGAGGGCTACAGGTGAGCGCAACTACTCAAGTCTCTCCATCAAGATCCTGTACTACCTTGTCGGTCCATCTACGCTGGACCGGTTCGGGTGCTACATGTAGTGCCTTGATAGACTCTGGGGCTGAGGGTTGTTTCATGGACGAAGCATGGGTTCGGAAACATGACATTCCTTTCAGAGAGTTAGAGAAGCCTACGCCCATGTTCGCCTTAGATGGTAGTCATCTTCCCAGTATCAGATTTGAGACACTACCTTTAACCCTCACAGTATCTGGTAACCACAGTGAGACTATTTCTTTTTTGATTTTTCGTTCACCGTTTACACCTGTTGTTTTGGGTCATCCCTGGCTAGTATGTCATAATCCTTCTATTAATTGGTCTAGTAATTCTATCCTATCCTGGAACGTTTCTTGTCATGTGAAGTGTTTAATGTCTGCCATCCCTCCCGTTTCTTCTGTCCCTACTTCTCAGGAGGAACCTGGCGATTTGACAGGAGTGCCGGAGGAATATCATGATCTGCGCACGGTCTTCAGTCGGTCCCGAGCCAACTCCCTTCCTCCTCACCGGTCGTATGATTGTAGTATTGATCTCCTTCCGGGGACCACTCCTCCTCGGGGTAGACTATACTCTCTGTCGGCTCCCGAACGTAAGGCTCTCGAGGATTATTTGTCTGTGTCTCTTGACGCCGGTACCATAGTGCCTTCTTCCTCTCCGGCCGGGGCGGGGTTCTTTTTTGTTAAGAAGAAGGACGGTACTCTGCGCCCCTGCGTGGATTATCGAGGGCTGAATGACATAACGGTTAAGAATCGTTATCCGCTTCCCCTTATGTCATCAGCCTTCGAGATTCTGCAGGGAGCCAGGTGCTTTACTAAGTTGGACCTTCGTAACGCTTACCATCTCGTGCGCATCAGAGAGGGGGACGAGTGGAAAACGGCGTTTAACACTCCGTTAGGGCATTTTGAGTACCGGGTTCTGCCGTTTGGTCTCGCCAATGCGCCAGCTGTTTTTCAGGCATTAGTTAATGATGTTCTGAGAGACATGCTGAACATCTTTGTTTTTGTCTATCTTGACGATATCCTGATTTTTTTCTCCGTCACTCGAGATTCATGTTCAGCACGTTCGACGTGTTCTACAGCGCCTTTTAGAGAATTGTCTCTACGTAAAGTCTGAGAAGTGCTCTTTTCATGTCTCCTCCGTTACTTTTCTCGGTTCCGTTATTTCCGCTGAAGGCATTCAGATGGATTCCGCTAAGGTCCAAGCTGTCAGTGATTGGCCCGTTCCAAGGTCACGTGTCGAGTTGCAGCGCTTTTTAGGTTTCGCTAATTTCTATCGGCGTTTCATTCGTAATTTCGGTCAAGTTGCTGCCCCTCTCACAGCTCTTACTTCTGTCAAGACGTGTTTTAAGTGGTCCGGTTCCGCCCAGGGAGCTTTTGATCTTCTAAAAGAACGTTTTACGTCCGCTCCTATCCTCGTTACTCCTGACGTCACTAGACAATTCATTGTCGAGGTTGACGCTTCAGAGGTAGGCGTGGGAGCCATTCTATCCCAGCGCTTCCAGTCTGACGATAAGGTTCATCCTTGCGCTTATTTTTCTCATCGCCTGTCGCCATCTGAGCGCAACTATGATGTGGGTAACCGTGAACTGCTCGCCATCCGCTTAGCCCTAGGCGAATGGCGACAGTGGTTGGAGGGGGCGACCGTTCCTTTTGTCGTTTGGACAGACCATAAGAACCTTGAGTACATCCGTTCTGCCAAACGACTTAATGCCCGTCAAGCTCGTTGGGCGTTGTTTTTCGCTCGTTTCGAGTTTGTGATTTCTTACCGTCCGGGTAGCAAGAACACCAAGCCTGATGCCTTATCCCGTCTGTTTAGTTCTTCTGTGGCTTCTACTGATCCCGAGGGATTCTTCCTTATGGGCGTGTTGTCGGGTTAACAGTCTGGGGAATTGAAAGACAGGTTAAGCAAGCACTCACGCACACTGCGTCGCCGCGCGCTTGTCCTAGTAACCTCCTTTTCGTTCCTGTTTCCACTCGTCTGGCTGTTCTTCAGTGGGCTCACTCTGCCAAGTTAGCTGGTCATCCCGGTGTTCGAGGCACTCTTGCGTCTATTCGCCAGCGCTTTTGGTGGCCGACTCAGGAGCGTGACACGCGCCGTTTCGTGGCTGCTTGTTCGGACTGCGCGCAGACTAAGTCGGGTAACTCTCCTCCTGCCGGTCGTCTCAGACCGCTCCCCATTCCTTCTCGACCATGGTCTCACATCGCCCTAGACTTCATTACCGGTCTGCCTTTGTCTGCGGGGAAGACTGTGATTCTTACGGTTGTCGATAGGTTCTCTAAGGCGGCACATTTCATTCCCCTCGCTAAACTTCCTTCCGCTAAGGAGACGACACAAATCATTATCGAGAATGTATTCAGAATTCATGGCCTCCCGTTAGACGCCGTTTCAGACAGAGGCCCGCAATTCACGTCACAGTTTTGGAGGGAGTTCTGTCGTTTGATTGGTGCGTCCGTCAGTCTCTCTTCCGGGTTTCATCCCCAGTCTAACGGTCAAGCAGAGAGGGCCAATCAGACGATTGGTCGCATACTACGCAGCCTTTCTTTCAGAAACCCTGCGTCTTGGGCAGAACAGCTCCCCTGGGCAGAATACGCTCACAATTCGCTTCCTTCGTCTGCTACCGGGTTATCTCCGTTTCAGAGTAGTCTGGGTTACCAGCCTCCTCTGTTCTCATCCCAGCTTGCCGAGTCCAGCGTTCCCTCCGCTCAAGCGTTTGTCCAACGTTGTGAGCGCACCTGGAGGAGGGTGAGGTCTGCACTTTGCCGTTACAGGGCACAGACTGTGAGAGCCGCCAATAAACGCAGGATTAAGAGTCCAAGGTATTGTTGCGGCCAGAGAGTGTGGCTTTCCACTCGCAACCTTCCTCTTACGACAGCTTCTCGTAAGTTGACTCCGCGGTTCATTGGTCCGTTCCGTGTCTCCCAGGTCGTCAATCCTGTCGCTGTGCGACTGCTTCTTCCGCGACATCTTCGTCGCGTCCATCCTGTCTTCCATGTCTCCTGTGTTAAGCCCTTTCTTCGCACCCCGTTCGTCTTCCCTCCCCCCCTCCCGTCCTTGTCGAGAGCGCACCTATTTACAAGGTACATAAGATCATGGACATGCGTTCTCGGGGACGGGGTCACCAATACTTAGTGGATTGGGAGGGTTACGGTCCTGAGGAGAGGAGTTGGGTTCCGTCTCGGGACGTGCTGGACCGTTCACTCATTGATGATTTCCTCCGTTGCCGCCAGGATTCCTCCTCGAGTGCGCCAGGAGGCGCTCGGTGAGTGGGGGGTACTGTCATGTTTTGTCATTTATTATCTTGTCTTGTCCCTGTGCTTCCCATTCTATTCGTTTCCCTCTGCTGGTCTTATTAGGTTCTTTCCCTCTTTCTATCCCTCTCTCTCCCCTCCCTCTCTCACTCTCTCGCTCTCTCTTCTCTCTATCGTTCCGTTCCTGCTCCCAGCTGTTCCTATTCCCCTAATCAATCATTTAGTCTTCCCACACCTGTTCCCGATCCTTTCCCCTGATTAGAGTCCCTATTTCTTCCTTTGTGTTCCGTTCCTGTCCTGTCGGTTCCTTGTCTAGAATTCACCGTGCTGTGTTTGTGTATCGCCCTGTCGTGTCGTGTTTTCCTCAGATGCTGCGTGGTGAGCAGGTGTCTGAGTCTGTCTGGTTCAAGTGCCTTCCCGAGGCAACCTGCTGTTCACCTGCTGTTCAAGATCGAGTCTCCAGTTTGTCCTCGTCATTTCGAGTGAAAGTTGTGTTTTTGTTTGTATTTACTTTACTGGATTAAAGACTCTGTTTTCGCCAAGTCGCTTTTGGGTCCTCTTTCACCTGCATGACATTTTGAGCGTTGAAAAGGCAGGTCAAGCATTTAACAGCACCTATGTTATTAACAAAGATTGTCTTTAACAAAGTGAAGGTGTGGTGTGTGTTGCTGCCACAATTTCTGCCAATGTTGAGGCATCAAACAGGCTCTAGGACCTGGGGTTCCTTCCTCCAGAATAGACAGGGCAAATTGGTCACCGGAAATTCCTCAAGTACCTCCATGCTCCTGTCCCAGGCAGTTCTAAGGGTACCTCTTGTCATAGGATGGAGTGTGTGCTGCGCTGTGCTGAGCTGTGCTGTGCTGTTGTTTCTGTAATACTAAAAGGGTAGGTAGTGAGTTTGCCCCAGAAAACAAACATATGGTCAGAAGGGCCTCCTGGACCCCGGCTCTTGTTAAATGTCATACAGATTTTTGTTGCTGGAGTTTTTTCCTGTAGCTTTTACCTATAACTGCAATATTCACATTTCAGTGAGATATTATTCACGTTGTTGTTGTTGTTGGGACAAATGACAGTTGGTATGTTTCCAAAACATAATATATAAGAGTAGGAGTAGTTGAATCTCAGGGCATAACCGCACTATCATCATCATCACCATCATGTATACCCTACATATCATCATAGCATCAGAATGAATAAGGACCTAACCTAAATAAATATTTTATCATAATAATAATAATAACGATGACAGGACAGAAAAAGCATAATCATGAATTTCCAGCACACTCAAAAGTGACCCTCATCTACACGGCACTCTAACAGAGTCATATACAGTATGTTGAAAAGTGCAACCAAGCTGCCATATAATGCTGCAAAACATGAACTATACAACACGCCACTATGATGGATAACTCATATGCCTTTGTCCCTGTGTCCTTCACTGGCCGAGGTCGATGAGACCACTCATTCCTGTAACGTGTCTGTATCGTTTTTTTTTTCTTGTCTGTGTGTGTGTCAGAAGAAAGGTGGACAACCGGCAGTGGGTTAAATCACTCTGTCCACCCCTAGCCCTTGAGGACCATGTCTCTCTTGTCTTATCAATCTATCGACGTGGCACCTGCATTGCCCACGCTGTCTGAAGCCCGGGAGGCCGATTCTCTGGGCCCACCACAGAGGAATACTAATGTAGATGCAGATAGCAGCTTTCTGGGCTCGTTTGACCACCTCAGCAGACATTGATCCTTCTGCAGGGCCAGTGTGGAGAGGGAGACGGATGGAATGTCACCTCTGAAAGAAATGGATTTGGACCTGTCTCTCTCTGTCTGAGTGAGATATGTGTTCTGCTTCCTCTGGCATTGACACACATTCGCACACACACACATATTGATATAAGCATGCACGCATGTGCACACACACACACACACACACACACACACACACAAACACATACAAAGGGAGAGGGGGAGAGAGTGAGGGAGAGAGGGGGAAGAGAGAAAGAGAGAAACCACCAACTCAATTAGGAGACTCAAATGGGACTTACAGTATATAATACAGAACAATTGTGGATTACGATGATCCAGATGATATTGGGGGAATGGCAACATTTTACAATTTCCCCTCAGTATTAGATAATTGGTCAATGAAGAAAATGAGAAAGGATGTTTTGAAATGTTCATGTTCCTTATAATACCACTCAGCCTCCTGTGTGTATTTTTACCGTCAGGTTTCCTGGTTGCATGTTTGGCGTTGTGCTGTGCTTTAGAGAATACACATCAGTCATGTCTATCAGACAGGGGAGATCACATCCACATGTTGGCTGACTGGATACATTCTCTGGACAACTTTACAATGATGCAGATAAAGGGTGATGTGTGTGCCATACAAACACACCCACAAACACATGCACGAACACCACGCATGCACACACACAATCTGTTTGTGTGGACTTTTGAGCGATTTACACCTTCTAACAATATGTAAAGGCTTCCCTCTGTATTACTGTTATTACCATTATGTCTATACCGCTGACATTACACGTGTCTGTCTGCAATAAGATACATTTTCTTTGTAATGTCACTTAACATGTCTTCAGTTTTCAACAGTCAGTTTGCCAGAGATATCTAGTTTCTAATGTGATTGAAGCTCTTCTCTTTAGTGTCACAGCGAGCATTGAAAGGGAGATGGAGGGAGGAACAATGACTACAGCCAGGCTCAGGAGAATATTAGTTGTGTGCCTCTCCTACTTCCCGTGTTCACATGCATAATGATCCCAAATAAGAACATCTAAATTAATGGGAATGTGTGCCTCTCTGGTTTTACATGTCTTGGGAGAAAGGCATTTTTGGGAGGGTTATATAGGCATACAAAAGGTAATGTAAAAAGCCTATTGGTTTAGTTGGAGGCTATTCAGCTGGATCTTGAGCTGAATGATAAAGGTCACTGCCCAAATGTGCATTTCCAGTACGGGTCTGTGTCCAAAATAATACCCTATTCCCTATTTTGTGCAATATTTTTGACAGGGGCCCATAGGGATAGGGTGCTATTTGGGACACAGCACTGGTCTTATTGGAGAGTGTGGCACCATTTAGCACTGTCAGGCCCCCTTCAGACCCCTTTACCTTTGCCTGAATAAAGGTCAAACAATCAGGCACATGGGTGAACAGCTAATTTGTCATAGCTTGACAAACATGTCAGCATCCAATTTTGTCCCTAGGATGACACTGGCTTAACACTAGGGAAAAGGTTAAGAGATTGAGAGTCTCACCTTGCTCTCTATCTAAACAAGTCAACAAGATGACATGCGGCGAACCAGAATATTAAATATTTTTATTCAATAGTTCAAGAGCATATACGGTTGGTTTTCAAGGACCGCCCATGACTCAAAAGAGTCTTTAGCATGCTTGGATTCACAAAATGACACTCCGCCACAGGGACAAAGAGCACCACTGTCATGACATCACAATCAGGAACACTTTTCACTTCAACCTCCTTCACCTAAACAGACTAGCTGATTGCAGTCATATTATTTATACTGCCTTGTCGTTCTTGTTTTTTTCTTTCTCTAACATTGAATCTCTCTCTCTCTCTCAATTCAATTTGCTTTATTGGCATGACATATACAGAGGCGCGAAGCAGTGGTTACTGTCATTTGCCAGCGGTAACCTCTGTGGCGTGGAGCTCATTGTATTGTTTTCATGCTACTCTGGTGGTTTCCATCCAGGGTAATATAGTAGGACTGACAGCATGGTGTCAGAGAGACACAGAGAGAGGAGGGAGGGAGACAAAGAGAGGAAAATATAGAGTTTTTGTGTATGTGTGATGCTTAGAGAACATAATGTGGCAGAGGCTCACTTCAGGAGTATTGTCACTATCCCCTGCTGACTGGGTGACAGGCTGTCATTTAAGCCTTGCATGCGAGGGTATTTGCCTTGGCACGCCAAGCTATTTAATAAAATGGTTTAAAAAAAGTGAAATTGCATTTGTTTCGAAAATGTCTTCTAAAATGGCTACTGCTTTGGACCTGACTATGTTTGTGAGATTATTCCTTACGTGTGAAGATAATGTATCTTGAGTATCATTTTAAATGTCACAACAACAAGAAGGGGAGAAGTGTGTGGCGAAGATGCGCTAACAACTTCTCTCTCCAGAATGTGCTCTCTGTCTCCTGCCAAATCGTGCACATTCGTTGTTTCATTTTGTGAATCGTTGCCCTTTGATTGTCTGTTTATCATGATCAATTCCCCATTACATATAGTGAGGTCTGAAATTGACACCCTTGATAAAGATAAGCAATAATAACTGTATAAAATCAATTATTTAAATACTAAGCTACAGTCCCCTTAGAAAGTATTCACACCCCATAAATTTTTATACATTTTGTTGTGTTACAGCCTTTTTTTGTCACTGGCCTACACACAATACCCCATAATGTAAATGTGGAATTATGCTTTTCGAAATGTTTACTAATGAATAAATAAATAAAAGCTGAGTATTCAACACCTATGTTATGGCATGTCTAAATAAGCTCAGGAGTACAAATTTGCTTAACCAGTCACATAATAAGTTGTATGGACTCACTCTGTGTATAATAATAGTGTTTTAACATGATATTGTAATGGCTACCTCATCTCTGTATCCCACACCTACAATTATCTGTAAGGTCCCTCCCAAGTGTCTCAGCAGTCTAAGGCACTGATCAGTGCTTGAGGCGTCACTACAGATCCGTGTTCGATCCCGGGCTGTGTCACAGCTGGCCGCAATCGGGAGACCCATGAGGTGATGCACAATTGGCCCTGCGGCATCGAAGTTCGCCAATTGTACGGTGTTTCCTCAAACAAATTGGTGTGGCTGGCTTCCGGGTTAAGTGAGCAGTGTGTCAAGAAGCAGTGAGGCTTGGCAGGGTCGTGTTTCGGAGGACACAAGGTCTCAACCTTCGCCTCTCCCGAGTCCGTAGGGGAGTTGCAGCGACGGGACTAGACTGTAACTACCAATTGGATATCATGAAAATTGGGGAGAAAAAGGGTTAAAAAGTCAACAATAAAAAAAGGTCCCTCAGTCAAGAAGTGAATTTTTAACACAGACTCAACCACAAAGAGCAGGGAGGTTTTCCAATGCCTCACAAAGAAGGGGCACCTGTTGGTAGATGGGTAAAACAAATAAACAGACATTGAATATGGTGAAGTTATTACACTTCGAATGGTGTATCAATACACTAAGTCATTTCAAAGATGTGGGCGTCCTTCCTAACTCTGTTGTCGGAGTGGAAGGAAACAACTCAGGAATTTCACCATGAGGCCAATGGTGACTTTAAAACAGTTACAAACCTGTTATGGCTGCATCCCTTTGTTCTCAATTTCCGCCTGAAGACATACCCAAATCTAACTGCCTGTAGCTCAGCCCCAGAGGCAAGGATATGCATATTCTTGGAATCATTTGAATGGAAACATTCTGAAGTTTGTGGAAATGTTAATTGAATGTAGGAGAATATAACAGAGTAGATCTGGTGGAAGAAAAGAATAAGAAAGAGCATACATTTTCTGTTTTTTATTGTTGTAGTATCATCTTTCACATGTACTAGAATAGCCACACAGTCAGATAGGATGCTGGGGATAATTTTGATGGATGACACAAGAGGTTAACTGTAGGTGTGCAAAGTTTCAGACTGATAACTTCAGGAATGGGTGAGCTACATGACATTTAGTATGAAGTCACCCAGGTGTCCCACACAAGTGGCCCAAATGTACCCAAGTGGCCGAATTGGTGAAATGACCTATAACTATATACAGCAGTGCAAATAACTATATACAACACATCAAAAAGCAATTCTAACACACACACACAACATTTTTTATATGTATATATATATATATATTAGAAAATAAATGTAGAAAAGAAAAACAGTACATCCCTTGGAAATCCTCGTCACAGTATTTTTCTGCCTGTGCCCTGTCCCATAGCAGTCTCTTTCTGATGTAAAGCAGAGGCAAACTGAACAAGTGGTGCATTTCATGCGACACAGAACACAACGACGCCTCCATGCTGTGCCCTTTTGGCCCTGAGGCACAGTCATGCCTGCAGTAATGAACTGTGGCATATGAACACCACTGGGAGCACAGGTAGAGCGAGCAGCTTGGCACCGGGGCCTCCCAGTCGGAGTCGCTATCACTGTGAAAGAAAACATAAAACAAATATTTGTATTGTATGAGCCTTTTATCATCACATAAAATAAACAGATATGTATTGATTGTATAGAGCAGAGGGAACAGTCACTAAGGTGTTCCATTCAACTCCGGCCATTGTTGTATATATATATATATATATATATATATATATATATATATATATATATATATACATACACACACACCCAAACAAACCAACACACACAAAAACAAACTACACATTTCATTGCAAAACATTTTTATTTTATTTATATTTTTTAATATTTCATAAAATGGCATTAGCACTTACCCATCCAGAAGTACATCCTGTACTTGCAGAAACAGCTCCTCAGTTTGTTTGAATCATAACACTCCATGATTCCTCAAACCAAAAATCTGTCTCACTTTCACTTTTACTTTAGAGTTTGACTTGAGTTTAGCTTTACATGATGTATTCGCCAGGATATCTTCAATGAAATCGTTGAAACTACAACTTTCCGAAATACAGCTGCGTGTAAAAAGCCTTACAGCAACTCCTCTGATAGTCAAGGCGAAAATGGAGTTCCCTGCGCGTGCTGATTACAACCAAGGAATTGTGGTCCAACCCCAAACCATTACATACTGGCGTTTACCTCAGCTCATTGGCTATCTACCCAGCTAGATTTCAAGAAGATCAGTGGTCATTGGGCAGAAATATAGTCAATCAATGAAGCTTCGCTAAAATTATTGGTGCGTCAGGTAGTCATTTATCGTTGTCTTCAAATTAGCTCACTTCAGTCAATTCTCCCCACAAAAAAAACAATGAAGTTTGACTGTGTTGCAAACATCCAGAGGAATGCACTGAAACCCACCATGACTATATAAACCATTGTTTACAAGGGCGAATCACGACGGATGATCTGTAAAAAATTGATAGAGATGGAATTCACGGCAAAAATAGTTTACAAAATGTTTAGATTTAGGCTATAAAAATTGATTTTATCAAAGAAAACGGCACTTCATTTGATCAATGGGATACTCAGGAAGAGAAATAAGAGCAAGATATCAGAATGTAAGTCATAATTTTACCTTCAGATGTGAATGTGTAAAAACTGTCATGGCGGAAAATGTTTCTGTTCTTGAATGCTCTTCTCAAACAAAAGCATGGGATTTGTTCTCTGTAATAGCTATTTTAAATGGGAAAACGTAGTTTGATTACCAAGATTCAAATCTTTTGAAGGGTGTAAGACACCTGCATTTTCAAGAATGTTTAATGTTACGAAATTGTATTTTTAGTTGTCACTCTGAAATGTCCCCTGATGTTGGTCCCTGTACGGGGATTGCAGCCATTTAATGAATTGTTACATGATTGATTTAATCGAGTAATAATTAAACGTAGGAGGTAATTATTCTATTTAATAGCAGTCATCACATTAATGATAGTCACGTCACGATACTTCCTTCTTTTCACTCTGTAATTTAGGCAAGAGTTGTGCAGTAACTACAATGTTGTTGATCCATCCTCAGTTTTCTCCTATCACAGACATTAATAAATCCTTAATTAGTCATTTTGGGCACCACGGGAAAAGTTTATTTAACTCAAGAATATATCAATTGTCAGCGTCAGTGGTGTATAGGTGAGGACTGAGTCAAGCGCAGGAAACAGAACTGAGTAAAAATAACATACTTTACCTGGGAAAAATAAACAGGACAATAAATCCACGTAGGGATAACAAACCCAAACACACAAGACTAACACATAACAGGAACAATCACGCACAAAACATAATGAGAAACACAGGGTAAAATAAGGAAATAATAATAACGTAATGGGAAGCAGGTGTGTACAATCAAGACATAACAAATGGAAAAAGAAATGTGGATCGCCGAATTTGGAAGTCGAACAAGGAGAGGCACCAACCTAGGGGGAATTCGTGACATCAATATCATACCAGTCATCAATCAATTATTTCCTCATATCAGTCTCTTTCTGAATGTCGCCTGTGATGAATCAGCGATACACAAATTGGCTTAATTATTAATTTCCTAATTAACTAAATAATCATACAGAATTACATAAACACACACACACTGTATAGGTTATATTGATCACTAACATAATGCAATGAAAAGTCCCTAGTGGACTAACCCGATATAATGGCTTGTTACACAAGGGAAAGGGGGTGAGAAATATTAAGAGCGGGAGAGACAAAGAGAGTGGTCTTATCATGCATACATGTGGAAGCTATGCTCATGGGAATATGAATACTTGAATAATTAAATAATTTCAATGTATATATTTATACTTGGAAGTCTTTGTCGTCACTCAGTTGAACTCGATCCATCTATCTAGGTCACAATGTCCTTCTTAGTTGTAGTAGGCTTCTTTGTCTTAGATTGTCCTTAGAATGTATACTCTGGAGGTGTACCACGCGGTGGTCAGAGATCTGTCCTTCCCTCTGTTCATTGTCATAGGTACCTTAGAGATACCTATGATGGTGAGAGGGATTTGTCCTTCTCTCTCATCTTGGCTCGAGTTTTCTAGACTATGTTACATGCAGAGCTGCATGCGGTGCAAGTTTCAGTCTCGTCTTAACCTTTCTCACTTGTTGAGAGTTTCAGAGGGTCTTACCATTTTCTGGTCTTGTAGTTTTAATCATTTCCATCCATGTAGCCACCGCTCCACGCTGTCTGGTCTAATGTACATTTTTGTTACAAGTTCTATTAAGCACTCTGGTCTGAAAGGCGGTTCCATCACACCAACACAATATCTGTGCTCATGTGAGCGTAGTTAGTGACTTGGCCCAGGTTAAAATCACATTTCTATCTTTTCAAAAGTATTCCTATACCTAATCATTTATTTTATACAACATTTAGATACAAACCCGATAACTTGGACATGTATACTTTCAGAGTTACAGTTATCTTGTTATAAACTCTTTCTGATAATTTTAATGACATCAAATTAGAAATACATTTTCCATACTCCATCTGTCATAATTCCCAACATTTGTATATTGAAATATATATTCCCAGTGTTTATTGTTTGAAGTTTTGAAAAGGTCTCTCTATGTTGTAACAAATGATTTCTTTCCCAATACTGCAGAGCCAAAGGAAGAGTTTCTGCAATGTATTTAAGTCATAAAACCGGGCCAACTATGGGGGTGTTTGGCTATCTGTCAATAATTGGCCTAGCTGATCCAGCACCTTTGATCCTCACCAAGGAGAGAGGGTCATGATAGAAGCATGTGCAGAATAAAAAATATTCCAAAACATGCATCCTGTTTGCAACAAGGAACTAAGGTAATACTGCAAAAAATGCAATTCACTTTTTGTCCTGAATACAAAGTGTTAAGTTTTGGGGTAAATCCAATACAACACATTACTGTCCATATTTTCAAGCACAGTGGTGGCTGCATCATGTTATGGTGTGCTTGTAATCGTTAAGGGCTGGAGAGTTTTTCAGGATAAAAATAAACGAAATGGCGCTAAGCACAGGCAAAATCCTAGAGGAAAACCTGGTTCAGTTTGCTTTCCCTCCAGACACTTGGAGATGAATTCACCATTCAGCAGGACAACAACCTAAAACACAAGGCCAAATGTACACTGCATCATGTTATGGTTTGCTTGTAATAGTTAAGGCCTGGGGAGTTTTTCAGGATAAAAATAAACAAAATGGCGCTAAGCACAGGCACAATCCTAGAGGAAAACCTGGTTCAGTTTGCTTTCCCTCCAGACACTTGGAGATGAATTCACCATTCAGCAGGACAATAACCTAAAACACAAGGCCAAATGTACACTGGAGATGGTTACCAAGAAGACAGTGAATGTTCCTGAGAGGCCAAGTTACAGTTTTAACTTAAATCTGCTTTCTATGGCAATACTTGAAAATGGTTGTCTAGTAATAATCAACAACCAATTTGACAGAGCTTGAAGAATTTTTAAAATAATAATGGGCAAGTATTGTACAATCCAGGTGTGCAAAACTCTTAGAGGCTTACCCAGAAAGACTCACAGCTGTAACCACTGCCAAAGGTGATTCTAACATCCATTGACTCATTGGTGAGAATACATATTTAATTGTATTATTTTTATACTAATAAAATTGCTCAGAGAAATATATGTATAAATATATTAACAAGTAATACAAATAAATTCTCAAAAAGATACGGTCCAAAATTATAGACAAATTATTCTTATAAATATAGTCATTACATTTACATTTACATTTAAGTCATTTAGCAGACGCTCTTATCCAGAGCGACTTACAAATTGGTGCATTCACCTTATGACATCCAGTGGGACAGTCACTTAACAATAGTGCATCTAAAACTTAGGGGGGGTGAGAGGGATTACTTATCCTATCCTAGGTATTCCTTAAAGAGGTGGGGTTTCAGGTGTCTCCGGAAGGTGGTGATTGACTCCGCTGTCCTGGCGTCGTGAGGGAGTTTGTTCCACCATTGGGGGGCCAGGGCAGCGAACAGTTTTGACTGGGCTGAGCGGGAGCTGTACTTCCTCAGTGGTAGGGAGGCGAGCAGGCCAGAGGTGGATGAACGCAGTGCCCTTGTTTGGGTGTAGGGCCTGATCAGAGCCTGGAGGTACTGAGGTGCCGTTCCCCTCACAGCTCCGTAGGCAAGCACCATGGTCTTGTAGCGGATGCGAGCTTCAACTGGAAGCCAGTGGAGAGAACGGAGGAGCGGGGTGACATGAGAGAACTTGGGAAGGTTGAACACCAGACGGGCTGCGGCGTTCTGGATGAGTTGAAGGGGTTTAATGGCACAGGCAGGGAGCCCAGCCAACAGCGAGTTGCAGTAATCCAGACGGGAGATGACAAGTGCCTGGATTAGGACCTGCGCCGCTTCCTGTGTGAGGCAGGGTCGTACTCTGCGGATGTTATAGAGCATGAACCTACAGGAACGGGCCACCGCCTTGATGTTGGTTGAGAACGACAGGGTGTTGTCCAGGATCACGCCAAGGTTCTTGGCGCTCTGGGAGGAGGACACAATGGAGTTGTCAACCGTGATGGCGAGATCATGGAACGGGCAGTCCTTCCCCGGGAGGAAGAGCAGCTCCGTCTTGCCGAGGTTCAGCTTGAGGTGGTGATCCGTCATCCACACTGATATGTCTGCCAGACATGCAGAGATGCGATTCGCCACCTGGTCATCAGAAGGGGGAAAGGAGAAGGTTAATTGTGTGTCGTCTGCATAGCAATGATAAGAGAGACCATGTGAGGTTATGACAGAGCCAAGTGACTTGGTGTATAGCGAGAATAGGAGAGGGCCAAGAACAGAGCCCTGGGGGACACCAGTGGTGAGAGCGCGTGGTGAGGAGACAGATTCTCGCCACGCCACCTGGTAGGAGCGACCTGTCAGGTAGGACGCAATCCAAGCGTGGGCCGCGCCGGAGATGCCCAACTCGGAGAGGGTGGAGAGGAGGATCTGATGGTTCACAGTATCGAAGGCAGCCGACAGATCTAGAAGGATGAGAGCAGAGGAGAGAGAGTTAGCTTTAGCAGTGCGGAGCGCCTCCGTGATACAGAGGAGAGCAGTCTCAGTTGAATGACTAGTCTTGAAACCTGACTGATTTGGATCAAGAAGGTCATTCAGAGAGAGATAGCGGGAGAGCTGGCCAAGGACGGCACGTTCAAGAGTTTTGGAGAGAAAAGAAAGAAGGGATACTGGTCTGTAATTGTTGACATCGGAGGGATCGAGTGTAGGTTTTTTCAGAAGGGGTGCAACTCTCGCTCTCTTGAAGACGGAAGGGACGTAGCCAGCGGTCAGGGATGAGTTGATGAGCGAGGTGAGGTAAGGGAGAAGGTCTCCGGAAATGGTCTGGAGAAGAGAGGAGGGGATAGGGTCAAGCGGGCAGGTTGTTGGGCGGCCGGCCGTCACAAGACGCGAGATTTCATCTGGAGAGAGAGGGGAGAAAGAGGTCAGAGCACAGGGTAGGGCAGTGTGAGCAGAACCAGCGGTGTCGTTTGACTTAGCAAACGAGGATCGGATGTCGTCGACCTTCTTTACAAAATGGTTGACGAAGTCATCTGCAGAGAGGGAGGAGGGGGGGAGGGGGCGGAGGATTCAGGAGGGAGGAGAAGGTGGCAAAGAGCTTCCTAGGGTTAGAGGCAGATGCTTGGAATTTAGCGTGGTAGAAAGTGGCTTTAGCAGCAGAGACAGAGGAGGAAAATGTAGAGAGGAGGGAGTGAAAGGATGCCAGGTCCGCAGGGAGGCGAGTTTTCCTCCATTTCCGCTCGGCTGCCCGGAGCCCTGTTCACAAAGCGACACAAAAGTTTAGTATTTGGTCCCATATTCCTAACACGCAATTACTACATCAAGCTAGTGACTCTACAAACTTGTTGGATGCATTTGCAGTTCATTTTGGTTGTGTTTAAGATTATTTTGTGCCCAATAAATATTAATGATAAATAATCATGTCATTTTGTAATCCCTTTTATTGTAAATAAGAATAGAATATGTTTCTAAACACTTCTCCATTAATGTGGATGCTACCATGATTACGGATAATCCTGACTGAATCGTGAATAATTGTTTGAGAAAGTTAGAGGGTCAAAGATAATACCCCCAAGACATGCTAAATTTTATTGCTAATGTTTTAACATTCTCTCATATAGAGCACAGGTTCATAATAAACACATTTTCCCATCTCAAGAGGGAAAAAAATACTATAGGAAATGCCTATTATTTTATGATTTAAACAAAAAATTATACGTCCACAATGCGTCAAAGTATAGGTCTGTTAGGCGGAGCGACACAGCAGAACCTAAGAGCAGACTCAGATGAGGAAAAAAATATGTATTGTTACATAGGGAGATATGGAGTGCAGAACCTGGGCAGCTTGGATGAGTTACAGAAAAACCAGATGTGGAGACTGAGGTTGGAGTTAGCTGAGTAGAACCGGATTAAACAGGTCCGAGGGGAATCCAAGATAGGGGTGGTGAGTAAAATCCAGAGCAAGGTAGTTGGATGGTGATATGTGGAACAGGAGACAGGAGCCAGAGACAGAGCGGTAACTGCAATGAGAGGATAAACGGTGTCAGGCAGGGACAGGCACGGCAGGATAACAGGAGCTTGAATAATCATAAATGGCTAGACTCATGAACTGACTGAGCAAAGATTGCGATCTGGCAGAGTGGAAGTGACAGGACTGAGCATTTGTATAGGTCTTGATTATGGAACAAGTTGCAGGTGGTAGGGATCTTCTCTGACTCCAGCACACCTGTCTCCAACCACACAATCACACAGAGAGGGAGAGGGAGAGAGTGTGTGTACAGGGGGAGTAACTGCAGGTCAAGAAGACACAGGAGGAACACCAGAGGGCGTAGCAGGAGCAGATGTGATGAGGTCTAGGTCTTGTGCTTCCAAAGAGTGGTATTTTTTATTAATTTTTTATTTAATGTTATTTAACCAGGAAGGGCTCATTGAGATTTAAAATATATTCTTCAAGGGCGTCCTGGCCAAGATAGGCAGCACCAAGTCATTACAAAAATGACAGACAAACAACATGAAAAACTTCAAGTAATCTAGTAAAAACCATAGAATTCACAAGAGTATAACAAAATCAAAAACAGCTAATTAAAAACATTGACAGGTCAGGGAATCCGTCTCAAGATCATTCATCAGTGATTTAAAAATACCAATCGGGACAAGTTCTTCCAGTTTAAAAGTATTTTGTAAGACGTTCCAAGACGATGGCAGAGTACATAAAAGCCCTTTTACCAAATTCAGTTCAGACATTTGGAACACTTAGCAGGATAAATTCCAGCGAACGAAGAGAGTACCCACCACATTTTATAGAGAGTACCCACCACACCACATATTATTTAAAAAAGTTGAGTTAAATCAGCCATGAATTCCTTTGTGACGGGGAATGGAAGCTTGTTGTATGAAACAGGGAGGGGTAATTGAATGCAGGATTCTTATTTTATATTGTTAAAATATTTCTAGCCTGCCTATATATGGGTAACGGGGTTGACGTGCAATGCACGACCAGCTCAGTTTTTCACCAAAAGAAACACAATATAATTGTAAAAAAAAAACAGTAGAACCAGCTCTCCTGAATTAACACTATGATTTGACTATTAGATGTTCAATGTTTATTTTTGAAAAAAATATTTAAAAAGGAATAGTTTCACTATAATAAAATGAGAGTTCAGTTCATACAATGGGGTTGACCTTCAAATGTGAGGGACAGATGTAAATGAATAAAATGTTATTGGTCACATAGACATGGTTAGCAGATGTTATTACAAGTGTAGCAAAATGCTTGTGCTTCTAGTTCCGACAGTTGTAGCAATATTTAACAAGTAATATCTAACAATTTCACTGTCATGGTCGCTATAGAGTTCCACATCTTTAAAAAAAAATCTAAACTCACCAAACAAAACAATAAAGCACAAACGAAATGTGAAGCTAACAGTGCTACTAGGCAACTATACATAGTCAAGATCCAACAAATCACAAAGGGGATAATGGCTACATAAATATGATCCCCAATCAGAGACAACGATAAACAGCTGTCCCTGATTGGGGACCATACCAGGCCAACATAAAACATTATTCACCTAGATGACCCACCCTAGTCGCCATCACTCCCCAACCAACATTGAGAATAAACAGCTCTCTATGGTCAGGGCGTGACATCCACAACAGATACCTAATACACACAAATCTAAATAAAGGAATGGAATAAGAAAATATACATATAACTATATGAATGAGCAATGACATAAATAAATAATAATCTTCAGCAATAACTTTGTCAGTGGTGAATTTTTTTGGGGGGGTTTAGTGAGTTAAAACCTTCCTAGAAGTCACAGAGGGACCACAGAGGGACAGGTCAAAATGCAGAATTTTGTCAATTTTATTCATATAAGAAATCTGACTTAGTGAATTACTGTATCAATGTCGTCTAGATTAAAGGGCACTTAATTTCATATAACAGGCTTTTAAAATTCTATTTTGGTGCATAATTTCTACTTAACATAGCAAAGGGATGCAAAAGGCATTCATTTCGTGGAACGACACAGTACACATTAAATCGAATCAAATTGTATTGGTCACATACACATGGTTAGCCGATGTTATTGCGAGTGTAGCGAAATTCTTGTGCTTCTAGTTCTGACACAGTTTTCACACTTGGTCCCGTCCAGACAATTTTTGTGAAATCAGTGCAGTTTGCAAAATAATTTGTGCAGTGTGAACACTCCAAAGGAACTCTGACCCCTCAAAAGCAAACGAAACTAAGAGCATTGCGAGAGGTGGTCTCAGTTCAGTTCACTTAAAATCTGCGGTTTGGTTCCCTTTTTTAGGGCAATGTGAACACAAAGCTCCCCAGACTCCGCATGGCATTAATCTCGCACCACACACTCCACTACTGAAACACCATTTCCCCTGCCATAAAAATGCATTATCTTTGACCATCACTCTATCTACCGCACAGCAACTCCACTCCCACTTGTCTCCAATTCCACATCCCAACCCTCAGCTTCCCTCAGCCCATTCCATTTTTCGCTGTGGCCACCCTCTTCGGGTTTCTACGCAACACATATCTTACAACTATGCTGTGATGTTTAACATACAATTTCAATCTTTCTAATCTTATAGAAATTGATACCAGAGCTCAAGCCACCCTCTGTTCACCTCATATCTCCACAGCTGTGCCCTTGAAAGATTATGAAAAGAACAGGATGGACTGAAGAACTGTGGTCACTCCCAGAGGCTCTTTGTCTTATGTGCAGCATGACCAAGTCACTCAGACATAGAAGAAGATTTAGTAACAATACAGGTCTATTTTGTTCCTAAAGTTATCTCTATTTTTTATTTTATTTAACCTTTATTTTACTAGGCAAGTCAGTTAAGAACAAATTCTTATTTTCAATGATGGCCTAGGAACACTGGGTTAACTGCCTGTTCAGGGGCAGAAACATCCCATGCCGCCCCATGTCCTTGACTATACATCTAAACCAGCTGCAAGGAGCTAGAATGAAACCATCCCTTTACAGAAACACAATATTAGTCGAACAGAAATGTCTTACTATTGTTAAGCATATAATTGTCAGGTAAATACGTAATTTTTCTCTCACAAGCCTTATTCTAAAATTGATTAAATAGTTTTTTCCCTCATCAATCTACACACACGACCCTATAATGACAAAGAAAAAAACGTTTTTTTATAAATGTTTGCTAATAAATAAAAATATTAAAAGCTGAAATATCACATTTACCTACTGTGTCAGAAATTAGCTTTGTGGCTAATCCTTGCCAGTACACTTGTTTGAACTGAAGTCGCTATCTAGCCACTATCCGCATGGTTTTAAGACAATTACATTATCACTCGTATCTCATATGTCAAAGCGATTCACCGATACGTATCCTCTGATGCTGGTAAAGTTTTGTCTCGCGCATCTGCCTCTGCCGCATCTGCACTTGAATACAGACACACTCCTCAAAGCTCTGGGAAAGTGCTGGTCATAAAAAAAGCTAGCGAGCTGATGGATGCAAACAATGTTCTTCCCCAAAAACCTAGCAAACAACATAATCTGTTTCAGTAGCTTTAGTTTGCTAGCTAACTATCTAGTTAGGTGTCGAAATCTAAAAAAAGACTAATTTCTAAGACTTTTTATTTGATTAATGATGGTCAGACCCTTTTATGTGAAGCCACAATAGTGGAATTTGCGGTTCGCCTTCACAGTATAAGTCTCTGATTGAAAGTGATCCAAATGAATACAAACAGTGCCATAATGGATTAGATCATGCTAAACAAGGTTGGAATGTTGTTATATGAATTCAACAAAAGACAATCATTTGTTAATTTGACAAAAAGCTGTTTAAATCACACTGCGGATGTATTCGACTTTAGAATTGCATTGGGGGCATACTTATTTCACTGTACAGTGGGGCAAAAAAGTATTTAGTCAGCAAACAATTGTGCAACTTCTCCCACTTAAAAAGATGAGAAGAGCCTGTCATTTTCATCATAGGTACACTTCAACTATGACAGACAAAATGAGAAAAAAAATCCAGACAATCACATTGTAGGATTTTTAATGAATTTATTTGCAAATTATGGTGGAAAATAAGTATTGTCGCACATGGCTAGTCTAACACAAAACATCAATCAGTGCAACATTTTAATTTGCACCGGAAGCAAAATTCAGCAGGCTATCGTGTTAAATAGACTTTTAGTGTTGTCTTTATTTTATTACTTTGGTGTGCTTTGTTGTGGTTATCAATGCACAAGCACATTTTTTCTCACTCCTATCAACAAAAGTTTGAAATGCATTTGTCATGACTAAATATCTCATGTGAATTTTTTATTTTCATCAGTTCTGATTTCATTGGTCCTCAACTTTCACCTCAAACATTTAATTCAGGAAAAATGTAGCTTAGCTCTAAATTAGCCTGTGCAGAGCAAGTTAGATGTGACGGATTCATTAACATAGAAATTTACCTGGTTAAAAGATGAGCCACTAGCCTCCCGAGTGGCGCAGTGTATCAAAATCAAATCAAATTAAAATATATTTATATATTTATTTATAAAGCCTTTCTTACATCAGCTGATATCTCAAAGTGCTGTACAAAACCCAGCCTAAAACCCCAAACAGCAAGCAATGCAGGTGTAGAAGCACGGTGGCTAGGTAAAACTCCCTAGAAACGCTATGAAGGGTGGCCAGTCCTCTTCTGGCTGTGCTAGGTGGAGATTATAACAGAACATGGCCAAGATGTTCAAATGTTCATAGATGACCAACAGGGTCAAATAATAATAATCACAGGGGTTGTCGAGGGTGCAACAGGTCAGCACCTCAGGAGTAAATGTCAGTTGGCTTTTCATAGCCGATCACATTCAGAGTATCTCTACCACTCCTGCTGTCTCTAGAGAGTTGAAAACAGCAGGTCTGGGACAGGTAGACGTCCGGTGAACAGGTCAGGGTTCCATAGCCGCAGGCAGAATAGTTGAAGATGGAGCAGCATCACGGCCAGTTGGACTGGGGACAGGAAGGAGTCATCAGGTCAAGTAGTCCTGAGGCATGGTCCTAGGGCTCAGGTCCTCTGAAAGAAAGAAAGAAAGAAAGAAAGAAAGAAAGAAAGAAAGAAAGAAAGAAAGAGAGAAAGAGAGAATTAGAGAGAGCATACTTAAATTCACACAGGACACCGGATAAAACAGGATAATTATTTTATTGGATTATATGACGATTTGGTTTGCCTAATTTGAATTGATTCATTTATTGAATTTTAAAGGAATGATGATTATGAGCTTTTTTTACATTTACCTCTAAATAATGTTTGGAAAAAAACAAATAAAATGACCTTCAATGGTTGAGTAAGGTATGCCTTGCAATTGGGTATATTTGTTACACCTATTAGTAAGAGTCCTGTCCCAATTTAACCTCTTTGTGATAGGAGGCAGCATTTTCATGGTCGGATGAAAAGCGTGCCCAGAGTAAACTTCCTGCTACTCAGGCCCAGAAGCTAATATATGCATATTATTAGTAGTAGTATTAGATAGCCAACACACTGAAGTTTCTGAAACTGTTGGAATTATGTCTGTGAGTATAACAGAACTCATATGGAAGGCGAAAACCTGAGAGAAATCCAACCAGGAAGTGAGAAATCTGAGGTTTGGGGTTTTTCAACTCATCGCCTATCGAATATGCAGTGGAGTCATTTTGAACTCCCCAAGGCTTCCACTAGATGTCAACAGTCTTTGGAACATTGTTTGAGGATTCTACTGTGAAGTGGGGGCGAATGAGAGCTGATTCAACCAGAGGTCTGGCAGAGTGGCATGAGCTGATCACCTGCGTTCCATTGCGTTTCTAAAGACAAAGGAATTCTCCGGCTGGAACATTATTGAAGATTTATGTTAAAAACATCCTAAAGATTGATTCTAACATCGTTTGACATGTTTATACAAACTGTAATATAACTTTTTGAACTTTCGTCTGAACTTTCGCCATGACTTTCCCGCGCCTCGTGAGTTTGGATTTGTTTACTAAACACGCTAACAAAAGAAGGCATTTGGACATACATTATGGACTTTATCGAACAAAACAAACATTTATTGTGGAACTGTGATTCCTGGGAGTGCATTCTGATGAAGATCATCAAAGGTAGGTGAATATTTATAACGCTTTTTCTGACTTTTACTGACTCCACAACATGGCGGGTATCTGCATTGCTTGTTTTTGTGTCTGTGCACCGTACTCAGATTATTGCTTTTTCCGTAAAGCTTTTTTGAAATCTGACACAGCGGTTGCATTACAGAGAAGGATATCTATAATTCTGTGCATAATACTTGTATCTTTTATCAAAGTTTATTATGAGTATTTCTGTAAATTGATGTGGCTCTCTGAAAATGTGACTGATGTTTTCGAGGTACAACATTACTGACCATAAAGCGCCAATGTAAACTGAGATGTTTGGATATAAATATGAACTTTATTGAACAATTCATACATGTATTGTGTAACATGAAGTCCTATGAGTGCCATCTGATGAAGATCATCAAAGTTTAGTGATTAATTCTATCAGGTACGAAAATTAATTCTATCTTGGTCACGAAAATCAGAAAAGCAATCAAATTAATCGTTTACCTTTGATGAGCTTCGGATGTTTTCACTCACAATATTTTTACAGTTTTGGAAACTTTAGAGTGTTTTCTATCCTAAGCTGTCAATTATATGCATATTCTAGCATCTGGCCCTGAGAAATAGGCAGTGTACTTTGGGAATGTTATTTTTCCAAAAATAAAAATGGTGCCCCCTAGCTTCAAGAGGTTATTAAGCTTTAATTTGTTGTATTGCACTCGTGAATGTATGAAAGTTACTATTTCTAAAAAATATTTTTGAATTTCGCGCTCTGCCTTTTCAATTGTTACAAAACATTTTTACTTGCTATGACTGTGATGTGTTTTTTTATCAACCATGGTTGAATGCACTGACTAAATGATTAGGACAAGAGGACACGCTAAATTACCAAAATGCAAATATAAACATGAGAACTGGGTCATGTCATTGCATGGGTAATTCCAGTAATATACTGTAAATTAGATCACAGTAACATTTGTGGTACTGTGAAATAGATTACAGTGCCTGTAATGTTAGTTATGTCCTGTCTCCTGTCTGATAAGTGAGATTACTTTTCCCCCTCCCACTGTAATATGAGTTGACACCTATTTGTGACATATGACTGTATCATAGATTGCCTGCCTGGCAGATAGTGTCATGTTTGTCATTTATTATCATGTCTTGTCCCTGTGCTCCCCATTCTATTCGTTTCCCTCTGCTGGTCTTTTTAGGTTCTTTCCCTCTTTCTATCCCTCTCTCTCCCCCTCCCTCTCTCACTCTCTCGCTCTCTCTTCTCTCTATCGTTCCGTTCCTGCTCCCAGCTGTTCCTATTCCCCTAATCATCATTTAGTCTTCCCACACCTGTTCCCGATCCTTTCCCCTGATTGGAGTCCCTATTTATTCCTTTGTGTTCCGTTCCTGTCCCGTCGGTTCCTTGTTTAGTATTCACCATGCTGTGATTGCGTTTCGCCCTGTCCTGTCGTGTTTTTGCTGTGATTGTGTATCGCCCTGTCCTGTCGTGTTTTTTGCCTTCATCAGATGCTGCGTGTGAGCAGGTGTCTCTGTCTACCACGGCCTGCGCCTACCCGAAGCGACCTGCAGTCTGTGGCCGCTTCTCCAGTTATTCCCCTCTACAGACTAGAGGATTTCTGTTATTCCCTGTTTGGACTTAAATAAACTCTGTTTCTGTTAAGTCGCTTTTGGGTCCTCTTTCACCTGCATGACAGAAGGAACCGACCAAGGAATGGACCCAGCGACTTCAGACGCTCGTTACACTGCCGTCAAGATCCAAGGAGCCATGCTCGGCAGACACGAGCAGGAATTGTCTGCTGCTCGCCATGCCGTGGAGAACCTGGCCGCTCAGGTTTCCGACCTCTCTGGACAGTTCCAGAGTCTACGTCTCGTGCCACCTGTTACTTCCTGGCCTGCCGAGCCTCCAGAACCTAGGGTTAATAACCCACCTTGCTACTCCGGGCAGCCCACTGAGTGCCGCTCCTTTCTCACGCAGTGTGAGATTGTGTTCTCTCTCCAACCCAACACATACTCTAGAGAGAGAGCTCGGGTTGCTTACGTCATTTCACTCCTTACTGGCCGGGCTCGAGAATGGGGCACAGCTATCTGGGAGGCAAGGGCTGATTGCTCTAACAAGTTCCAGAACTTTAAAGAGGAGATGATTCGGGTTTTTGACCGTTCAGTTTTTGGTAGGGAGGCTTCTAGGGCCCTGGCTTCCTTATGCCAAGGTGAACGGTCCATAACGGATTATTCTATTGAGTTTCGCACTCTTGCTGCCTCTAGTGAGTGGAACGAGCCGGCGCTGCTCGCTCGTTTTCTGGAGGGACTCCACGCAGTGGTTAAGGATGAGATTCTCTCCCGGGAGGTTCCTTCAGATGTGGACTCTTTGATTGCTCTCGCCATCCGCATAGAACGACGGGTAGATCTTCGTCACCGGGCTCGTGGAAGAGAGCTCGCATCAACGGTGTTTCCCTGCTCCGCATCGCAACCATCTCCCTCCTCTGGCTTTGAGACTGAGCCCATGCAGCTGGGAGGGATTCGCATCTCGACTAAGGAGAGGGAACGGAGGATCACCAACCGCCTGTGCCTCTATTGCGGAGTTGCTGGACATTTTGTTAATTCATGTCCAGTAAGAGGCCAGAGCCCATCAGTAAGCGGAGGGCTACTGGTGAGCGCTACTACTCAGGTCTCTTCATCTAGATCTTGTACTACTATGTCGGTCCATCTACGCTGGACCGGTTCGGGTGCTACATGCAGTGCCTTGATTGACTCTGGGGCTGAGGGTTGTTTCATGGACGAAGCATGGGTTCGGAAACATAACATTCCTTTCAGACCGTTAGACAAGCCTACGCCCATGTTTGCCTTAGATGGTAGTCATCTTCCCAGTATCAAATTTGAGACACTACCTTTAACTCTCACAGTATCTGGTAACCACAGTGAGACTATTTCTTTTTTGATTTTCCGTTCACCGTTTACACCTGTTGTTTTGGGTCATCCCTGGCTAGTATGTCATAATCCTTCTATTAATTGGTCTAGTAATTCTATCCTATCCTGGAACGTTTCTTGTCATGTGAAGTGTTTAATGTCTGCCATCCCTCCCGTTTCTTCTGTCCCTACTTCTCAGGAGGAACCTGGCGATTTGACAGGAGTGCCGGAGGAATATCATGATCTGCGCACGGTCTTCAGTCGGTCCCGAGCCAACTCCCTTCCTCCTCACCGGTCGTATGATTGTAGTATTGATCTCCTTCCGGGGACCACTCCTCCTCGAGGTAGACTATACTCTCTGTCGGCTCCCGAACGTAAGGCTCTCGAGGATTATTTGTCTGTGTCTCTTGACGCCGGTACCATAGTGCCTTCTTCTTCTCCGGCCGGGGCGGGGTTCTTTTTGTTAAGAAGAAGGACGGTACTCTGCGCCCCTGCGTGGATTATCGAGGGCTGAATGACATAACGGTTAAGAATCGTTATCCGCTTCCCCTTGTGTCATCAGCCTTCGAGATTCTGCAGGGAGCCAGGTGCTTTACTAAGTTGGACCTTCGTAACGCTTACCATCTCGTGCGCATCAGAGAGGGGGACGAGTGGAAAACGGCGTTTAACACTCCGTTAGGGCATTTTGAGTACCGGGTTCTGCCGTTCGGTCTCGCCAATGCGCCAGCTGTTTTTCAGGCATTAGTTAATGATGTTCTGAGAGACATGCTGAACATCTTTGTTTTTGTCTATCTTGACGATATCCTGATTTTTCTCCGTCACTCGAGATTCATGTTCAGCACGTTCGACGTGTTCTACAGCGCCTTTTAGGGAATTGTCTCTACGTAAAGGCTGAGAAGTGCTCTTTTCATGTCTCCTCCGTTACTTTTCTCGGTTCCGTTATTTCCGCTGAAGGCATTCAGATGGATTCCGCTAAGGTCCAAGCTGTCAGTGATTGGCCCGTTCCAAGGTCACGTGTCGAGTTGCAGCGCTTTTTTAGGTTTCGCTAATTTCTATCGGCGTTTCATTCGTAATTTCGGTCAAGTTGCTGCCCCTCTCACAGCTCTTACTTCTGTCAAGACGTGTTTTAAGTGGTCCGGTTCCGCCCAGGGAGCTTTTGATCTTCTAAAAGAACGTTTTACGTCCGCTCCTATCCTCGTTACTCCTGACGTCACTAGACAATTCATTGTCGAGGTTGACGCTTCAGAGGTAGGCGTGGGAGCCATTCTATCCCAGCGCTTCCAGTCTGACGATAAGGTTCATCCTTGCGCTTATTTTTCTCATCGCCTGTCGCCATCTGAGCGCAACTATGATGTGGGTAACCGTGAACTGCTCGCCATCCGCTTAGCCCTAGGCGAATGGCGACAGTGGTTGGAGGGGCGACCGTTCCTTTTGTCGTTTGGACAGACCATAAGAACCTTGAGTACATCCGTTCTGCCAAACGACTTAATGCCCGTCAAGCTCGTTGGGCGTTGTTTTTCGCTCGTTTCGAGTTTGTGATTTCTTACCGTCCGGGTAGCAAGAACACCAAGCCTGATGCCTTATCCCGTCTGTTTAGTTCTTCTGTGGCTTCTACTGATCCCGAGGGGATTCTTCCTTATGGGCGTGTTGTCGGGTTAACAGTCTGGGGAATTGAAGGACAGGTTAAGCAAGCACTCACGCACACTGCGTCGCCGCGCTTGTCCTAGTAACCTCCTTTTCGTTCCTGTTTCCACTCGTCTGGCTGTTCTTCAGTGGGCTCACTCTGCCAAGTTAGCTGGTCATCCCGGTGTTGGAGGCACTCTTGCGTCTATTCGCCAGCGCTTTTGGTGGCCGACTCAGGAGCGTGACACGCGCCGTTTCGTGGCTGCTTGTTCGGACTGCGCGCAGACTAAGTCGGGTAACTCTCCTCCTGCCGGTCGTCTCAGACCGCTCCCCATTCCTTCTCGACCATGGTCTCACATCGCCTTAGACTTCATTACCGGTCTGCCTTTGTCTGCGGGGAGGACTGTGAGAGCCGCCAATAAACGCAGGATTAAGAGTCCAAGGTATTGTTGCGGCCAGAGAGTGTGGCTTTCCACTCGCAACCTTCCTCTTACGACAGCTTCTCGTAAGTTGACTCCGCGGTTCATTGGTCCGTTCCGTGTCTCCCAGGTCGTCAATCCTGTCGCTGTGCGACTGCTTCTTCCGCGACATCTTCGTCGCGTCCATCCTGTCTTCCATGTCTCCTGTGTTAAGCCCTTTCTTCGCACCCCCGTTCGTCTTCCCTCCCCCCCTCCCGTCCCTGTCGAGAGCGCACCTATTTACAAGGTACATAAGATCATGGACATGCGTTCTCGGGGACGGGGTCACCAATACTTAGTGGATTGGGAGGGTTACGGTCCTGAGGAGAGGAGTTGGGTTCCGTCTCGGGACGTGCTGGACCGTTCACTCATCGATGATTTCCTCCGTTGCCGCCAGGATTCCTCCTCGAGTGCGCCAGGAGGCGCTCGGTGAGTGGGGGTACTGTCATGTTTGTCATTTATTATCATGTCTTGTCCCTGTGCTCCCCATTCTATTCGTTTCCCTCTGCTGGTCTTTTTAGGTTCTTTCCCTCTTTCTATCCCTCTCTCTCCCCCTCCCTCTCTCACTCTCTCGCTCTCTCTTCTCTCTATCGTTCCGTTCCTGCTCCCAGCTGTTCCTATTCCCCTAATCATCATTTAGTCTTCCCACACCTGTTCCCGATCCTTTCCCCTGATTGGAGTCCCTATTTATTCCTTTGTGTTCCGTTCCTGTCCCGTCGGTTCCTTGTTTAGTATTCACCATGCTGTGATTGCGTTTCGCCCTGTCCTGTCGTGTTTTTGCTGTGATTGTGTATCGCCCTGTCCTGTCGTGTTTTTTGCCTTCATCAGATGCTGCGTGTGAGCAGGTGTCTCTGTCTACCACGGCCTGCGCCTACCCGAAGCGACCTGCAGTCTGTGGCCGCTTCTCCAGTTATTCCCCTCTACAGACTAGAGGATTTCTGTTATTCCCTGTTTGGACTTAAATAAACTCTGTTTCTGTTAAGTCGCTTTTGGGTCCTCTTTCACCTGCATGACAGATAGCATCTCTTTTCTCCACCCCTCCTGAGCCTGGATGGGATGGAAATATGGAGTGATGGGGGAATGGAGAGATGGAGGGGATGGAGAGATGGAGGGGATGGAGAGATGGAGGGAGGGGATAGCGATATAGAGAGATGGAGGGATGGAAGGATAGATAAATACCTTAAATGCGCCATTTGTATTGAGAATTTTCCAGAACATGTGTCGCCGTTATACATTTCAGGATAGTCAGAGAGATGAGTGCACTCTATATGTGGGTCTGGGTCATTAGACACCATTAGACCTGTCTGGGGAGTGGACGTGACTGGTTATTTCTGTAATAGTTTGTGGCCTAATATGTACTGTTGCTATGGTTACACCTCTTGGGTCTTTTCCAAACATTGGTGTTCCTTTCAGAGCTGTAAAGTGCCAAGGACTGTTGCTATGGTCCTACATGCATGCACCTTTCCTCTTGGAACTACCCATCCCGGATCCGGGAGAATTGTCATCAACTAACACTAATTAGCATAACGCAACGGACAAAAAATATTAATAGAAAATATTCATATTCATGAAATCACAAGTGAAATGTAGTGAAACACAACTTAGCATTTTGTTAATCACCCTGTCAACTCAGATTTTGAAGGTATGCTTTACAGCCAAAGCAAGACAAGCATTTGTGTAAGTTTATCGATAGCCTAGCATAGCATTATGTCCAGCTAGCAGCAGGAAGCTTGGTCACGAAAATCAGAAAAGCAATCAAATTAACCATTTACCTTTGATCTTCTGATTTTTTCACTGACGAGACTCCCATTTAGACAGCAAATGTTGATTTTGTTGCATAAAGATAATTTTTATAGCCGAAATACCTCCATTTGTTCTTCACGTTTGGTTGAGAAATCCACGGGAAACTGCGGTCACGACAACGCCGAAAAATATTCCAAATTAGATCCATAATAGTCTTCAGAAACAGGGCAAACATTTTTTATAATCAATCCTCAAGGTGTTTTTCAAATATCTATTCGATAATATATCAACCGGGTCAGTTGGCTTCTTAGTAGGAGCGAGAGAAACAATGGCCGCATTTGTCTATTACGCACAAATCACTCTGAGAGCCACCAGCTGACCACTGACGCAATGTTGTCGCTCACGCTCATTTTTCAAAATAAAAGCCTGACACTATGTCTTGTGACGCTAGACACATTAGGGAAGCCATAGAAAAAGGAATCTGGTTGATATCCCTTTCAATGCTCAATAGGGATGCATAGGAACGCAGAGGTTTCTAAATAAGAGTCACTTCCTGATTGGATTTTTCTCAGTACTTGTGCAAAGTTTCAGAATGATAACTTCCAAAATGAGTGTGCTACATTACATTTATCATGAAGTCACCCAGGTGTCCCACACAATTAGCCCAAATGTACCCAAGTGGCCAAATTGGTGAAGTTATACGTTTTGAATGGAATAACTATATACAAAATACCAAAATGGTATTCTAACACACCACCCCAAAAAATTGAGAAAAAACATGAAAAAAAATATATACATTTACAAAATAACACTTTCAATATTTGGAAGACCCTCAGTCCTCTACACAATATTGTGCTGCTGATGCCAGGTGCCATAGCAGTCTCTTTCTGCTGTAAAGCAGAGGGTCACCAAGCATGTGGTGTGGGTGATGGGGGACTTCATTTTGCAAAGAACACAGCGACGCCTCCATGCTGTGCCCTTTTGGCCCTGAGGCACATCCATGCCTGCAGAAATAAATTTGGGTAGATGAACACTTGTGGCAGGAGCTGGATGAACCAGCTTCAGTGCTGGATGGACACCTTGGCACTGGGGGCTCCCATTCGTCAGTGTCACTGTGAAAGAAAATGTTCAGTTAGAATAGTTTCACATATGAACCCTGTATCAACAGGTATAATAAACAGATATATATAGAGTACAGGGAACATACGGTTGAATATATTATTATAGACCTGCTAGATCTACCGTCTCATTTATATTATGACATTTAAGCTAGATCTACTGTCCGTATTATATTCTGACACACCAGCTAGATCTACTGTCTTTATTATATTACAACAGACCAGCTGTATCTACTGTCTCCATTTCACTTTGGCCATTGTTGTGGGTCTGCCCTCCCCTCAACAGCCTCAAATAGGCTATTTCATTTCACAGATAATATTTTATATTATTAATTTCAAACAACCGCATTAGAATGAGAAGAACTTACCAGTCCAAAACGATGTCCTCTCCGTTCAAAAAAATATTCCTCCATTTGGCAATCGCTAAATGAATAGTCCTCGATCAATTTCTTCTAAAATTGTGTGTTTAGACTTAGATTTAGCTTTCCATGATTTAGTCGCCATACTGATTGATATATAAACAGCTGGATATGCGCTTTACCAAAACAATGCTGTGCGTAACATGCGTTGCTCCTTCCGGTATGAATCGTCAATGGCGAATGAACCTCTTATGCCGGAGTTTACTACATGGGTTGGTCTTCCAACACATAAACATTACATATTGCTGTTTACCTCAGCTCATTGGCTATCTACCTAGCTAGATTTCAAGACGATCAGTGGTCATTAGGTTAAAATACAGTCAATCAACGAAACAGCGGTCTTATCATTGGTGCACAATGATGTCATTACTTGTTGTCTTCAAATCGGTTTCTTTCAGTCAATATGTCCCGCAAAATGACCCATCAGGTTTGGTTGTGTTACAAACAAACCAGTTGTGTTACAAACAAACCAGTTGATTGCAATGAAACCAAACATGACTGGAAAAGTCACGTTTTGTGTGTGTATTTACCTCGAATGTGTATTCGAAAATGGAATGTTTCGTGTTAGGCTATAAAAATGGACTATCAAACAAAAGACCATTCATTGTGTAACAATGAGCATTGGGTTTGCAAACAGAGGAAGATCGTCAAAGGTAAACAATTTATTTTTATTGCAGTTTGTGATTTTATTACGCCTGTGCTGGTTGAAATAGTTGTTTTTTATTGTCTCTATCGTCAAATAATCGCATCGCAGTAAACCCTTTTTTAAATCTGACAACGCAGTTGGATTAGCAAGATTCTAGGCTTTCGAAACATGTGAGACACTTGTATTTTCATGAATGTTTAATACGACTATTTATGTAGCGATCATCTTATGTTGTTGAATTTCATCCCGCTAATGGGTTCTGTGCGCAGAGAGGTTAAAAACGGTCATATATTATGTTTCACCGAGTTGAGGCTAAACGATGACACAGATAATATAGAGCTGACTGGGTTTACTGTGCATCGGCAGGACAGAGAAGCTACTTCTGGTAAGACGAGGGGCTGGGGTGTGAGTCTACTTGTCAATAGCAGCTGTTGCGCAATGTCAAATATTAAATAAGTCTCGAGGTATTGCTCACCTGAGGTAGAGTACCTCATGATAAGTTGTAGACCACACTATTGACCAAGTGAGTTCTCAACTACATTATTCGTAGCCTTCTATTTACCACCACAAACCGATGCTGGCACTAAGACCGCACTCAACGAGCTGTATAAGGTCATAAGCAAACAAAAAAATGCACATCTATAAGCGGTGCTCTTAGAGACCGGGGACTTCAATGCAGGCAAACTTAAATACGTTTTACCTCATTTCTACCAGCACTACCAACTTTATTCCAAACACAGAGACTCATACAATGCTCTCCCTCGCCCTCCATTTGGCAATTCTGGCCAGCACAGACTGGAATATGTTCCGGGATTCATCCAATGGCATTGATGAGTATACCACCTCAGTCACCGGCTTCATCAATAAGTGCATCGTCCACACAGTGACTGTGGGGACAGGCAACAACTGCATCAAGCTGAAGGCTAGAGCTGCTACTTTCAAGGAGCGGGAGACTAATCCGGATGCTTATAAGAAATACCGCTATGTCCTCAGACGAACCATCAAACCAGCAAAGGGTCAATACAGGATAAAGATTGAATCCTTACTATCCTTCTCAGTCACCGGCTTCATCAGTAAGTGCATCGACGATGTCATTCCTCAGTGGCCATTGGTGCTGTCACTGAATCCTACTATAGAATCGGTCTGATGCTCGTCGGATGTGGCAGGGCTTGAAAACTATTATGGACTACAAAGGAAAACCCAGCCACAAGCTGCCCAGTGACGCAAGCCTACCAGATGAGCTAAATGCCTTTTATGCTCACTTCGAGGCATGCATGAGAGCACCAGCTGTTCTGGATGACTGTGTGATCACACTCTCCGTAGCCGACTTGAGCAAAACCTTAAAACAGGTCAACATTCACCAAGTCGCTGGGCCAGATGGATTACCTGGACGTCACTGACATTTCAACCTCTCCCTGACTGAGTCTGTAATGCCTACATGTTTCAAGCAGACCAACATAGCCCCTGTTTACAAGAAAGCGAAGGTAACCAACCTAAATGATTTCCACCGCGTAGCACTCACTTTGGTAGCCATGAAGTACTTTGAAAGGCTGGTTATGACTCACATCAACACCATCATCCCGGAAACCCTAGACCCACTCCAAATCGCATACTGACCCAACAGATCCACTACACACTGCCCTTTCCCACCTGGGCAAAAGGAACACCTATGTGAGAATGCTGTTCATTGACCACAGCTCAGCATTCAACAAAATAGTGTCCAACAAAGCTCATCACTAAGCTAAGGACACCTCCCTCTGCAACTGGATCCTGGACTTTCTGACGGGCTGCCCACAGGTGGTGAGGGTAGGCCACAAAATATCTGGTCCACAACATATCTGATCCTCAATACTGGGGCCTCTCAGGGGTGCGTGCTTAGTCTCCTTCTGTACTCCCTGTTCACCCAATACTGTGTGGCCAAACACGACTCCAACACCATCATTAAGTTTGCTGATGAGATCAGAGACCTGGCAGTGTGGTACCAGGACAACAACCTCTCCCTCAATGTGAGCAAGACATAGGAGCTGATCATTGCCATGCTTTCCACCTGGCTAACCCCCCCCCCCCTGGTTAACAGCTCTACACCCTCCTAGGCAAATTGTCCAAGCCTCCCCATTTCTCCTTCACCCAATTCCAGATAGCTGATGTTCTGAAAGAGCTGCAAAATCTGGACCCTACAAATCAGCTGGACTAGACAATCTGGACCCTCTCTTTCTAAAATTATCCACCGCAATTGTTGCAACTCCTATTACTAGCCTGTTCAACCTCTCTTTCGTATTGTCTGAGATTCCCAAAGATTGGAAAGCTGCCGAGGTCATCCCCCTCTTCAAAGGGGGAGACTTTCTCGACACAAAACTAAGGTCTTCGAAAGCCAAGTTAACAAACAGATCACCGACCATTTCGAATCCCAACGTACCTTCTCCACTATGCAATCTGGTTTCTGAGCTGGTCATGGGTGCACTTCAGCCACGCTCAAGGTCCTGTACGATTTCATCAAAAGACGATACTGTGTAGCCTCTAATCATCGATCTGGCCAAGGATTTTGACCCTGTCAATCACCGCATTCTTATCGGCAGACTCAACAGCCTTGGTTTCTCAAATAACTGCCTCGTCTGGTTCACCAACTACTTCTCAGACAGAGTTCAGTGTGGCAAATCGGAGGGCCTGTTGTCCGGACCTCTGGTCGTCTCTATGGGGGAGCCGCAGGTTTAAATTCTCGGGCCGACTATTTTCTCTGTATACATCAATGACGTCGCTCTTGCGGCTGGTGATTGTCTGATCCACCTCTACACAGACGACACCATTCTATATACATCTGTCCCTTCTTTGGACACTGTGTTAACAAACCTCCAGATGAGGTTCAACTCCATACAACTCTCCTTCCGTGGCCTCCAACTGCTCTTAAATGCAAGTAAAACTAAATGCATGCTCTTCAACCGATCGCGGCCCGCACCTGCCCGCCCACCTAGCATCACTACTCTAGACGGTTCTGACTTATGCGGACAACTACAATTACTGTAAATTGTAAACTCTCCTTCCAGACTCATATTAAGCTTCTCTAATCCAAAATTAAATCTAGAATTGGCATCCTTCACTCATGCTGCCAAACATACCCTCGTAAAACTGACTATCCTATCGATCCCTGACTTCATTTTTTTAATTAACAAAATAGCTCCCAACACTCTACTCAGCAAATTGGATGCAGTCTATCACAGTGCCATCCGTTTTATCACCAAAGCCCCATATACTCCCCACCACTGCGACCTGTATGCTCTCATTGGCTGGCCATCGCTTCATATTCGTAGCCAAACCCATTGGCTCCAGGTCATCTATAAGGTGGGGCTTTACCTAGCAAAGACTTATCTCAGCTCACTGGTCACTATAGCAGCACCCACCCGTAGCACGCGCTCCAGCAGGTATATTTCACTGTTCACCCTCAAAGCCAATTCCTTTTTTGGCCGTCTTTCCTTCCAGTTCTCTGCTGCTAATGACTGGAACGAATTGCAAAAATCATTGGAGCTGAGGACTCATATCTCCCTCACTAACTTTAAGCATCAGCTATCAGAGCAGCTTACAGATAATTGCACCTGTACATAGCCCATCTGTAAACAGACCACCCAACTACCTCATCCCCATATGGTTAATTTTTGTGTGGTTTTTTTGCTACCTTGCACCCCAGTATCTCTACTTGCACATTCATCTTCTGCACATCTATCACTCCAGTGTTTATTTGCTAAATTGTAATTATTTCCCCACTACAGGCTATTTATTTCCTTACCTCCCTAATCTTACCTCATTTGCACACACTGTATATAGATTTTCTATTGTGTTATTGACTACGTTTGTTTATTCCATATGTAACTCTTTGTTGTTTGTGTTGCACTGCTTTGCTTTATCTTGTCCAGGTAGTAGTAAATGAGAACTTTTTCTCAACAAGCCTAGCTGATTAAATAAAGGTGAAATAGATAAAAAAAATTAACGGGTCCGATCAGGCTCCCATTACCATCAACGGGGCTGTAGTGGAGCGATTCGAGAGTTTCAAGTTCCTTGGTGTCCACATCACCAACGAAATATCATGGTCCAAACACACCACTTTTTCCCACTCTGGAGATGGAAAAGATTTGGCAATTGGTCCCCAGAGCCTCAAAAAGAGCATCCTGACCGGTTGCATCACTGTCTGGTATGACAACTGCTCAGCATCTGATCGTAAGCCGCGACAGAGGGTAATGTGTACAGTCCAGTACATCACCGGGGCCAAGCTTCCTGCCATCCAGGACCTTTATACTAGGCGATGACAGAGGAAGGGCCCAAAATTTGTCAAAGACTCCAGTTCTCTCTGCTACCGCACGGCAAGCGGTAACAGATGATGTTTACATATGTTTACAATGATATTTACATATCTTGCATTACTCACCCCATATGTATATACAGTATTTTATACCATCTATTGCATCTATATATTGCCAGTCAGTCATTGATCATCCATATATTTATATGTACATATTCTTATTCCATCCCTTTTCTTTGATTTGTGTGTATTAGGTAGTTGTTGGAATTGTTAGATATTGCTGTACTTGTCGGAACTCGAAGCACAAACATTTCGCTACAATCACAATAACATCAGCTAACCATGTGTATGTGACCAATAACATTTGATTTGGTTTGAAGCGGTACCTGAGCGCCAAGTTTAGGACCAAACAGATTCCACCCCCAAGCCTCTACCAAAAGCTGATAAAGCATGAGGGAGAGGAGGTAGAAAGAGGTGACACTCTAATAGGGGATGTGCTGTGTGTGTAGGCCACTGTGAGTGTGAGCAAGTGACACTGGAGCAGGAAGGAGGGAGGTAGAGACCAGCACCCATCCAAGCCAACTCGCAATATATTTTTTTTAAATTTTACCTTTATTTAACCAGGCAAGTCAGTTAAGAACATATTCTTATTTTCAATGACGGCCTGGGAACAGTGGGTTAACTGCCTGTTCAGGGGCAGAACGACAGATTTGTACCTTGTCAGCTCAGGGGTTTGAACTCACAACCTTCCGGTTACTAGTCCAACGCTCTAACCACTAGGCTAGCTATTAGTAGACTAATAGCTGCCAATGCTAGGTTATTATCATCTAATATGATTGCGTAATACCTGTATTGACTGCATCAAACCGGGATAATCTAGTTAAAAACCTCTTGGGTTTTGGGCAGATAGGACGATAGGTAGCATCCCACCTGGCCAACATCCGTTAAAATTGCAGGGCGCAAAATTCAAACTACAAAACTATAAATATTTAACTTTCATAAAATCACAAGTGTAATACATCAAAATAAAGCTTAACTTCTTGTTAATCCAGCCGCTGTGTCAGATTTCAAAAAGGCTTTACGGCGAAAGCACATCATGCGATTATCTGAGGACAGCGCCCCTTATACAAAACCATGAAAAACATATTTTAACCAGGCAGGTGCGCCATGAAAGTCAGAAATAGCAATATAATAAATGCCTTACCTTTGATCTTCTTCTGTTGGCACTCCAAAAGGTTCCAGGTACATCACAAATGGTCCTTTTGTTTGATAATGTCCTTCTTTATATCCATAAAAACTCAGTTTAGCTGGTGCGCTTCAGTCAATAATCCACCCAGTTTCCCTCCATCCAGATGCATACGAAATGAATCCGAAACGTTACTAATAAACTTTTCCAAACAAGTCAAATAACATTTATAATCAAACCTTAGGTACCCTAATACGTAAATGAACGATACAAATTAAGACGGAGAATCGTTATTGTCTTTACCGGAGAAAAATACCAAAAAACGGGCTCTCTTCCGCGCCCTTGGAAACACAACAGTCAAAATGGGAGCCACCTAGAAAAACTACAATTTCTGGCCAATTTTTCCAGAAACCATCATGAAAGTCTTTCTAAAGACTGTTGACATCTAGTGGAAGCCCTGGGAACTGTAATCTGAGGAATTTGCATTATAATAAAAGTGACAGCATTTGAAAACAGTGGTAGGCTGAATTTGTTTTGGGGGGGGGGTGTTTTTGTCCTCTGGGTTTCGCCTTCCATGTCAGTTCTGTCATACTCACAGATATAATTTTAAACGTTTTTGAAACTTTAGAGTGTTTCCTATCCAATGCTACCAATTATATGCATATTCTAGCTTCTGGGCCTGAATAACAGGCAGTTTACTTTGAGCATGCTTTTCATCCGGAAGTGAAAATACTGCCCCCTACCCAAGAGAGGTTAAACTAATTTGCTAGGCTGATTGAGGCTGCATGAGCTTTATCGTCCTACACAGTTACAAACAAAATAAACTCCATTCAGAATATTAATTAGCAACCTACCTGTTGGCTCTTGATCGTTGTAGCCTACTCTTCTACTTCTACTTTTCATTCCGTCATTTTAATTATACCTTCAATTGATTATATGTCTCCTAACTTTTCTCACACACGGAGGATATATGACTGTTGCCTATTGCCGCTTTGATGACTTATATTTGTCCAACAACAAAAACAAGCTAAATATGCCACTCTCGTGCAAAGCAGAGCAGCAGAATAAATGATAAACATTTTGTCTACAAGTCAGTTAATATTACACATTCCCAAATCCGTGACAATCCGATCAGACCGAAACCTGTGACATTATTTAGAATTCAGTATGTGAAGTGACCTTATGTCTACTTTTTACTTTTTTGTACCCAAGGGAACGACACTGTACCCTAACTGTACCATATTTTTGAGCGTGTGGATGTATGTTTTTGTAAAGATGTACCTGGTGTATCTGGTGCCACCGCTGAAACATTAGTCCACATCTTCCAAAAAGCTTGCAAGTTCAAACCCCAAAGCATTTATGAGTACTTTTACATCCCTGAGTACTACAATTCTTTTAATTAAAAAAAACCAACAACATTTTACGATCTTTACATTTTTGCCTACAAGGCCAGCATCCCGGAGTTACTGTTGACGTTGAGACTGGTGTTTTGCGGGTACTATTTAATGAAGCTGCCAGTTGAAGACTTGTGAGGCATCTGTTTCTCAAACTAGACACTCTAATGACCTTGTCCTCTTGCTCAGTTGTGACCCGGGGCCTCCCACTCCTCTTTCTATTCTGGTTAGAGCAAGTTTGAGCTGTTCTGTGAAGGGAGTAGTACACAGCGTTGTAAGAGATGGTTAGTTTCATGGCAATTTCTTGCATGGAATAGCCTTAATTTCTCCGAACAAGAATACACAGACGAGTTTCAGAAGAAACTCTTTGTTTCTGGCCATTTTGAGCCTGTAATCGAACCCACAAATTCTGATGCTCCAGATACTCAACTAATTGGAAAAGTGTTTTCTAGTGATCAATTATCCTTTTAAAATGATAAACCTGGATTAGCTAACACAACGTGCCATTGGAACACAGGAGTGATGGTTGGTGATAATGGGCCTCTGTATGCCTTTGTAGATATTCCACTAAAAATCAGCCATTTCCAGCTACAATAGTCATTTACAACATTAACAATGTCTACACTGTATTTCAGATCAATTTTATGTTATTTTAATGGACAAAAAATGTGCTTTTCTTTCTAAAACAAGGACATTTTTTAAGTGACCCCAAACTTTATAACGGTAGTGTATATGTATTAAAATAGTAAAAAGTTAAGTATTTGGTTAGTTACAGATGCACAAATTGTCACGCCTTGGTCATTGTATTTTGTGTTTTTGGTTTATGTTTGGGTAGGCCAGGGTGTGACATGGGTTTATATGTTGTGTTTCGTATTGGGGTTTGTATTAATTGGGATTGTGTATGATTAGGGGTGTGTCTAGTTAGGCTTGGCTGCCTGAGGCGATTCTCAATTGGAGTCAGGTGATTCTCGTTGTCTCGGATTGGGAACCGTATTTAGGTAGCCTGAGTTCGCGTTGTATTTTGTGGGTGTTTGTTCCTGTCTCTGTGTAGTGTTCACCAGATAGGCTGTAATAGGTTTCGTTCCGTTTGTTGTTTTCGTATTTCAGTTATTTTCATGTACCGCGATACTTTCATTAAAGTCACGAGTAACCTACACGCGCATTTCGGTCTGACTCTCTTCATTCAACAGACGAACGTTACACAAATAGCATACCCCCTAGACATGCTAACCTCTCAACATTACAATAACAGGGGAGGTTATAATTTTTGGGGGGTATGATATTTTTGTGTCTATAATGTTCTCACTCATTATTCATGATTCTTTCAGGAATATCCATAAGCATGGTAGCATCCACATGAATGGAGAAGTGTTTATAAACATATTCGATTTTTGTGTACAATAAAAGTGACTACAAAATGACACAGCAAAATGATTTACCATTAATTTCTATTGTGCACAAAATAATCTAAAACACAATCAAAACAAACAGCAAATACTGTACATCCAACAAATTTGTAAAGTCACAAGCTTGATGGAGTCATTGCGAGCTATGAATTTGGGACCAAATACTTTTTACTACTTTCATAGGGGACTATGCACAACAAGTGGCTGTCATTTCTAAATGGTTACCGGTTACCATACCGGATGAAAATATCCTGAAATGAAAGCTGAATGTCTGCACGTTAACCTCATTGTCATTGTTTGATTTCAAATTCAAACTTTTGGAGTATAGAGCCAAAAGAAGAACAAATTAATCACTGTCCCAATAATTACAGTGGGCACTGTAGCTCCAGGAAATACGGTAATCTGGTCATTCCATCACTCTCACATCCCACAGCCATCTCCCCATTTTAGGCTCTCCCTTCTTCCCTCCTCCTCTTCACCCTCTCTCTCCAATTCTTCCTCTCTCCCCTTCTCCTCATCATTCCCTTCTCCCCCTCTCCCCTTCTCAGAACCCACTCCTTGAGTCTAATGACTATTTAATAAGCCAAGAGCCAAGGATGGGTCTGGAATGACATTACTGAAAAGGTATACAGCAAATTGGCCAGTGTTAGCTAGTGTTGATATTCACTGTAACATTTTGAGTGTTGATTTCGGAGTTAAATTAACTCTCTAAGAATAAAATTAACACAGTGGTGTAAAAGCCTGATGTTGTACCATTTTAAGTGGTGTATGGTTATGTTAATTAAAGTTTGAGCATGTCCACTGCCGGTTCTAAAGTCTGTAAATGCTTATTTGAGGTGTAATTGCACAACACTAAAATTGTTAATGACCTAACACTGACAAAGTGTAACAGCCTCAGCACTAAGCATAGTGTTAGTTTTACACTCAAAAGCGTGGAACCGTATATAGACACTGGCCCAGTGTTACATTTAAATTTGCTGTGTATCAAGCACACATACACATGTTTATGATGTTATATTTAGTCCATTTAGCCAGACACCAGCGTCCACTGGCCTGCAGCGCCACCTCCCAGCAGACCTCTGAGTGATGCTTAGGGTTGCAACATTGTGGTAAAATGCCCAAAATTCCCTGGTTTTCCAGAAATCCCCGTTGCAGGATTCTTGCATTTCCTGCTTATTCCCTCTTAATTCCTGGAAACTTCAAACCTATATTTCTGTAAAAACTATGATTTTTATTTGCAACCCTAGTGATGCTGCTGCCTCTACCCTGGTGGTCTTACCAATCTGTGATAGAAGGAAGCAATAACATCCTGGGGGGTGTCGTTGCTTCCATTTAACACATTGTATCACAAGTCCGACAGACAGGCCGCTGAGCCGTGTGAGTGAGAATCGGATTGGGGAAAGAGGGGGAGGGAGAGGAGGAGAGGGTGGAGTATAGGGAGGTCCTCCTGTCCCAAACCAGACGCTGGAGAGCTCAGGATGTCACCCGCCTCGCTTTCTGCCAGGCTTTGAGTGACATTGATGGGAGCCAGGGGCTGAGGAATCCAGCACTTCTGCCTTCTCCTCCCCAATTCCCTGGGTCTCCTACAAACTGTGACTTGGAGCTGGAGCTGTCTCTCTGTCTCTGTACAAGGCATCTCTCTCTCACTCTCTACTTTTTCTCTTTCTATCACTGTCTCACTCTATGGCACTGGAAGATGATGTGTGGTTATTTCTGTAGTGTTGTTACTGATATGTCAAGGAGCAATTGAAATGACTGACATGACAAGCTAGAGCTGTACTCTTCACTGGGACTTCACTCCGCTGTCGTAGAATTACAACATTATGTTAAATCTCATTACTTTTATATTAGAATGTACTCCTATATTAGTATTCACACTGTCTGTTTGTCTTAGAGGCAAAATAATATGTTTCTTAGTACTCTCATGTGTCTGTGTAAAGAGAGAGAAGCCTCTGAGATTTAACGTTGACAGAAGAATTACGATGGCTTGGTGATAAGACAACATTTCATTCCATGATTAGTGTCTGTGTGCCTGTCTGTTGGTAACAGGGAGAACCAATATTCAGTTTATTTAAGGAAAGGATTTAGCATTCTAGGTTGCATTAGTATTTTTGTTTAAGCAAGCAGTAAATGAACGAGAGACCGATATTTGGCGCCATATAAATCTTGATGTCTGTTGCATGAGAGCACAATGTACCTTTTGTATAATTTCAACGTATCTGTTCTTTGTCGCAAGGACTCAGAAAGACTATAAAGAGTTGTAACCGAATCCTGTTTATTTGGGCTTTAACGCTACACCATTGGGTGATTGTTAATGTTCCATTACTGCAGTAATTACTAATAATTACTAAGTTGAATTGTTTTGAAGAAATCCAAAAGTCTCTCCTTTGAATAGAATAATTCCACGACACTGCTAATTGTGAATTGGACACAACAGACATATAATGGGAATATACAGTATCATGCAAAGGATATTATACACTGCTTAAGAAAATATAGTAGACAGCTATATACACTTCCATGCTTAACTTAAAATGTTAAAACATCTAACCAGATTCCTTACTAACTGTCAGGGCGTGTTAAGTAGTACTGGAAAATTATATTTCCAAAAATAAAATGTGTGTGCTGAATGAGATGTACCCTCAGGGACAATTGAAACAGTTGCAGGCAATCTTCCTTGGCTGCAGGATAAACCAACCCTGAGTGTGCTGTCCTTCCTACATGCCTTGATGGGGTCTCCACTCCCATTCCAGGTTGATGGAAACCTCACATTTCCCCAGGTTATAAGGTAAGGAAAGCAACATAATATCCCCATATATTATCCCCCACCAGTATACAAGTTCCTTTTAAAGAGACTAGATGAAGATTAGAAGGGTGAAAGTGGCCTCCAAGGCAATCAGACAGGCTAACAAACATATAGCTAATGTTTGTGCCTGTTGTGGCTCATGGTGAAATTGTCTCATTACTGTATAAGCTCTCCTGTGTGTTCACATGCAAGCAAGCACGCACGCACACACACGCACACACCACTGTAGTGGGATTGTACTAGAGCTGGAGCAATGATTTACCTGGACTCTTCATCATCTTACTTCAAGTAATTCTGCGTCCCAACTTTTGAGTGGTAAGCTATATATGGAATAGGGTGTCATTTAGAACATCATATAGATGGGCAGTATTCGTGTTACATATATTTTAAATAAGTATTTTAATAACTTCTGAGTATTTTCTCATTTGAATTGCACTGGGCTGAACTATTCACATCTTTTGCTATGAGACTCGAAATTGAGCTCAGGTGCATCCTGTTTCCATTGATCATCCTTGATATGATTCTACAATTTGATTTGAGTCCACCTGTGGTAAAGTCAATTGATTGCACATGATTTGGAAAGGCACACACCTGTCTATATAAAGGTCCCACAGTTGACAGTGAATGTCAGAGCAAAAATCAAGCCATACGGTCGAAGGAATTGTCTGAAGAGCTTTGAGACAGGATTGTGTCGAAGCAGAGATTTGGGAGAAAATGTCTGCAGTATCGAAAGTCCCCAAGAACAAAGTGGCCTTCGAACTCTTGAAATCTTTTGCCTGAATTCCAAGCGTTACATCTGGAGGAAATCTGGCACCATGACTACGGGGAAGCATGGTGATGGCACATCATGCTGTGGGGATGTTTTTTAGTGGCAGGGATTGGGAGACTAGTCGGGATCGAGGAAAAGATGAACAGTGCGAAGGTTCACCTTCCATCAGGACAACTACCTTAAGCACTCAGCCAAGACAACGCAGGAGTGGCTTCAGTACAAGCCTCTGAATGTCCTTGAGTGGCCCAGCCAGAGTGCGGACTTGAACCCGATCAAACATATCTGGAAAAACCTGAAAATAGCTCACCATCCAACCTGACAGAGCTTGAGAGGATCTGGGAGAAACTCCCCAAATACAAGTGTGCCAAGCTTTTAGCGTCATACCAAAGAAGACTCGAGGCTGTTATTGCTGCCAAATGTGCTTCAACAAAGTACTGAGTAAAGAGTCTGAATACTTATGCAAATGTGTTATTTCATAAATTAATAAACATTTCTAAAAACCAGTTTTTCCTTTGTCATTATAGTTTTTCCTTTGTCATTATATTGTGTGTAGATTGATGAGGGTGAAAAAACGATTGAATCAATTTTAGAATAAGGCTGTAACAAAATGTGTAAAGGGTCAAGGGGTCTGAATACACACACACACATGTATGCCCAATCCTCCTAGTCTGTCTGGACTCTCTGTTCACTGACGTTGTCCTTTTGTCTGTAAACCTATCCCTGTGTGATAGCTCTGCTGTCCGGTCTGTGAGACACAGATCTAGTTATCTATCCTTTATGATCAGGCCTGTTCTGTTATGTTCCATTGCATTTAGCTTTACAGAAGAACAAACACTGTCACTGAGTTACGGACAATAACACTCTGCTGTCTTCTCATGAGACACTGATGTACAGTTTAATATGAATGAGAAGAGAAAAGAACAGAAGACAAGAGCACATGACTTTACTTTGAAGCAAACGGAGTTGTTGATGTCAGTAAAAAGACTGATACTGTTTTAAAACCTCCCTGTACAAACAGGCAAATAAAACAATGCAACAGATATCTCAATGATCAATTGATCAATTAGATGAGAAAGCTTATCTCAGTGTAATTTCATCATGCATGGAGAGAGCAGAGAGCTACAGTTAGGTAGTTGTTCCCTTTGAGGTTGATGTGTTAAGAAATCTTGTCTTCCTAGTTAGAAATCTTTTCCAGGTTAGCTAAGAGTACAAAAGGGAGACTGGTGAGAGTTAGATCACATTTCACACAGATAGCCAGGAGACAGGAGGGATGATTTTTTTTTACATCTCCACTCTCTAGCTCAGTTTTAGTACTTGTATTATTTAACAGTTAGCTAAGCTTTTCAGTTGTCATGACTGTCCTGTAAGGATCCGAATGGGTCAAATCAGCTTGGCAATGGATGACAGTAGCCAGACCCTCTCTCACCCACAGAGGGAGCTGGTTGGGACAGCCCACAACCTGTCATAAATTAAAGGAGATCCAGAGAACACCCCTCTCCAAATTGTCTCCAGAGACTTTTCCTGACGAAACTCTAACACGTTCTAAAAGGAATACTGTTTTTTAACTATTTCCTAACAGAGAATGTGGGGAATGGTCAGAGGCGAGCTAAAGAATTATAATGTCATATGGGTTGTTATTTTGTGATGTCATTAAAAGTGTAATGAAGGAAATACTGTAACTTGAAAGCTATATACACTACATGCACAAAGTCTCCATCCTTTATGTTGTGCATGAAATATTAACAATTATGACAGTATGTTTGTTAAGATAGGAATGTGATTTTAGAGCCATAAGAGATAATTGTCTTCAATAAACTTTGCACTGTAAGTAGCCACGCTCCGACTGAGGTCAGAGAGTGCGTCAGCCTGACATGTAGACCAGGAAAGACATAATTTCAGCCAACTTATAAAGTGGTTTGAACTCTGAATCTCAACCTTGGTTGAGACAATAAAGTCACCTCTTGGACAACCACTGGTACGGCTGATTAGCTGTCCTAAGTAAAATCTCTTCGAAAGTGAATTTAAGTGGGAACATTCTAATACTCTGTCAAATCACCGTAGTACGCTACTCTCATCACCCAACTGGAACCATCAACATGGCTGGCTAGCCTATCTTCAATGAAGCTTCAGGAGCGAATGAGAGGAGAACAGAGAAACACCTCTTGGACAATCAGAGCCTTACAAATGTGCAGAGGAAAGGCCCAACACCCTTTCTAAGAAGGTCTGGTTCCGACAAAGTTTCATGGCGAACGAAGGCATTCACACATAAATAGATTCATGATTTCTTACTCCATACGGGCAGCAGTTCATGTGCAAAGTATATGATTACTGTGAGAGTAGTTCCTAAAATGTATCAACGATATGTGTCTTATTCTCTCTCTAGCTCTCCCTCCCTGTCATTCTCCTTGGTAACAAGCCGCCAAATGTTGTGCCAGTCCACTAGGGACCTTTCTAATGTATTAAGTGTGTATGTTTATCCTGTGTTATCATTTAGTAGCAAGTAAATAAATAATTAAACCAATGTGTAGCACTGAATCTTAAGTAAGGCTGGGGTTTTTGCAGATGCAGGACATTATGACTGTTCAGAATGATGATATGATAAGAGGTAATGATGAATACATTGACTGTTTTATGGATATGATGTCATGTTTTGTCATTAATTATCATGTCTTGTCCCTGTGCTTCCCCTTCTATTCGTTTCCCTCTGCTGGTCTTATTTGTCATGTTTTGTCATTTATTATCATGTCTTGTCCCTGTGCTTCCTTCTATTCGTTTCCCTCTGCTGGTCTTATTAGGTTCTTTCCCTCTTTCTATCCCTCTCTCTCCCCCTCCCTCTCTCACTCTCCCGCTCTCTCTTCTCTCTATCGTTCCTGCTCCCAGCTGTTCCTATTCCCCTAATCAATCATTTAGTCTTCCCACACCTGTTCCCGATCCTTTTCCCTGATTAGAGTCCCTATTTCTCTCCTTGTTATTCGTTTCTGCCCTGTCGGTTCCTTGTCTAGAATTCACCGTGCTGTGTTAGTGTATCGCCCTGTCGTGTCGTGTTTTCCTCAGATGCTGCGTGGTGAGCAGGTGTCTGAGTCTGTTTGGTTCAAGTGCCTTCCCGAGGCAACCTGCTGTTCACCTGCTGTTCAAGATCGAGTCTCCAGTTTGTCCTCGTCATTTCGAGTGAAAGTTGTGTTTTTTGATTGTATTTACTTTACTGGATTAAAGACTCTGTTTTCGCCAAGTCGCTTTTGGGTCCTCTTTCACCTGCATGACAGAAGGAACCGACCAAGGAATGGACCCAGCGACTTCAGACGCTCGTTACACTGCCGTCGAGATCCAAGGAGCCATGCTCGGCAGACACGAGCAGGAATTGTCTGCTGCTCGCCATGCCGTGGAGAACCTGGCCGCTCAGGTTTCCGACCTCTCTGGACAGTTCCAGAGTCTTCGTCTCGTGCCACCTGTTACTTCCTGGCCTGCCGAGTCTCCAGAACCTAGGGTTAATAACCCACCTTGCTACTCCGGGCAGCCCACTGAGTGCCGCTCCTTTCTCACGCAGTGTGAGATTGTGTTCTCTCTCCAACCCAACACATACTCTAGAGAGAGAGCTCGGGTTGCTTACGTCATTTCACTCCTTACTGGCCGGGCCCGAGAGTGGGGCACAGCTATCTGGGAGGCAAGGGCTGATTGTTCTAACAATTACCAGAACTTTAAAGAGGAGATGATTCGGGTTTTTGACCGTTCAGTTTTTGGTGGGGAGGCTTCTAGGGTCCTGGCTTCCCTATGCCAAGGTGATCGATCCATAACGGATGACTCTATAGAGTTTCGTACTCTTGCTGCCTCTAGTGACTGGAACGAGCCGGCGCTGCTCGCTCGTTTTCTGGAGGGACTCCACACAGTGGTCAAAGATGAGATTCTCTCTCGGGAGGTTCCTTCCAGTGTGGACTCTTTGATTGCTCTCGCCATCCGCATAGAACGACGGGTAGATCTTCGTCACCAGGCTCGTGGAAGAGAGCTCGCATCAACGGTGTTTCCCTGCTCCGCATCGCAACCATCTCCCTCCTCTGGCTCTGAGACTGAGCCCATGCAGCTGGGAGGGATTCGCATCTCGACTAAGGAGAGGGAACGGAGGATCACCAACCGCCTGTGCCTCTATTGCGGATTTGATGGACATTTTGTTAATTCATGTCCAGTAAGAGGCCAGAGCCCATCAGTAAGCGGAGGGCTACTGGTGAGCGCTACTACTCAGGTCTCTTCATCCAGATCCTGTACTACTATGTCGGTCCATCTACGCTGGACCGGTTCGGGTGCTACATGCAGTGCCTTGATTGACTCTGGGGCTGAGGGTTGTTTCATGGACGAAGCATGGGTTCGGAAACATAACATTCCTTTCAGACAGTTAGACAAGCCTACGCCCATGTTTGCCTTAGATGGTAGTCATCTTCCCAGTATCAGATTTGAGACACTACCTTTAACTCTCACAGTATCTGGTAACCACAGTGAGACTATTTCTTTTTTGATTTTTCGTTCACCTTTCACACCTGTTGTTTTGGGTCATCCCTGGCTAGTATGTCATAATCCTTCTATTAATTGGTCTTGTAATTCTATCCTATCCTGGAACGTATCTTGTCATGTGAAGTGCTTAATGTCTGCCATTCCTCCCATTTCTTCTGTCCCCACTTCTCAGGAGGAACCTGGCGATTTGACAGGAGTGCCGGAGGAATATCATGATCTGCGCACGGTCTTCAGTCGGTCCCGAGCCAACTCCCTTCCTCCTCACCGGTCGTATGATTGTAGTATTGATCTCCTTCCGGGGACCACTCCTCCTCGGGGTAGACTATACTCTCTGTCGGCTCCCGAACGTAAGGCTCTCGAGGATTATTTATCTGTGTCTCTTGACGCCGGTACCATAGTGCCTTCTTCCTCTCCGGCCGGGGCGGGGTTCTTTTTGTTAAGAAGAAGGACGGTACTCTGCGCCCCTGCGTGGATTATCGAGGGCTGAATGACATAACGGTTAAGAATCGTTATCCGCTTCCCCTTATGTCATCAGCCTTCGAGATTCTGCAGGGAGCCAGGTGCTTTACTAAGTTGGACCTTCGTAACGCTTACCATCTCGTGCGCATCAGAGAGGGGGACGAGTGGAAAACGGCGTTTAACACTCCGTTAGGGCATTTTGAGTACCGGGTTCTGCCGTTTGGTCTCGCCAATGCGCCAGCTGTTTTTCAGGCATTAGTTAATGATGTTCTGAGAGACATGCTGAACATCTTTGTTTTTGTCTATCTTGACGATATCCTGATTTTTTCACCGTCACTCGAGATTCATGTTCAGCACGTTCGACGTGTTCTACAGCGCCTTTTAGAGAATTGTCTCTACGTAAAGGCTGAGAAGTGCTCTTTTCATGTCTCCTCCGTTACTTTTCTCGGTTCCGTTATTTCCGCTGAAGGCATTCAGATGGATTCCGCTAAGGTCCAAGCTGTCAGTGATTGGCCCGTTCCAAGGTCACGTGTCGAGTTGCAGCGCTTTTTAGGTTTTGCTAATTTCTATCGGCGTTTCATTCGTAATTTCGGTCAAGTTGCTGCCCCTCTCACAGCTCTTACTTCTGTCAAGACGTGTTTTAAGTGGTCCGGTTCCGCCCAGGGAGCTTTTGATCTTCTAAAAGAACGTTTTACGTCCGCTCCTATCCTCGTTACTCCTGACGTCACTAGACAATTCATTGTCGAGGTTGACGCTTCAGAGGTAGGCGTGGGAGCCATTCTATCCCAGCGCTTCCAGTCTGACGATAAGGTTCATCCTTGCGCTTATTTTTCTCATCGCCTGTCGCCATCTGAGCGCAACTATGATGTGGGTAACCGTGAACTGCTCGCCATCCGCTTAGCCCTAGGCGAATGGCGACAGTGGTTGGAGGGGGCGACCGTTCCTTTTGTCGTTTGGACAGACCATAAGAACCTTGAGTACATCCGTTCTGCCAAACGACTTAATGCCCGTCAAGCTCGTTGGGCGTTGTTTTTCGCTCGTTTCGAGTTTGTGATTTCTTACCGTCCGGGTAGCAAGAACACCAAGCCTGATGCCTTATCCCGTCTGTTTAGTTCTTCTGTGGCTTCTACTGATCCCGAGGGATTCTTCCTTATGGGCGTGTTGTCGGGTTAACAGTCTGGGGAATTGAAGGACAGGTTAAGCAAGCACTCACGCACACTGCGTCGCCGCGCGCTTGTCCTAGTAACCTCCTTTTCGTTCCTGTTTCCACTCGTCTGGCTGTTCTTCAGTGGGCTCACTCTGCCAAGTTAGCTGGTCATCCCGGTGTTGGAGGCACTCTTGCGTCTATTCGCCAGCGCTTTTGGTGGCCGACTCAGGAGCGTGACACGCGCCGTTTCGTGGCTGCTTGTTCGGACTGCGCGCAGACTAAGTCGGGTAACTCTCCTCCTGCCGGTCGTCTCAGACCGCTCCCCATTCCTTCTCGACCATGGTCTCACATCGCCCTAGACTTCATTACCGGTCTGCCTTTGTCTGCGGGGAAGACTGTGATTCTTACGGTTGTCGATAGGTTCTCTAAGGCGGCACATTTCATTCCCCTCGCTAAACTTCCTTCCGCTAAGGAGACGGCACAAATCATTATCGAGAATGTGTTCAGAATTCATGGCCTCCCGTTAGACGCCGTTTCAGACAGAGGCCCGCAATTCACGTCACAGTTTTGGAGGGAGTTCTGTCGTTTGATTGGTGCGTCCGTCAGTCTCTCTTCCGGGTTTCATCCCCAGTCTAACGGTCAAGCAGAGAGGGCCAATCAGACGATTGGTCGCATACTACGCAGCCTTTCTTTCAGAAACCCTGCGTCTTGGGCAGAACAGCTCCCCTGGGCAGAATACGCTCACAACTCGCTTCCTTCGTCTGCTACCGGGTTATCTCCGTTTCAGAGTAGTCTGGGTTACCAGCCTCCTCTGTTCTCATCCCAGCTTGCCGAGTCCAGCGTTCCCTCCGCTCAAGCGTTTGTCCAACGTTGTGAGCGCACCTGGAGGAGGGTGAGGTCTGCACTTTGCCGCTACAGGGCACAGACTGTGAGAGCCGCCAATAAATGCAGGATTAAGAGTCCAAGGTATTGTTGCGGCCAGAGAGTGTGGCTTTCCACTCGCAACCTTCCTCTTACGACAGCTTCTCGTAAGTTGACTCCGCGGTTCATTGGTCCGTTCCGTGTCTCCCAGGTCGTCAATCCTGTCGCTGTGCGACTGCTTCTTCCGCAACATCTTCGTCGGGTCCATCCTGTCTTCCATGTCTCCTGTGTCAAGCCCTTTCTTCGCACCCCCGTTCGTCTTCCCTCCCCCCCTCCCGTCCTTGTCGAGAGCGCACCTATTTACAAGGTACGTAGGATCATGGACATGCGTTCTCGGGGACGGGGTCACCAATACTTAGTGGATTGGGAGGGTTACGGTCCTGAGGAGAGGAGTTGGGTTCCGTCTCGGGACGTGCTGGACCGTTCACTCATTGATGATTTCCTCCGTTGCCGCCAGGATTCCTCCTCGAGTGCGCCAGGAGGCGCTCGGTGAGTGGGGGGGTACTGTCATGTTTTGTCATTAATTATCATGTCTTGTCCCTGTGCTTCCCCTTCTATTCGTTTCCCTCTGCTGGTCTTATTAGGTTCTTTCCCCCTTTTTATCCCTCTCTCTCCCCCTCCCTCTCTCACTCTCTCGCTCTCTCTTCTCTCTATCGTTCCGTTCCTGCTCCCAGCTGTTCCTATTCCCCTAATCATCATTTAGTCTTCCCACACCTGTTCCCGATCCTTTTCCCTGATTAGAGTCCCTATTTCTCTCCTTGTTTTCCGTACCTGCCCTGTCGGATCCTCATCTATAATTCACCGTGCTGTGTCTATGTTTTGCCCTGTCGTGTCGTGTTTCCCTCAGATGCTGCGTGGTGAGCAGGTGTCTGAGTCTGCTAGGTTCAAGTGCCTTCCCGAGGCAACCTGCAGTTCTCGATCAAGTCTCCAGTCTGTTCTCGTCTTTTCGAGTAGTATTATGCTTTTTGTTTTGTAAAGTTTCTTACTGGATTAAAAACTCTGTTTTCGCCAAGTCGCTGTTGGGTCCTCATTCACCTGCATAACATATGATCGGTAAAAGACCTTTAGAGTTAAATTCAGGAGGTGGTAACTCTTTAAACAACTACTCTCGTGGTGCTCCAAAGTCGTAATGAGTTCGTTGTTACATGATTCATTTAAATCAAGTAACATTTAAACATAGTTGATTCAATAAATAACAGTCATCAGAGTAATGAAAGTAAAGTCACGACACAGTGTACGTTTACTGCATTTCATAGTTTAAGATTACAATCTGTATTCCCATCTCCCTTCATTCGTGATCATTCATTCACTGAAATGATGATACTTTCCTCTATCCCACCTGTGGACCGTTATGATTGCATTGACACTGAGCATTCATATTACATTTACATTACATTTAAGTCATTTAGCAGACGCTCTTATCCAGAGCGACTTACAAATTGGTGCATTCACCTTATGACATCCAGTGGAACAACCACTTTACAATAGTGCATCTAAATATTTTAAGGGGGGAGGGGGTGAGAAGGATTACTTTATCCTATCCTAGGTATTCCTTAAAGAGGTGGGGTTTCAGGTGTCTCCGGAAGGTGGTGATTGACTCCGCTGTCCTGGCGTCGTGAGGGAGTTTGTTCCACCATTGGGGAGCCAGAGCAGCGAACAGTTTTGACTGAGCTGAGCAGGAACTGTACTTCCTCAGTGGTAGGGAGGCGAGCAGGCCAGAGGTGGATGAACGCAGTGCCCTTATTTGGGTGTAGGGCCTGATCAGAGCCTGGAGGTACTGAGGTGCCGTTCCCCTCACAGCTCCGTAGGCAAGCACCATGGTCTTGTAGCGGATGCGAGCTTCAACTGGAAGCCAGTGGAGAGAGCGGAGGAGCGGGGTGACGTGAGAGAACTTGGGAAGGTTGAACACTAGACGGGCTGCGGCGTTCTGGATGAGTTGTAGGGGTTTAATGGCACAGGCAGGGAGCCCAGCCAACAGCGAGTTGCAGTAATCCAGACGGGAGATGACAAGTGCCTGGATTAGGACCTGCGCCGCTTCCTGTGTGAGGCAGGGTCGTACTCTGCGGATGTTGTAGAGCATGAACCTACAGGACGGGCCACCGCCTTGATGTTAGTTGAGAACGACAGTTTGTTGTCCAGGATCACGCCAAGGTTCTTAGCGCTCTGGGAGGAGGACACAATGGAGTTGTCAACCGTGATGGCGAGATCATGGAACGGGCAGTCCTTCCCCGGGAGGAAGAGCAGCTCCGTCTTGCCGAAGTTCAGCTTGAGGTGGTGATCCGTCATCCACACTGATATGTCTGCCAGACATGCAGAGATGCGATTCGCCACCTGGTCATCAGAAGGGGGAAAGGAGAAGATTAATTGTGTGTCGTCTGCATAGCAATGATAGGAGAGACCATGTGAGGTTATGACAGAGCCAAGTGACTTGGTGTATAGCGAGAATAGGAGAGGGCCTAGAACAGAGCCCTGGGGGACACCAGTGGTGAGAGCGCGTGGTGAGGAGACAGATTCTCGCCACGCCACCTGGTAGGAGCGACCTGTCAGGTAGGACGCAATCCAAGCGTGGGCCGCGCCGGAGATGCCCAACTCGGAGAGGGTGGAGAGGAGGATCTGATGGTTCACAGTATCGAAGGCAGCCGATAGGTCTAGAAGGATGAGAGCAGAGGAGAGAGAGTTAGCTTTAGCGGTGCGGAGCGCCTCCGTGATACAGAGAAGAGCAGTCTCAGTTGAATGACTAGTCTTGAAACCTGACTGATTTGGATCAAGAAGGTCATTCTGAGAGAGATAGCGGGAGAGCTGACCAAGGACGGCACGTTCAAGAGTTTTGGAGAGAAAAGAAAGAAGGGATACTGGTCTGTAGTTGTTGACATCGGAGGGATCGAGTGTAGGTTTTTTCAGAAGGGGTGCAACTCTCGCTCTCTTGAAGACTGAAGGGACGTAGCCAGCGGTCAGGGATAAGTTGATGAGCGAGGTGAGGTAAGGGAGAAGGTCTCCGGAAATGGTCTGGAGAAGAGAGGAGGGGATAGGGTCGAGCGGGCAGGTTGTTGGGCGGCTGGCCGTCACAAGACGCGAGATTTCATCTGGAGAGAGAGGGGAGAAAGAGGTCAGAGCACAGGGTAGGGCAGTGTGAGCAAAACCAGCGGTGTTGTTTGACTTAGCAAACGAGGATCGGATGTCGTCGATCTTCTTTTCAAAATGGTTGACGAAGTCATCTGCAGAGAGGGAGGAGGGGGGGAGGGGGAGGAGGATTCAGGAGGGAGGAGAATGTGGCAAAGAGCTTCCTAGGGTTAGAGGCAGATGCTTGGAATTTAGAGTGGTAGAAAGTGGCTTTAGCAGCAGAGACAGAGGAGGAAAATGTAGAGAGGAGGGAGTGAAAGGATGCCAGGTCCGCAGGGAGGCGAGTTTTCCTCCATTTCCGCTCGGCCTTCCGGAGCCCTGTTCTGTGAGCTCGCATTGAGTCGTCAAGCCACGGAGCGGGAGGGGAGGACCGAGCCGGCCTGGAAGATAGGGGACATAGAGAGTCAAAGGATGCAGAAAGGGAGGAGAGGAGGGTTGAGGAGGCAGAATCAGGAGATAGGTTGGAGAAGGTTTGAGCAGAGGGAAGAGATGATAGGATGGAAGAGGAGAGAGTAGCGGGGGAGAGAGAGCGAAGGTTGGGACGGCGCGATACCATCCGAGTAGGGGCAGTGTGGGAAGTGTTGGATGAGAGCGAGAGGGAAAAGGATACAAGGTAGTGGTCGGAGACTTGGAGGGGAGTTGCAATGAGGTTAGTGGAAGAACAGCATCTAGTAAATATATATATTGAGCATATACAGTTCAATCGGTGACGTCACTCACTCTGAGACCTTGAAGTAGTTGTTCCCCTTGCTCTGCAAGGGCCGCAGATTTTGTGGAGTGATGGTTAACGATGCTTCGAGGGTGGCTGTTGTCGATGTGTGCAGAGGGTCCCTGGTTTGGACATGATTTGGAAAGGCACACACCTGTCTATATAAGGTCCAACAGTAAGAGAAAAATCCAACCCATGGGGTCAAAGGAATTGTCCATTGAGTTGTTATAAAAAAAAATATTTCACCTTTCACCAAGGTAGGCTAGTTGAGAACAAGTTCTCATTTGCAACTGTGACCTGGCCAAGATAAAGCGTAGCAATTTGACACATACTGTCATGCAGGTGAAAGAGGACCCAAAAGCGACTTAACAGAAACAGAGTTTATTTAAGTCCAAAACGGAATAACAGAAATCCTCTAGACTTGTAGAGGGGAAACAACTGGAGAAGCGGCCACAGACTGCAGGTCGCTTCGGGTAGGCGCAGGCCGTAGTCGACAGAGACACCTGCTCACACGCAGCATCTGATGAAGGCAAAAAAACACGACAGGACAGGGCGATACACAATCACGGCAAAAACACGACAGGACAGGGCGAAACGCAATCACAGCATGGTGAATACAATACAAGGAACCGACGGGACAGGAACGGATCACAAAGGAATAAATAGGGACTCTAATCAGGGGAAAGGATCGGGAACAGGTGTGGGAAGACTAAATGATGATTAGGGGAATAGGAACAGCTGGGAGCAGGAACGGAACGATAGAGAGAAGAGAGAGCGAGAGAGTGAGAGAGGGAGGGGGAGAGAGAGGGATAGAAGGAGGGAAAGAACCAAATAAGACCAGCAGAGGGAAACGAATAGCATGGGGAGCACAGGGACAAGACATGATAATAAATGACAAACATGACAGTACCCCCCACTCACCGAGCGCCTCCTGGCGCACTCGAGGAGGAATCCTGGCGGCAACGGAGGAAATCATCGATGAGTGAACGGTCCAGCACGTCCCGAGACGGAACCCAACTCCTCTCCTCAGGACCGTAACCCTCCCAATCCACTAGGTATTGGTGACCCCGTCCCGAGAACGCATGTCCATGATCTTATGTACCTTGTAAATAGGTGCGCTCTCGACAAGGACGGGAGGGGGGAAGACGAACGGGGGTGCGAAGAAAGGGCTTAACACAGGAGACATGGAAGACAGGATGGACGCGACGAAGATGTCGCGGAAGAAGCAGTCGCACAGCGACAGGATTGACGACCTGGGAGACACGGAACGGACCAATGAACCGCGGAGTCAACTTACGAGAAGCTGTCGTAAGAGGAAGGTTGCGAGTGGAAAGCCACACTCTCTGGCCGCAACAATACCTTGGACTCTTAATCCTGCGTTTATTGGCGGCTCTCACCGTCTGTGCCCTGTAACGGCAAAGTGCAGACCTCACCCTCCTCCAGGTGCGCTCACAACGTTGGACAAACGCTTGAGCGGAGGGAACGCTGGACTCGGCAAGCTGGGATGAGAACAGAGGAGGCTGGTAACCCAGACTACTCTGAAACGGAGATAACCCGGTAGCAGACGAAGGAAGCGAATTGTGAGCGTATTCTGCCCAGGGGAGCTGTTCTGCCCAAGACGCAGGGTTTCTGAAAGAAAGGCTGCGTAGTATGCGACCAATCGTCTGATTGGCCCTCTCTGCTTGACCGTTAGACTGGGGATGAAACCCGGAAGAGAGACTGACGGACGCACCAATCAAACGACAGAACTCCCTCCAAAACTGTGACGTGAATTGCGGCCTCTGTCTGAAACGGCGTCTAACGGGAGGCCATGAATTCTGAATACATTCTCAATAATGATTTGTGCCGTCTCCTTAGCGGAAGGAAGTTTAGCGAGGGGAATGAAATGTGCCGCCTTAGAGAACCTATCGACAACCGTCAGAATCACAGTCTTCCCCGCAGACAAAGGCAGACCGGTAATGAAGTCTAAGGCAATGTGAGACCATGGTCGAGAAGGAATGGGGAGCGGTCTGAGACGACCGGCAGGAGGAGAGTTACCCGACTTAGTCTGCGCGCAGTCCGAACAAGCAGCCACGAAACGGCGCGTGTCACGCTCCTGAGTCGGCCACCAAAAGCGCTGGCGAATAGACGCAAGAGTGCCTCGAACACCGGGATGACCAGCTAACTTGGCAGAGTGAGCCCACTGAAGAACAGCCAGACGAGTGGAAACAGGAACGAAAAGGAGGTTACTAGGACAAGCGCGCGGCGACGCAGTGTGCGTGAGTGCTTGCTTAACCTGTCTTTCAATTCCCCAGACTGTTAACCCGACAACACGCCCATAAGGAAGAATCCCTCGGGATCAGTAGAAGCCACAGAAGAACTAAACAGACGGGATAAGGCATCAGGCTTGGTGTTCTTGCTACCCGGACGGTAAGAAATCACAAACTCGAAACGAGCGAAAAACAACGCCCAACGAGCTTGACGGGCATTAAGTCGTTTGGCAGAACGGATGTACTCAAGGTTCTTATGGTCTGTCCAAACGACAAAAGGAACGGTCGCCCCCTCCAACCACTGTCGCCATTCGCCTAGGGCTAAGCGGATGGCGAGCAGTTCACGGTTACCCACATCATAGTTGCGCTCAGATGGCGACAGGCGATGAGAAAAATAAGCGCAAGGATGAACCTTATCGTCAGACTGGAAGCGCTGGGATAGAATGGCTCCCACGCCTACCTCTGAAGCGTCAACCTCGACAATGAATTGTCTAGTGACGTCAGGAGTAACGAGGATAGGAGCGGACGTAAAACGTTCTTTAAGAAGATCAAAAGCTCCCTGGGCGGAACCGGACCACTTAAAACACGTCTTGACAGAAGTAAGAGCTGTGAGAGGGGCAGCAACTTGACCGAAATTACGAATGAAACGCCGATAGAAATTAGCGAAACCTAAAAAGCGCTGCAACTCGACACGTGACCTTGGAACGGGCCAATCACTGACAGCTTGGACCTTAGCGGAATCCATCTGAATGCCTTCAGCGGAAATAACGGAACCGAGAAAAGTAACGGAGGAGACATGAAAAGAGCACTTCTCAGCCTTTACGTAGAGACAATTCTCTAAAAGGCGCTGTAGAACACGTCGAACGTGCTGAACATGAATCTCGAGTGACGGAGAAAAAAATCAGGATATCGTCAAGATAGACAAAAACAAAAATGTTCAGCATGTCTCTCAGAACATCATTAACTAATGCCTGAAAAACAGCTGGCGCATTGGCGAGACCGAACGGCAGAACCCGGTACTCAAAATGCCCTAACGGAGTGTTAAACGCCGTTTTCCACTCGTCCCCCTCTCTGATGCGCACGAGATGGTAAGCGTTACGAAGGTCCAACTTAGTAAAGCACCTGGCTCCCTGCAGAATCTCGAAGGCTGATGACATAAGGGGAAGCGGATAACGATTCTTAACCGTTATGTCATTCAGCCCTCGATAATCCACGCAGGGGCGCAGAGTACCGTCCTTCTTCTTAACAAAAAGAACCCCGCCCCGGCCGGAGAAGAAGAAGGCACTATGGTACCGGCGTCAAGAGACACAGACAAATAATCCTCGAGAGCCTTACGTTCGGGAGCCGACAGAGAGTATAGTCTACCTCGAGGAGGAGTGGTCCCCGGAAGGAGATCAATACTACAATCATACGACCGGTGAGGAGGAAGGGAGTTGGCTCGGGACCGACTGAAGACCGTGCGCAGATCATGATATTCCTCCGGCACTCCTGTCAAATCGCCAGGTTCCTCCTGAGAAGTAGGGACAGAAGAAACGGGAGGGATGGCAGACATTAAACACTTCACATGACAAGAAACGTTCCAGGATAGGATAGAATTACTAGACCAATTAATAGAAGGATTATGACATACTAGCCAGGGATGACCCAAAACAACAGGTGTAAACGGTGAACGGAAAATCAAAAAAGAAATAGTCTCACTGTGGTTACCAGATACTGTGAGGGTTAAAGGTAGTGTCTCAAATCTGATACTGGGAAGATGACTACCATCTAAGGCGAACATGGGCGTAGGCTTATCTAACTCTCTGAAAGGAATGTCATGTTTCCGAACCCATGCTTCGTCCATGAAACAACCCTCAGCCCCAGAGTCTATCAAGGCACTACATGTAGCACCCGAACCGGTCCAGCGTAGGTGGACCGACAAAGTAGTACAGGACCTTGATGGAGAGACTTGAGTAGTTGCGCTCACCTGTAGCCCTCCGCTTACAGATGAGCTCTGGCTTTACTGGACATGAATTAACAAAATGTCCAGCAACTCCGCAATAGAGGCACAGGCGGTTGGTGATCCTCCGTTCCCTCTCCTTATTCGAGATGCGAATCCCTCCCAGCTGCATGGGCTCAGTCTCAAAGCCAGAGGAGGGAGATGGTTGCGATGCGGAGCAGGGAAACACCGTTGATGCGAGCTCTCTTCCACGAGCCCGGTGACGAAGATCTACCCGTCGTTCTATGCGGATGGCGAGAGCAATCAAAGAGTCCACATCTGAAGGAACCTCCCGGGAGAGAATCTCATCCTTAACCACTGCGTGGAGTCCCTCCAGAAAACGAGCGAGCAGCGCCGGCTCGTTCCACTCACTAGAGGCAGCAAGAGTGCGAAACTCAATGGAATAATCCGTTATGGACCGTTCACCTTGGCATAAGGAAGCCAGGGCCCTAGAAGCCTCCCCACCAAAAACTGAACGGTCAAAAACCCGAATCATCTCCTCTTTAAAGTTCTGGAATTTGTTAGAGCAATCAGCCCTTGCCTCCCAGATAGCTGTGCCCCATTCTCGAGCCCGGCCAGTAAGGAGTGAAATGACGTAAGCAACCCGAGCTCTCTCTCTAGAGTATGTGTGGGGTTGGAGAGAGAACACAATCTCACACTGCGTGAGAAAGGAGCGGCACTCAGTGGGCTGCCCGGAGTAGCAAGGTGGGTTATTAACCCTAGGTTCTGGAGGCTCGGCAGGCCAGGAAGTAACAGGTGGCACGAGACGTAGACTCTGGAACTGTCCAGAGAGGTCGGAAACCTGAGCGGCCAGGTTCTCCACGGCATGGCGAGCAGCGGACAATTCCTGCTCGTGTCTGCCGAGCATGGCTCCTTGGATCTCGACGGCAGTGTAACGAGCGTCTGAAGTCGCTGGGTCCATTCCTTGGTCGGTTCCTTCTGTCATGCAGGTGAAAGAGGACCCAAAAGCGACTTAACAGAAACAGAGTTTATTTAAGTCCAAACAGGGAATAACAGAAATCCTCTAGTCTGTAGAGGGGAAACAACTGGAGAAGCGGCCACAGACTGCAGGTCGCTTTTCGGGTAGGCGCAGGCCGTAGTCGACAGAGACACCTGCTCACACGCAGCATCTGATGAAGGCAAAAAAACACGACAGGACAGGGCGATACACAATCACGGCAAAAACACGACAGGACAGGGCGAAACGCAATCACAGCATGGTGAATACAATACAAGGAACCGACGGGACAGGAACGGATCACAAAGGAATAAATAGGGACTCTAATCAGGGGAAAGGATCGGGAACAGGTGTGGGAAGACTAAATGATGATTAGGGGAATAGGAACAGCTGGGAGCAGGAACGGAACGATAGAGAGAAGAGAGAGCGAGAGAGTGAGAGAGGGAGGGGGAGAGAGAGGGATAGAAGGAGGGAAAGAACCAAATAAGACCAGCAGAGGGAAACGAATAGCATGGGGAGCACAGGGACAAGACATGATAATAAATGACAAACATGACACATACAACAACATATGGAATAAACAAAACATACAGTCAATAATGCAGTAGAACAAAAGAAAACAAAAAGTCTATATACAGTGAGTGCAAATGAGGTAAGTAAGTTAAATAAATAGGTCATGGTGGTGAAGTAATTACAATACAGCAATTAAACACTGGAATGGTAGATCGGCAGAAGATGAATGTGCAGGTAGAGATACAGGGGTGCAAAGGAGCAAAATAAATAAATACCAGTATGGGGATGAGGTAGGTAGATACATGGGCTGTTTACAGATGGGCTATGTACAGGTGCAGTGATCTGTAAGTTGCTCTGACAGCTGGTGCTTAAAAACCTGTTGGGGATAGGGCTGTCTACTGCCCCCGCTGGAGTAATTGCGTGCCCATAGTAAACATATTTTTATTTTGTCAAAAGTTGCTAATATATGCAAATAAAAATTATTGAATAGAAAACACTCTAAAGCTTCTAAAACCGTTTAAATTATGTCTGTATGTAAAGCAGAACTCTCAGGGCAGTCATTCTCCCAAACTCTCTCTTGTCATCAGAAAAGTTGGCCCAACTTTGACGTCATCGTGCCCAACCTTCCCAAGCACATACAGGTCTGGGAACAGTCTCTCTGTCTTCAGCGCGATCTCAGCATTCAATGGGGCTTCTCATTGTGAGAATCGCGCGCTCACAAGAGTTTTGGCGGGCCGAAACCTTTCGGTCATACGAAAAAACAGGTCACTTTTATGCGCGCTCTGCTCCGGTCCTGTCTTTTTTCCAAGATCGATTATACAATGCATGCGTTTCTGTTCGTCCTCACGATTGCTGTACACCTTTATAACATGTTAAAGCTTGATTATGAACGTAGTTTGATAAGTTTAGTCGACATATAATATGTAAGTTTGACGTTTTGGTGCGCATCCACTTTCAACCGAAATGTGTCGTGTTTGAGAACCGAAAGACACAGACTGCAAAGCTAAACGCTGTTTTTGGTAATTATAATTCCTTCCAGGTCTTCTGATGGAAGAACAGCAAAGGTAAGGGAATTATAAAAAATAAATGTAACACAGCGATTGCATTCAGAAGAAGTGTATCTAACTATATATATGTAGAACATGCATATTTAGTCAAAGTTTATGATGTGTATTCCTTGTTAGCTGACATTATCTGCCGGAGCTATCGTCATTTCTCAAGACATTTGAGTAGCATTTTTTGAACGATGCATCATTGTAAACAGAGATTTATGGATATATATATATATATATAGCATATTATTGAAAAACACAAATGTACTGTGTAACATGTTATATTACTGTCATCTGATGAAGATTTCAAAAGGTTAGTGCATTATTTTTCTTTTAATCCTGCGTTTGTTGATTGCATATTTTTTTCAACTTGGCTATGCAAATTAGCTGTGTCTTCGGTGGTGGTTTGACATAAATATGTGCTATGTTTTTGCCGTAAAACATTTTAGAAATCTGACTTGCTGGGTATATAAACAAGGTGTTTATCTTTCATTTGAGCCATTGGACTTGTTAATGTGTGGAGGTTAAATATTTTTAGGAATATTTTTGCGTTCCATGCGCCACCTTCCAGCTGAACGTGGGGGGGGGGGGGTGTTCCCAAATTGGAACCCTAGTCCCCTTCTGGTTAAAGCTAGTGAGGGAGAAATGAGTCTCCAGCTTCAGAGATTTTTGCAATTCGTTCCAGTCATGGGCAGCAGAGAACTGGAAGGAAAGATGACCAAAGGAGGAATTGGCTTTGGGGGTGACCAGTGAGATATACCTGCTGGAGCGCGTGCTACGAGTGGGTGCTGCTATGGTGACCAGTGAGCTGAGATAAGGCGGAGCTTTACCTAGCAGAGACTTGTAGATAACCTGTAGCCAGTGGGTTTGGCGATTAGTATGAAGCGAGGGCCAACCAACGAGAGCGTACAGGTCGCAATGGTTTGTAGTGTATGGAGCCTTGGTGACAAAATGGATGGCACTGTGATAGACTGCATCCAGTTTGTTGAGTAGAGTGTTGGAGGCTATTTTATAGATGACATCACCGAAGTCGAGGATCGGTAGGATGGTCAGTTTTACGAGGGTATGTTTGGCAGCATGAGTGAAGGATGCTTTGCTGCGATATAGGAAGCCGATTCTAGATTTAATTTTGAATTGGAGATGCTTAATGGGAGTCTGGAAGGAAAGTTTACAGTCTAACCAGACACCCAGGTATTTGTAGTTGTCCACGTATTCAGAGCCGTCCAGAGTAGTGATGCTGGACGGGCTGGCAGGTGCGGGCAGTGATTGATTGAATAGCATGCATTTAGTTTAACTTGTATTTAAGAGCAGTTGGAGGCCACGGAAGGAGAGTTGTATGGCATTGAAGCTCATCTGGAGGTTGGTTAACACAGTGTCCAAGGAGGGACCAGAAGTGTACAGAATGGTGTCGTCTGCGTAGAGGTGGATCAGAGAATCACCAGCAGCCAGAGCAACATCATTGATGTATTAGAGTCGGCCCGATATTTGAACCCTGTGGCACACCCATAGAGACTGTCAGAGGTCCGGACAACAGGCTCTCCGATTTGACACACTGAACTCTATCAATGAAGAATTTGGTAAACCAGGCGAGACAATCATTTGAGAAACCAAGGCTATCGAGTCTGCCAATAATAATGGTGTGATTGACAGAGTCGAAAGCCTTGGCCAGGTCGATGAATACGGCTGCACAGTAATGTCTCTTATCGATGGCGGTTATGATGTCGTTTAGACCCTTGAGCGTGGCTGAGGTGCACCCATGACCAGCTCTGAAACCAGATTGCATAGCGGAGAAGGTATGGTGGGATTCGAAATGGTCAGTAATCTGTTTGTTAACTTGGCTTTCGAAGACCTTAGAAAGACAGGGTAGGATAGATATAGGTCTGTAGCAGTTTGGGTCTAGAGAGTCACCCCCTTTAAAGAGGGGGATGAGCGCGGCAGCTTTCCAATCTTTGGGAATCTCAGACAATACGAAAGAGAGGTTGAACAGGGTAGTAATAGGGTTTGCAACAATTTTGGCAGATCATTTTAGAAAGAGAGGGTCCAGATTGTCTAGCCCGGCTGATTTGTAGGAGTCCAGATTTTGCAGCTCTTTCAGAACATTTTATTTTATTTGATTTATTTCACCTTTATTTAACCAGGTAGGCAAGTTGAGAACAAGTTCTCATTTACAATTGCGACCTGGCCAAGATAAAGCAAAGCAGTTCGACAGATACAACGACACAGAGCTACACATGGAGTAAAACAAACATACAGTCAATAATACAGTATAAACAAGTCTATATACAATGTGAGCAAATCAGGTGAGAAGGGAGGTAAAGGCAAAAAAGGCCATGGTGGCAAAGTAAATACAATATAGCAAGTAAAACACTGGAATGGTAGTTTTGCAATGGAAGAATGTGCAAAGTAGAAATAAAAATAATGGGGTGCAAAGGAGCAAAATAAATAAATAAATAAAATACAGTTGGGAAAGAGGTAGTTGTTTGGGCTAAATTATAGGTGGGCTATGTACAGGTGCAGTAATCTGTAAGATGCTCTGACAGTTGGTGCTTAAAGCTAGTGAGGGAGATAAGTGTTTCCAGTTTCAGAGATTTTTGTAGTTCGTTCCAGTCATTGGCAGCAGAGAACTGGAAGGAGAGGCGGCCAAAGAAAGAATTGGTTTTGGGGGTGACTAGAGAGATATACCTGCTGGAGCGTGTGCTACAGGTGGGAGATGCTATGGTGACCAGCGAGCTGAGATAAGGGGGGACTTTACCTAGCAGGGTCTTGTAGATGACATGGAGCCAGTGGGTTTGGCGACGAGTATGAAGTGAGGGCCAGCCAACGAGAGCGTACAGGTCGCAATTGTGGGTAGTATATGGGGCTTTGGTGACAAAACGGATGGCACTGTGATAGACTGCATCCAGTTTGTTGAGTAGAGTGTTGGAGGCTATTTTATAGATGACATCACCGAAGTCGAGGATCGGTAGGATGGTCAGTTTTACGAGGGTATGTTTGGCAGCATGAGTGAAGGATGCTTTGCTGCGATATAGGAAGCCGATTCTAGATTTAATTTTGAATTGGAGATGCTTAATGGGAGTCTGGAAGGAAAGTTTACAGTCTAACCAGACACCCAGGTATTTGTAGTTGTCCACGTATTCAGAGCCGTCCAGAGTAGTGATGCTGGACGGGCTGGCAGGTGCGGGCAGTGATTGATTGAATAGCATGCATTTAGTTTAACTTGTATTTAAGAGCAGTTGGAGGCCACGGAAGGAGAGTTGTATGGCATTGAAGCTCATCTGGTGGTTGGTTAACACAGTGTCCAAGGAGGGGCCAGAAGTGTACAGAATGGTGTCGTCTGCGTAGAGGTGGATCAGAGAATCACCAGCAGCCAGAGCAACATCATTGATGTATTAGAGTCGGCCCGATATTTGAACCCTGTGGCACACCCATAGAGACTGTCAGAGGTCCGGACAACAGGCTCTCCGATTTGACACACTGAACTCTATCAATGAAGAATTTGGTAAACCAGGCGAGACAATCATTTGAGAAACCAAGGCTATCGAGTCTGCCAATAATAATGGTGTGATTGACAGAGTCGAAAGCCTTGGCCAGGTCGATAAATACGGCTGCACAGTAATGTCTCTTATCGATGGCGGTTATGATGTCGTTTAGACCCTTGAGCGTGGCTGAGGTGCACCCATGACCAGCTCTGAAACCAGATTGCATAGCGGAGAAGGTATGGTGGGATTTGAAATGGTCGGTAATCTGTTTGTTGACTTGGCTTTCGAAGACCTTAGAAAGGCATGGTAACATCTGCTATCTGGATTTGGGTAAAGGAGAAATGGTGGGGGCTTTGGCGGGTTGGTGTGGAGGGTGTCAGGGAGTTGACCGGGGTAGGCGTTGCCATGTGGAAAGCATGGCCAGCCGTAGAGAAATTATTATTGAAATTCTCAATTATAATGGATTTATCGGTGGTGACAGCGTTTCCTAGCCTCAGAGCAGTGGGCAGCTGGGAGGAGGTGCTCTTATTCGCCATGGACTTTACAGCGTCCCAGACCTTTTTTGAGTTGGTACTACAGGATGCAAATTTCTGTTTGAAAAAGCTTGCCTTAGCTTTTCTAACTGCCTGTGTATATTTGTTCCTAACTTCCCTGATAAGTTGCAAATCACAGGGGCTATCCGATGCTAATGCAGAATGCCACAGGATGTTTTTGTGCTGGTCAAGGGCAGACAGGTCTGGAGTTAACCAAAGACTATATCTGTTCCTAGTTCTACATTTTTTGAGAGGGGCATGCTTATTTAAGATGGTGAGGAAGGCACTTTTAAATCCTGTGAGTCAGGATTGTGTTGAAGCACAGATCTGGGGAAGAGTACTTAAGAACCCGATGGTCACTCTGACAGAGCTCCAGAGTTCCGAGGTGGAGATGGGAGAAGCTTCCAGAAGGACAACCATCTCTGCAGCACTCCACCAATCAGGCCTATATGGTAGAGTGACCAGACAGAAGCCACTCCTCAGTAAAAGGACAGGACAGCCCACTTAGAGTTTGCCAAAAGGCGCCAAATGGACACTCAGACCATGAGAAACAATATTATCTGCTCTGATGAAACCAAGATTGAACTCTTTGGCCTGAATGCCAAGTGCCACATCTGGAGGAAACCTGGCACCATCCCTACGGTGAAGCAAAGTGGTGGCAGCATCATGCTGTGTGGATGTTTTTCAGCGGCAGGGACTGGGAGACTAGTCAGGATCGAGGGAAATATGAACGGGGCAAAGTATAGAGAGATCCTTAATGAAAACCTGCTCCAGAGTGCTCAGGACCTCAGACTGGGGCAAAGGTTCACCTTCCAACAAGACAACACAGGAGTGAATTCGGGACAAGTCTCTGAATGTCCTTGAGTGGCCCAGCCAGAGACTGGACTTTTTTTTTTAGATATAGGCCTATTGTAGTCTGCTGAGAATCTGTAGGCTTGCAAGTAAACTCCCACTGCCATCCGTTCTTCTTGCTAACGTGCAATCATTGGAAAATCATATATATGACCTACGATTAAGATTATCCTACCAACGGGACATCAAAAACTGTAACATCTTAGGTTTCACTGAGACGTGGCTGAACGACGATACAGACAATATAGTGCTAGCTGTATTTTCCATGCACTGACAGAACAGAGATGTTACCTCTGGTAAGACAAGGGGAGGGAGTGGAGTGTGTGTCTATTTGTCAAAAACAGCTGCTGCGTGATATCTAATATTAAAGAAGTCTCAAGTCATTGCTCGCCTGAGGTAGAGTACCTTATTATAAGCTGTAGACCACATTATCTACCAAGAGAGTTCTCAATTATATTACTCGTTGCCGTCTATTTACCACCACAGAACGAAGCTGGCACTAAGACTGCTATCAACCAACTCTCTAAGGCCATAAGCAAAGAAGAAAATGCTCACCCAGAAGTGGCCGGGGACTTTAATACAGGCAAACTTAAATCAGTTTACCAAATTTTTACCAGCATGTCACATGTGCAACCAGAGAAAATAAAATCCTAGACCACCTTTACTCCACACACAGAGATGCATACAAAGCTCTCCCCTGACTTTCATTTGGCAAATCTGACCATAATTCTATCCTCCTGATGCCTGCTTTCAAGCGAAAACTAAAGCAGGAAGTACCAGTGACTCGCTCAATACGGAAGTGGTCAGATGACATGGATGCTACACTAATGGAATTGAGGAGTATACCACCTCAGTCATCATCTTAAGTGCATCTACAACATTGTCCTCACAGTGACTGTACGTACATATCCCAAACAGAATCCATGGATTGCAGGCAACATCCGCATTGAGCTAAAGGCTAGAGGTGACGCTTTCAAGGAACGGGAGACTAATCCAGACGCTGATAAGAAATCCGGCAATGCCCTCAGACGATCCATCAAATAAGCAAATCGTCAATGCAGGATTAAGATTGAATCCTACTACACTGGCACTGATGCTCGTCGGATGTTGCAGGTCTTGAAAACTATTACGGACTGCAATTGAAAACCCAGACGTAAGTTGCCCAGTGACACGAGCATACCATACCAGCTAAATGCCTTTTATGCTCACTTCGAGGCATGCACGGGAGAACCAGCTGTTCTGGTTGACTGTGTGATTACGCTCCCGGTAGCCGATGTGAACAAAACCTTTTAAACAGGTCAACATTCACAAAGCAACTGGGACAGACAGATTACCAGAACGTATACTCAAGCATGCGTGGACCAACTGTCAAGTGTCTTCATTGATATTTTCAACTTCTCCCTGACCGAGTCTGTAATACCTACATGTTTCAAGCAGACCACCATAGTCCCTGTGCCCAAGGAAGCGAAGGTAACTTACCTAAATGACTACTGCCCTGTGGCACTCACGTCGGTAGCCATAAAGGGCATTGAAAGGCTGGTCATGGCTCACATCAACAACATCCTTCCGGACATCCTTGACCCACTCCAATTTGCATACCGCCCCAACAGATCCACAGATGACGCAATCTCAATTGCACTCCACACTGCCCTTTGTTGTGTCTTTGGCTAAGCCAGATTAAGTGATATGACATGCTATTCTATAAAATAATTTCTCCGTAATTAATATTACCTGATTGAGCTAATCATGTAAATGTATTAACTAGAGAGTTGGGACCACAAAATAATATTCATAGAGCTGTTATCTTCTGAATAAACTCTTAAAGGCCTAGTAATATTTACATCAATAGCAGTCAATATTAATCGTCATCTTAATTCAGTCTCATCTGGAAGTTGTAAATTCTTAGTTATCTGCACAAACCCTGGCTAACAAGTTGAATCAGCAATACAAAACTGGGTTTAATTATTTATTTACTAAATACCTAACTAATCACACAGAATTACACACACACATAATTAAATCATAACTTGACTACAAATTACGTCATAAAGGAAAACGTCCCTAGAGGGCGGAACAGATATGACAGCTTGTTACACAAAAGAAAAGGGGCTGGGTGAAAGTGAAAGAGCGGGAAGACTGAGGAACAAAGGGCGAAGCTGTGCTATCGTAAATACAGTATCTTATGCATTCTAAATTACCACCCATTTGGAAAAGGAAAATGCAATAAACATTTACTCTGAGCAGCACTTCGGTAGGTTGGTGATAGATGGAAGACCGTGTTGTCCAACTGAGTCTTTTGTCTCTTGAAGAATGTCTCTGCTGGTAAATTGAATACATTGTCATAACGTTGTTGTGTGGTAGACGGGATACTCTGTCTGTTCCTTCCTAACCCTCGTTTTCAGTGGCTGTTGCTAACTCAATGGCTAGGAGGTACCACTTCTGTAGTGAATAAGAGTTAAAAGTTCATACCATTTGCACCAAAGCTCACGCTGATGTTGGCTTTGTTCTGTAGTTATTATATGAACCATTCTGACATCGGACCGTCGTCCTCACGTACTTGGAAGAGGAAGTTATATCGTCGTTAAGGGCTTATTTATATAGGAAAGGACAGGAGGGGGTGTTTGAAAAGTTTTATAGCCCATGTCCCTTCAAAGGGGTGGGCCACTGATTGAGCTGAGCCCTATCTTATGAAAACCCAAATCTCACATTTTAGAAGGTAAAATCACATTTCATCCCATCACGAATCATTTCATATTCAAACACTTAAGTTGAACAACAATTCCATGTGAATCCGATAACTCTGATGTGTAGACTTTCCAATGTAGAGTTTGTCATCTTATCATTGATTAGAATGTCTCAGATGACAACCGAACTGACATCATATTCATTAAGTACCACCGCATATGTTCAATTGGTCGGATTACCAGAATATAGTTCATTTCCCCCAACCTTCTGATGTTCCCAGAATCTCTATGTTAACCAAGGGTTTTGCAAATGTAACATCAGTAGGGTAGAGAGATGAAAAAGGGGGAAGAGGTATTTATGACTGTCATAAACCTACCCCCAGGCCAACGTCATGACACCTTTCTCACCTGGACAAAAGGAACACCTATGTGAGAATGCTGTTCATTGACTACAGCTCAGCGTTCAACACCATAATGCCCACAAAGCTCATCACTAAGCTAAGGACTCTGGGACTAAACACCTCCCTCTTGCAACTGGATCCTGGACTCCTGATGGGCAGCCCCTAAGTGGTAAGAGGAGGCAACAACACGTCTGTCACGCTGATCTTTAACACTGGGGTCCCTCAGGGATGCGTACTTAGTCCCTTCTTGTATTCCCTGTTCACCCACGACTGCGTGGCCAAACACGACTCCAACATGATCATTAAGTTTGCCTATGAAAAAACAGTGGTAGACCTGATCAGCGATGAGACGGCCTATAAGGAGGAAGTCAGAGAACTGGCAATGTGGTGCCAGGACAACAACCTCCCCCTCCGCGTGAGTAAGACAAAGGAGCTGATCGTGGACTACAGGAATGGACGGTAGAACAGAACTCCATTAACATGGACGGGGCTGCAGTGGAGTGGGTCGAGAGTTTCAACTTCCCCAGATCCTCAAAAGGTTCTACAGCTGCACCATCGATAGCATCCTGGCCGGTTGCATCACCGCCTGGTATGACAACTGCTCGGCATCTGTCACGTTCGTGAGCTGAGTGGGTATTCTATGTTGTGTGTCTAGTTTTCCCGTTTCTATGTTTGGCCTGATATGGTTCTCAATCAGAGGCAGGTGTTAGTCATTGATTGAGGGGTGAGTCTGAGATTGTCGAGGAATTGTTGATGAAATTGGAGGAGAGTGAGGAGAGAGAGCTGTTGGTTTGGCGCAGTATGCACCGCACTCGTCCTGAGGTGCGTGCTAGTCGTCTGGTGAAGACTTTGCCAGCCTCACGCACCAGGCCTCCTGTGCACCTTCCTAGCCCTGCACGTCCTGTGCCAGCTCAGCGCTACAGTGCTCCTAGCTGTGCTAACCATGGCGGGCATTGTACTGGTCAGGCACTGTGTTATGCGGTGGAACGCACGGTGTCCCCAGTACGCGTGCTTAGCCCAGTGCGATACATCCTAGCTCCCCACATCTGCCGCGCTAGACTGAAGATCTATCAAGGGCGGATGGTGCCAGCCCTGATCTCAAGATCTCCCGTACGCCTTCACGGTCCAGTCCATCCAGTGCCACCTCCACGCACCAGCGCTCCGGTGGCAGCTCCCCGCACTAGGCTGTCTCCATCCTGTCTACAGGTGCTCCTGCCTGTCCAGAGCTGCTAGAGTCTCCTGCCTATCCAGAGCTGCTAGAATCTCCCGCCTGTCCAGAGCTGCTAGAGTCTCCCGCCTGTCCAGAGCTGCTAGAGTCTCCCGCCTGTCCAGAGCTGCTAGAGTCTCCCGCCTGTCCAGAGCTGCTAGAGTCTCCCGCCTGTCCCGAGCTGCTAGAGTCTCCCGCCTGTCCCGAGCTGCTAGAGTCTCCCGCCTGTCCCGAGCTGCTAGAGTCTCCCGCCTGTCCCGAGCTGCTAGAGTCTCCCGCCTGTCCCGAGCTGCTAGAGTATCCCGCCTGTCCCGAGCTTCTGGAGTCTCCCGCCTGTCCAGAGCCGCCAGAGCCGCCAGTGTGTCCAGAGCCGCCAGAGCCGCCAGTCTGTCATGAGCCGCCAGAGCCGCCAGTCTAGCATGGAGCCGCCAGAGCCGCCAGTCTAGCATGGAGCCGCCAGAGCCGCCAGTCAGCCAGGAGCCGCCAGAGCTGCCAGCCAGCCAGGATCTCCCAGAGCCGTCAGCCAGCCAGGAGCTGCCAGAGCCGTCAGCCAGCCAGGAGCTGCCAGAGCCGTCAGCCAGCCAAGAGCTGACAGAGCCGTCAGTCAGCCAGGAGCTGCCAGAGCCGTCAACCAGCCTGAGCTACCTCTCAGTCCTGAGCTACCCCTCAGTCCTGAGCTACATTTACATTTACATTTACATTTAAGTCATTTAGCAGACGCTCTTATCCAGAGCGACTTACAAATTGGTGCAATCACCTTATGACATCCAGTGGGACAGTCACTTAACAATAGTGCATCTAAAACTTAGGGGGGGTGGGGTGAGAGGGATTACTTAACCTATCCTAGGTATTCCTTAAAGAGGTGGGGTTTCAGGTGTCTCCGGAAGGTGGTGATTGACTCCGCTGTCCTGGCGTCGTGAGGGAGTTTGTTCCACCATTGGGGGCCAGGGCAGCGAACAGTTTTGACTGGGCTGAGCGGGAGCTGTACTTCCTCAGTGGTAGGGAGGCGAGCAGGCCAGAGGTGGATGAACGCAGTGCCCTTGTTTGGGTGTAGGGCCTGATCAGAGCCTGGAGGTACTGAGGTGCCGTTCCCCTCACAGCTCCGTAGGCAAGCACCATGGTCTTGTAGCGGATGCGAGCTTCAACTGGAAGCCAGTGGAGAGAACGGAGGAGCGGGGTGACGTGAGAGAACTTGGGAAGGTTGAACACCAGACGGGCTGCGGCGTTCTGGATGAGTTGAAGGGGTTTAATGGCACAGGCAGGGAGCCCAGCCAACAGCGAGTTGCAGTAATCCAGACGGGAGATGACAAGTGCCTGGATTAGGACCTGCGCCGCTTCCTGTGTGAGGCAGGGTCGTACTCTGCGGATGTTGTAGAGCATGAACCTACAGGAACGGGCCACCGCCTTGATGTTAGTTGAGAACGACAGGGTGTTGTCCAGGATCACGCCAAGGTTCTTGGCGCTCTGGGAGGAGGACACAATGGAGTTGTCAACCGTGATGGCGAGATCATGGAACGGGCAGTCCTTCCCGGGAGGAAGAGCAGCTCCGTCTTGCCGAGGTTCAGCTTGAGGTGGTGATCCGTCATCCACACTGATATGTCTGCCAGACATGCAGAGATGCGATTCGCCACCTGGTCATCAGAAGGGGGAAAGGAGAAGATTAATTGTGTGTCGTCTGCATAGCAATGATAAGAGAGACCATGTGAGGTTATGACAGAGCCAAGTGACTTGGTGTATAGCGAGAATAGGAGAGGGCCAAGAACAGAGCCCTGGGGGACACCAGTGGTGAGAGCGCGTGGTGAGGAGACAGATTCTCGCCACGCCACCTGGTAGGAGCGACCTGTCAGGTAGGACGCAATCCAAGCGTGGGCCGCGCCGGAGATGCCCAACTCGGAGAGGGTGGAGAGGAGGATCTGATGGTTCACAGTATCGAAGGCAGCCGATAGATCTAGAAGGATGAGAGCAGAGGAGAGAGAGTTAGCTTTAGCAGTGCGGAGCGCCTCCGTGATACAGAGGAGAGCAGTCTCAGTTGAATGACTAGTCTTGAAACCTGACTGATTTGGATCAAGAAGGTCATTCAGAGAGAGATAGTGGGAGAGCTGGCCAAGGACGGCACGTTCAAGAGTTTTGGAGAGAAAAGAAAGAAGGGATACTGGTCTGTAATTGTTGACATCGGAGGGATCGAGTGTAGGTTTTTTCAGAAGGGGTGCAACTCTCGCTCTCTTGAAGACGGAAGGGACGTAGCCAACGGTCAGGGATGAGTTGATGAGCGAGGTGAGGTAAGGGAGAAGGTCTCCGGAAATGGTCTGGAGAAGAGAGGAGGGGATAGGGTCAAGCGGGCAGGTTGTTGGGCGGCCGGCCGTCACAAGACGCGAGATTTCATCTGGAGAGAGAGGGAGAAAGAGGTCAGAGCACAGGGTAGGGCAGTGTGAGCAGAACCAGCGGTGTCGTTTGACTTAGCAAACGAGGATCGGATGTCGTCGACCTTCTTTTCAAAATGGTTGACGAAGTCATCTGCAGAGAGGGAGGAGGGGGGGGAGGGGCGGAGGATTCAGGAGGGAGGAGAAGGTGGCAAAGAGCTTCCTAGGGTTGGAGGCAGAAGCTTGGAATTTAGCGTGGTAGAAAGTGGCTTTAGCAGCAGAGACAGAGGAGGAAAATGTAGAGAGGAGGGAGTGAAAGGATGCCAGGTCCGCAGGGAGGCGAGTTTTCCTCCATTTCCGCTCGGCTGCCCGGAGCCCTGTTCTGTGAGCTCGCAATGAGTCATCGAGCCACGGAGCGGGAGGGGAGGACCGAGCCGGCCTGGAGGATAGGGGACATAGAGAGTCAAGGGATGCAGAGAGGGAGGAGAGGAGGGTTGAGGAGGCAGAATCAGGAGATAGGTGGGAGAAGGTTTGAGCGGAGGGAAGAGATGATAGGATGGAAGAGGAGAGAGTAGCGGGGGAGAGAGAGCGAAGGTTGGGACGGCGCGATACCATCCGAGTAGGGGCAGTGTGGGAGGTGTTGGATGAGAGCGAGAGGGAAAAGGATACAAGGCAGTGGTCGGAGACTTGGAGGAGAGTTGCAATGAGGTTAGTGGAAGAACAGCATCTAGTAAAGATGAGGTCGAGCGTATTGCCTGCCTTGTGAGTAGGGGGGGAAGGTGAGAGGGTGAGGTCAAAAGAGGAGAGGAGTGGAAAGAAGGAGGCAGAGAGGAAAGAGTCAAAGGTAGACGTGGGGAGGTTAAAGTCGCCCAGAACTGTGAGAGGTGAGCCGTCCTCAGGAAAGGAGCTTATCAAGGCATCAAGCTCATTGATGAACTCTCCGGGGAACCTGGAGGGCGATAAATGATAAGGATGTTAAGCTTGAAAGGGCTAGTAACTGTGACAGCATGGAATTCAAAGGAGGCGATAGACAGATGGGTAAGGGGAGAAAGAGAGAATGACCACTTGGGAGAGATGAGGATCCCGGTGCCACCACCCCGCTGACCAGACGCTCTCGGGGTGTGCGAGAACACGTGGGCGGACGAAGAGAGAGCAGTAGGAGTAGCAGTGTTGTCTGTGGTGATCCATGTTTCCGTCAGGGCCAAGAAGTCGAGGGACTGGAGGGAGGCATGGGCTGAGATGAACTCTGCCTTGTTGACCGCAGATTGGCAGTTCCAGAGGCTACCGGAGACCTGGAACTCCACGTGGGTCGTGCGCGCTGGGACCACCAGAGTAGGGTGGCCGCGGCCACGCGGTGAGGAGCGTTTGTATGGTCTGTGCAGAGAGGAGAGAACAGGGATAAACCGACACATAGTTGACAGGCTACAGAAGAGGCTACGCTAATGCAAAGGAGATTGGAATGACAAGTGGACTACACGTCTCGAATGTTCAGAAAGTTAAGCTACGTAGCAAGAATCTTATTGACTAAAATGATTAAAATGATACAGTACTGCTGAAGTAGGCCAGCTGGCAGTGGGTGCGTTGTTGACACTACACTAATCAAGTCGTTCCGTTGAGTGTAATAGTTTCTGCAGTGTTGCTATTCGGGGCTAGCAGGCTAGCTAGCAGTGTTGTTTACGTTACGTTGCGTTAAAAGAACGACAATAGATGGCTAGCGAACCTAGAAAATCGCTCTAGACTACACAATTATCTTTGATACAAAGACGGCTATGTAGCTAGCTAAGTAGCTAGCTACGATCAAACAAATCAAACCGTTGTACTGTAATGAGAATGAAGTGAAAATGTGATACAACCTGTGAATGCGACCGGGTAGTTGAGTTCTATACAGAAGACGTTGGCTAGCGTTGGCTAGCTGTTGGCTAGCTAGCAGAGTCACCTACGTTAAGGACGACAAATAGCTGGCTAGCTAACCTCGGTAAATTAAGATAATCACTCTAAGACTACACACTCTAAACCTAAACAACACAATTATCTTGGATACGATGATACGATGATACGAAGACAGCAAAGACAGCTATGTAGCTAGCTAACACTACACTGATCAAGTCGTTCAGTTGAGTGTAACAGTTTCTCCAGTGCAGCTAATCAGTGGACGTTAGCTAGCTGGCTAGTGAAGACTACGTTAGGACGGCGAAATACGATAATTACGCAATTATCTTTGATACAAAGACGGCTATGTAGCTAGCTGAGAAGAAATTGCTAAGATAAGACAAATCAAACCGTTGTGATATAATGAAATATAATGAAAAAGTTATACTACCCGTTGGAGCGACGTGCAGATGCGACCACTCGCTACCCCTCATTCCGGAGCTGCCCCTCAGTCCGGAGGAATTTGTTAAGTCCAGAGGTGTCCTTCAGTCCTGCGGGCCTATTTATTAGGGTTCCCAGGTCAGGGTCGGCGGCAAGGGTCGCCGTTCCTAGGAGGACACTAAAGCGGACAAAGACTATGGTGGAGTGGGGTCCACGTCCTGCGCCAGAGCCGCCACCGCGGACAGATGCCCACCCAACCCTCCCCTATAGGTTCAGGTTTTGCGGCCGTAGTCCGCAGCTTGGGGTACTGTCACGTTCTGACCATAGTTATTTTGTATCTTCTTTGTTTTAGTGTTGGACAGGATGTGAGCTGAGTGGGCATTCTATGTTGTGTGTCTAGTTTTCCCATTTCTATGTTTGGCCTGATATGGTTCTCAATCAGAGGCAGGTGTTCGTCATTGTCTCTGATTGGGAACCATATTTAGGTAGCCTGTTTTGTGTTGGGTTTTTGTGGGTGGTTGTCTTCTGTCTTCGTGTGTCTGCACCAGACAGAACTGTTTCAGTTTTTCACATTTGTTGTTTTGTATTTTGTAGTGTTCACGTTTAGCTTCTTTATTAAACATGATGAACACTAACCACCCTGCGCTTTGGTCCTCTCCTTCGTCCACAGAAGAAAGCCGTTACAGCATCTGACAGTAAGGCGCTAAGGAGGGTAGTGCGAACGGCCTAGTTCATCACTGGGGCCAAGCTCCCTGTCGTCCAGGACCTGTGCAATAGGCTGTGTCAGAGGAAAGCCCATAAAATTGACTCTAGTCACCCAAGTTAAGACTGTTTTCTCTTCTACCTCACGGCAAAATGTACCGGAGTGTCAAGTCTAGGACCAAAAGGCTCCTCAACTGCACTGTTGGTTAAAAGGGCTTGTAAGTAAGCGTTTCACGGTAAAGTCTATACTTGTTGTATTCAGCGCATGTGACAAATAAAGTTTGATTTGAACTTTAAGAGGGTATGAACAATTCTGAATGTATGTAGACAAAGGAGACTCTCCAGCAGGCACCAAAAATTCAAAGGCTCTTTTCTCAAAAGTGAATTTACAAGTTTATCAACTTTCAAAGCATAATTATTTTCGCATTGTTCCTCAAACATGCAGTATATGACATACAATTTTGTAGCTCTGAGTCTCTACTTTTCTCTATTTTTTTTTACAACTGTCAAATGTTGCTACATAAGACCAACATTTTTCTGCTTGTGCAGTCTTTTCAGAAATGGCTTTCACAAATATGTATTGTTAAATTGACACAACGGTTATAAATGAGGTCCCTGAAGTCTTTGTAAATGCTTACATAAAGCCTGTGACAATAACAACTTGTGAATAATATTGTAACATCCTTAACCCAACACTGAGCGACCTTGTCCAGAGATATGGACCTCTGGGCATAATGGTTCAAACATATTGTATTGGTGCAAACTATAATACACTTCCTCGTGTTTACCAAAGGGTAACACTTTACTTGACACCCAGTGTTATAACACTTTAGGACAAGGTCATAACCATGTCATAACAGCTGACATTACCTGTCATAATATGGTCATAACACTACCATGACCCATATAATTACCCCTGTTGTGACATAAACGGCGTTATTTTATGGCTGGTTAGGAAACCTACATAAGTGTCAAAACCCACATGTTTTTCCCTGCCAAGAAGTTTCCTTTCATTTAAAAGTTTGTTTCTTAAATCCTTTGTTGTTGTTGTAATGGATTCTTTACAGTCATGTTTTTCATCATATTTTAAATACACTTTATGACACTGTCATGATGCATTATGACAATTCTGTTTCATTTTACTTGGACTAAGAATATTATGACACATTATGACCATCATAATCATAAAAGCCAGATAGGCCTATCACGTACATGCCATTATTTCAATCATCCGTCAAAAATAGGGTGTCTTGTCCTGCTGCTGAAATCTGCTCCTGCATTTATCCCAGATATCAACTGGGATAGGTTCATGTCTGACATCAATGTCTGTGTAGCCTATGTGTCAACAGTATGTTTATGGTGTAATGGAATGTTTTGGTTAGTGTGGTGGGTTTTGTTGGTTTTGCACTCTTTTATAGGTGTCATAACCAGTCATAAAATAAGTACCGTGGTAGGTTTTGACACTCTTATATAGGTGTCACAACCCGTCATAAAATAATGTAATATATGTCACAACAGGTCTAAATACATCTTATGACCACATTATAACTGGTTATGACAAGTTATATCAGCTGTTATGACATTATGACATGGTTATGACCACATCATAATGTGTCATGACACTGGGTGTCAAGTAAAGTGTTTCCAAAAAACAATATGAGTTATTGCATAACACCATTGGTGTAAACTATATACACTTCCTGATATGAGGTGTTATTGAGTAACGGCACTAAGCAAAGTGCTTGAATGAATGAATGCGTTCCACATGGATCCACCTGCAGGTGACATGCAGAGATATTAACATGCATTACAGAACAGTAGAACACAATCATCAACAAGGGTACTGATGCCTGGTAGCACAGTCAATGGGATGCCATTGTTGCAGCAACTATTTTACAACACTTATTGTTTGAAGTTATAAGAAAAACTGCCAGGTATACAAGAGGCTGAATTAGATGAGAGTGAATGAAGGCTATACGAGCTCTCTTATCAGTGGCTCTGGCACAGAGACTGTCTACCAGACCTTTCAGACAAACAAACAGCACATTGTTTTCCTCTTGTTCTGTAAATATTGACCTAGTCACAGGTGGCGTCAGTCAGATCTGACCACACAGCTTCATCCACAGAGTGTGGTATTAAAACAGTGGTTGTGTAAAGTGTAGTAAAAGCCTACTGCGTTAAATGACCCAGGTCTCATTTCACACTTACTCTCTGTATTGTAGATCAGAGCTATGGGGCACACAGTCGCACACACACACTCACTTGCTGTAAGAAGCCCTTGTCATTATGGCAGTGTGGCGCCCACCACAGAACAGTCCATTGTGGCTATGTACTTGATTTGTGTCGCCAAGGTTCCTCTCAGGAACTTTCCAGGAATTTTCCAGCCTCCTTTTCTGTCTACATGCTGTGTAGGCAAGTGTTTGGTAATCCAAGTTTAAACTGTGTCAACAAACACTCCCGGTTGTGTAATTACTGTCATCTTGGAGTTTATGATAGTAGATCAATGTAGGGTAAAGGAGTACAGTATGCAAAAGTGTTACATGTTTATAACAAAATAATTTTAAGTTAATGGTATTAATTATAGCTTATTATAGCTTATATAGGCTAATGATATTATCCAACAGGTATATTAAAGTAAACTGAGTTGCCATGGTAATATCATGATATTGCCACGCCCTGATCTGTTTCACCTGTCCTTGTGATTGTCTCCACCACCTCCAGGTGTTGCTTATTTTTCCTGGTGTATTTATCCCTGTGTTTCTTGTCTCTCTGTGCCAGTTCGTCTTGTATGTTCAAGTCAACCAGCGTGTTTTTCCTGTGCTCCTGCTTTTCTATTCTTTTACTTGTCCTCCCGGTTTTGAAAAACCTCTGTTTTTCTGGACTCCATTCCTGCCTGCTTGACCATTCTGCCTGCCCTGACCTTGAGCCTGCCTGCCATTCTGTACCTCTGGAACTTTGAACTTATGCCTGTCCATGACCATTCTCTTGCCTACCCCTTTTGGATTATTAATAAGCATCTTGGACTCTAACCGTCTGCCTCCTGTGTCTGCATCTGGGTCTCGCCTTGTGCCCTTATAGATATTGTGCACTACTTTTGACCAGGGCCCATAAAGTCAAAAGTAGTGCACTATATAGGTTGCCTTTTGGGGCGCAACCAACGAAAGCAGTTCCATGGCCAGTATAGAATAGATCATTGTCGAGAGACTTCTCCGGCGAACAAATAATCTGTCCTTCGCCACGCAGCGCTTCTCTGCTTCAACCAACATCGGATCAAATGCCCCTGAGGAATAGTTCACTGTTACCAATAACATGATGTTTACTCAGGTGAAGATATGTCATATAAGTGGGTTTATTTCCTGATAACAAGTTGCTAAACAGGTAAAAATAAAAATACAAGGCTGTGATTCCCAAATGTTTTTGAGTGTTTCAGGCTGTCTTGAAAGTGAACAACTAATCTAATCAATACTGTCTTTAACCAGTTGTCACACTATAAGCTGCAACCCTCGAAGCCAAGGGTGTGATGAAACTAGCCTGGTCCTAAATCTATTTGATGTCTTACACTTGGCAAGATTGCACAAACAGTTCTGGGATCAAGCTAGGTTCCAACCCATTATTTGGTAAACACAAGACTACTAGTGCATGATCCCCAAACAGTGTCCTCTAGGGTTTGAGAGAGGACAATCAATACACTGCCACTGCATTACACTAGCAGCAACTCAAGCAGAGCCTTCTCAGAAGCCTGCTAGGCTATTTCTCTTTAAAAGCAACTTAAGTCAACCTGTTAATAATGAATGGTTGTTAGTGATGGGACAATAGTGGTATATATAAAGACCCTATCTTTATTAATTCAAATAGAGGTCACTCTCACAGGTGTCTACCTCTCTCAAACTCTCCCTCTCTCTATAAATTGCATTTTTTCATCTTCTCTCTCGACCATCTCTTTTGAGCGAAATATTCCCTCTCTCTGTCTCTCTCTCACAAAGCCCAGGTTCCATCAGGGGAAGAAGACCAAATTTAAATGGAATAAATCATCCATCTGATTAAAAGAATATTCCCTGTGATGTGGAAGAAGAGAGAGTTAATATGGAGGAGTTGATGAATTGGAAATGAAGGAGAGATAAATGTGACTCTTTCCTCTCTGTCCAAGCAAGGCCTTAAGTTTAATAATTTACCACCTTGGGAAATAATGCCGTGGACTCATTAAAATAAGAGAAAGTTCTCTAGATATCGATGAATATGTCTGCTAATAGATGTGTCTTACAGACCCATTAGACTGTACTTTCACATTAGTGATGAATAGTGTTTTTAGCTGCTTCGCTTATTAGGGAATGTTTAAAAAAAAAACATGAATTAGGATCAAAGGTAAATAAAACAAAGACAAATCTAATTATTTATATTTTATTCCTATCACAGAAAGTAATATAATGTGTTCTAAATACCTCCTGCTGATATAGACAGAGGCCTACTGTACTCCTAAAATCACTGTCTGCCACCTGTATAGCTACACTCTCATGCCGACTTTCCTCTACCAAACTACTGCTGCTGTTGAAAATTAGTAGGGGAGAAATGGTACTCCAAATGGCACAAAAGAAAATGATAGATAGCAACTTGGCTTTCCAGGAACTGCGAGTAAAAATACACATGTGTCTTTGTAAATATTAAGGATCCTGATCCTGGTGTCCAGCAACATTAAGGCAGTTATATACAATTAAAAACATTATACCGAACAAAAATATAAACAACATGTAACGTGTTGGTCTCATGCTTCATGAGCTAAAATGAAACACCCGAGAAACAGATTTGTTTACATCCCTGTCAAGACAATCCATCCATCTGAGTCTCAAGAAGCTGATTAAACAGCATTATCATTACACAGGTGCACCTTGTGCTGGGGACAATAAAAGGCCACACTAAAATGAGAAGTTTTGCCACAGAACACAATGCCACAGATGTCTCATGTTCTGGGGGAGTGCGCAAATGGCATTCTGACTGCAGAAAGGTCCACCAGAGCTGCTGCGTTGAGAATTTAATATTAATTTCTCTACCATAATCCACCTCCAACCTCGTTTTAGAGAATGTGGCAGTATGTAAAATCGGCATCACAACCACAGACCATATTTAACCATGCCAGCCCAGGACCTCCACATCCGGCTTC